>NW_027526361.1:219751699-220169204 GCF_048455015.1 Haemaphysalis longicornis
TTCTATCCCCTTTACTTTTCCTAATACATATTAATGACCTCCCCTACAGTATCAACTCCTCTATAAGGTTATTTGCCGATGACTGCGTCCTTTACCGCGAAATAAAGAACGAATCAGTTAACACACTCCTACAGGCTGACCTCGAGACTCTCTCAACCTGGTGCAATAAATGGCTTATGACACCCAACTCTAACAAATCTAAATGCATGAGAATAACCCGGCGATCTGTTTCTACCGCTTGTACTTATACCATTAACGCAGTGCCCCTCCAGCATGTCTTGTCATATAAGTACCTCGGCGTTTACATTAGCAATAACCTGGCTACTTGCGCCGCCAGTTTTCTCATGCTCCACTGTCCCTCAAAATTCTACTATACCGTTCATTAATTCTCCCAAAACTTGAGTACGCTTCCGCAATATGGGATCCCCTGCAGCACACACTAATCACTGCGCTTGAATCCGTTCAGACCCCGTTCGGCTCATTTTATTTGTTCAAATTACTCCCGTACTGCGGGCGCATCCCAAATGAAATATAACTGTGAACTACCAGATTTTACTGTCAGGAGGAAATTGGCGTGACTTGACATTTTTGATAAGATATTCTCATCCATGAGGCGAGACCGTATTTCAGAACCATCATACCGCTCATCATGCCTTGATCATCAGCATAAGGTTGCAATTCCTTTTTGCCATACAAAATTATTTTCAGCTGCCTTTTTACCAAGAACCTCTGCTGAAAGGAACCACCTACCCTTTTCCATCGTAACCATTCAAAACGCTTTATTTTTTAAAAATGCCATTACTCAGCACTTTTTGTAACAGTTCTGCAGTGTTCGTTTTCTGTTGTTTGTTTTGATTGTTTGCTTATTACCTATCTGTTCTTTTTGTAGTTTATTTCAGTGTATTGTTCCTTCTGCTTCTTTTTTTTCTTTTTCCCTTATCTTTTATTCTTTTTTCTTTCTTTCTTGTGCGTGCTATAAAATACTGTTACCCAACCCCTCTGTAACGCCCTATGGGCCTTGAGGGTATTCGAATAAATAAAAAATAAATAAATAAATAAATAAATAAACCCTAGCACGGCCGCTCGATGGAAACCTTGTTTCCATCGAGCGGCCGTGCGATGGGTTTGGGATCGCCGTTATCATTTTCACTTTCCTGGGCCTGGGTAGCTTCCACTGTGGTTAAACATGCACCGCCAAGTCGCCCAGATTTTCACGTTGCCTAATGCTCAGGATACGAAAGGTACTCGTAAGTTTAGCTTGGCAACTACGCTTTCACAAAACCGATGATTGAAGCGGTTGTTGGCCCCTCCAGAAGATTTCTTCACACGAAGAAAGCATTGACAGAGTTACCAACCATTATATTACTACGAGATGTCTCATCGCCGCAGTTCTGCGCGATTCATTCTTTGTTTAATCAAGTGCTTCGCTCGTATACACACATCCCCAGCAGGGCGGCATCACGAACACAAAGAACAAAAAGACCAGATACCCCAGTGTCCTAGACACGTCACTCTAAATTCAGGTTGTCGGAAGCGTTCCAGAAATAGAAACGCGAAAGTGAAACAGGCGAGACGGAAGCGAAATCGACAAACGCGGGATATGAAACGAGGAAACAGCTTCCCAAGGCCGACAGCGCTCGCTTTCAGAAGCCTGCCCGCGGCGGCGTGGTGTCTTCCAAACACACCCCCGTGGGCCTTTGTTAATTTGCGTGCACACCCGCACGCGTCACTTACTATTTTCGTACACACGAAGGGGCGTTGTTAGCCCTTTTAACTTGGGAAGAACGGAAAGCGGAAAGTGTTTATGCCTGCAGCTTTGTTTGTTTATAAGTGTGCGCGTTCATTATTTTTGAACCTTTCACTATAAGGTTATATATTCTCCTTATAAGGTTATAGTTATGGTGGATGGGCGTGGATGTTGAAATCGGTCTACGAGGCGTGACAAAGGGCAGGGAAAGAGCAAGTAAGACTATTAGAGTCTCTGATGTGCGCAGAACTCTTTATTTTGTGTTTCGCCTCCATTGGAAACGTAGCTCCGGTACCCGTGAACGAAACCGCGGCTACAGATTAGATGGCTTGCACTGACGTCACCGTAAGCTGCCATGTTTGTGATCCACAAGCAGGGCGAGAGGCTGCACACTTATCTGGTGCTCGTATCTTTCGGAGCCCTGAAGAATAGCGGAGTTGCTCACAAGAAAGGGTTGTGATGACGTTATGTGCAAGCTCAGAATGAGGAGAAATAATTGGACAGTACTACGGAGTCAAGTGTTGCTATATTAAGTTGCGACAGACCTGTAACGCGGTTTGTAATATTCCGCATTAAATATTGCGCATACTTTATAAACACATGTTGCGTTTCTAGTTTACACAAGTGGCCCGCCGACGTTGTACACGTAATAACTTCATTAACACATTTCCTATGCCTAATTAGTGAAAATCAAGAATGCAAAAAAAATAGCAATCCGCGTAGCATTCGTGTGCTAGTTACGTTCTGTAACGTCCTGTCTCAAGCCCTCCTTAACGATGTATCAAAACCAACTAGCCCAACTGTCGATTTTACTCAAGTTACGTTCTGCAGATTCAGTGTCTCACTTCCTGCAGTATTGCACGTTTGATAAAAATTTTGCGGTTTCATTGGTATCCATGGCCATCCGGCTCCTTTCATCAATTCATGGTTACACATGGAAAGCCTCGTCCGCATAGAACAATGATGCAAATACCCACTGTAACAACGCCCAAGACTGACCACTGCATTTGCCTATGCGTTGAGGACATAGTGCGCACGTGCTATACATTCAAAATTTTCTCCATCGAGCATGTCTCTGCTGTTTACAAGTGGACCATTTTCACGGTCAAATTGCGCATTCAAAAATAGAAAGAAATTGTTGATAGCGCACAGCCTTGAGGCACGCCGCCGCGACAAATGGTGTTGTGGGAAGCAAAGGAATCTCGGAACTATCGCCAGAGGCACTGCAGATGGATGCCGCAAAGGGGGAGGCGGAAACGCATAACTGCCAACTCACGATTTCCTTGCGCAGCGAATCCATAGCCAGGTCAAATCTGGACCTGGGCCAAGTCGACGCGGGACCTTCTTCTTCCCCTTCCGACGCCGCATCGTCGTCGTGCTCCGAGCGCGTCTGATCCTGAGCGCCGTCGGAGCTGCTCGGCGTCTGCGGGCAGGCGGGATTCGCGGCCCACTTATTCCTCAGCATCTCTGACTGCCGTAGTCGCTGAGCGTAGAAGTCCCGACAACGTCGCACAAGCGTGGTCTGGTGCACAGCCGCCACGGGCTCGGAGTGTTCGCGCCGGCGCGCGGCACGGCGCCAGCCAGGTTCGTCAGGACGTTTTGGGGCCCTGCGCGGCAGACCCGGCCCCAGCGGCCTCTCGACCCGCTGAGGCCTAGACCGCACTTGCTGGTGGTGGTGGCAGGACGGCGGCGACCACGACATGTCACCGCCGCTGCCTTCGCGCGGTTTACACCAGAAGCACGATAATTGGTGCAGCGACGAAAGCCAGCCTGGACAGAGTATCCTTCCTGGAGATGGGGATCACTTGTAGCACGTGTTGATTGATGTCAGCGCGCACTTTCGGTACACAAATACAAAATTCAGTCGGACGTCGATAAGTTTTTCGCTTCCCCAGCTCGGCAGGACGGGAATCTCTAAGGCGGCTTTAAATTTTTCCGTAGCTCAGCCGCCACTGCAATAATCCCGGGAAGTTCCCTTTCTTTCAACCGCTCTTAGCAGAGGGCACTCTCTGAATCAAAGCGTTACTTCCACCTACAGTGGGACGCCTCGCGCACGCACGAAGGAACGCTCTTGTCGGCGAAGAGGCGTGCGATTGTCGGAGAAGAGGCGTGCGACCAGCGCGCTCGGCCAAAGAACGGTCCACTGTACGGTGTGCGAACAGCTGAGCCGCGTTTCGCTGCCGCCCGTAACGGAGCCACTCTCGCCACCGCACCCTCACTCTCCAGCCAGCGCTCGCTGCGCCACCATCCTGGACAACGTCGGACCAGAGCAGACGGGACGCTAGCGGAGTGCGACGCCGTCGAGGGAAGCGCCGGCGGTGTCAGCCGGTTCGCTGGCGGTCAGCGCCGAAGCGGAGCCGGCGACGCGGAACCGGCATTGTTCAAGGTCGGATCGGTCGCTGCCACGGTGCGTTCGGTCTCGCGAATTCGGACCGGTTGGGGTCTTCTAGTGCGTTACACGCCACGTTACACAGGCCCAAGGTGCTTACTGTCTAATGGACGGCATCATCTACCCGGTAGAGCGTGTAATGGCTGGCGTATGATGACCGTCCAGTTCTTCTCTTTGCCCATTAACAGTAATTGTGAGGCATATCTTTCGCAGGTGCTGTGTTGCGGGCGGTGAAGTAGAGTGGATAGGGCATTTCTTTGCAGCTGAAAACTGACTGCGAGGGCCCTGTGAATCTTTACGAGGGCTCTGTTCTTGCGATAGTCCGTTCTCCGATGCACGCTCAAGATGAGCACTGCGTCGTCCAATGGATTACAATTGGTAAAACCCTGCGGCTTGTTTCGTTGCCGTTGCTACAATGAAGGTTCGCCTATACTTTGTCTGTTATACCCTTGCGGGAACCGAAACCTACTGGACGGTTTAAGAGCCATCGAGGTTGCCTGCACTAAACGACGGCCTTTCACCTCCCTCTCACACAGCACCGTCCTCGCCCTCAGTCGAGAACTTCACTTTACTTGTCGCATAGCGGCGACTAGAGCTAAAATCAAGCGTTATTGCGTTTCTCTATCTCGTAGTTCTCCGCTTCATGTGTAGTACATGTCTACCATGATCCCTTTCCCACAATACTGATGGCTATATGTACGTTTTACGGCTGTTCAAATGGAAATAAGTAACCTTATTTGAAATCTTATAATTTATGAGCAGCATCCGCATTTATAATTCCCGCAGAAGGTCACATTTGAAAAACAAAAATCGTTAATCCACCACACACTTGCAAGTGCCCATTCAGGCCTTGCGTGCTTTGGAAAGTCACGGACATTAATTTATGCTTTAAGTTGCAGCGTAGAGTCATGTACAAATGAAATTCGAACGCAAAAAATAACCCAGAACACGCAAAATTGAAAAAAAAAAGTACAATTCGTTGAGGTCCAAAAATGGTGCGCTACTGCTATATTTGCAACGCCGCATTTCTGCAATTAAGCCACGCGTCAATTTGACCTGCATGGAAACCAATCGCTCATTTGTGTGTTCCGGTTTATAATTGTTACGAGATATATTTATTTACTGTGTTGTTGGAAGGCGAATGACGAGCGGTCCGTGGGGGTGGTGGTGGTCGTGGGCCAAACAATGGCGCATGTCCACTTAGAGGGATTGGCCACGAAAAGGTAGTTTTTTATGGTAATCAATTACATAATGAAAAATAGTGGAGCAGAAGAAAGAATTTGCTCTAAGGTCAAGACAGAGAGGGAAAAAAACAACGTAGAGTAGGAAAAATAGGCAAAAGTCCGCCTAATCGAAATAGTTTTACCACGGTAGACAGACAGACAGACAGACAGACAGACAGACAGACAGACAGACAGAGAGACAGACAGACAGAGAACTTTATTGAGGTCCAGAAAATGTGTGGCAGTCTTAGTGACTGCGTCCTGCGGACGCGGCCCGCACTTGCAGACGAAATGGTGCCAAACCGAAGAGCAATCGCATTCTCTTCTTCGTCCGTTCAGCCTGTTCAGATGATTGCCCGTCCAGACGTTACGGACGCATCAGCAAATATATGCCGCTCAATGTTTGCGAACGTTTCCCCCGTCACAGACGAAGGCGCCTGGATGAGTCAGCTTGCGGAGCGGTCTTCACGACGTTTGAGCCGGGCGACATGGACTACTTGTGTTCTTTTGCTCTATCGGCCAGTCAAAATAAGGACGGAGACAACGTATGTGACATAGCTGAGAAGTTGTAGTACAATAAATGGGCCGACGTCATGGTTCACAAGCTTCATACACAATCCACGCTTACGCAACTGTGTCTAAAACCACACTAAATTACCCGGTACGTCTGTAACATTACGTCGGCGACAAGGCCGTAACGCTGTCCAGAGCGCCTCTGAGAGGCCAGGATTCGTAGGCGGGCAACCCGATGTGCTTCTTCGGCAAGGCAAAGAGTCCTACCTAAAGAAGGGTCGTCATGCTTGAAGAAAGGGAACCTGGTATTGATCCAGCTATCGGATTGGAGGGCGTAAAGGACGAAGAAGGGGCTGTAGCCAGTTGTTTGCAGTAGCCGGTTGTAGCCCAGTGTTGTATGAGTATGTGATCAATTGCAGCAGATCGTCCCAGTTGTGGTCGAAGCTGCCATACATACACATCGTGCTCGCTGATGTTCGGTTGGTGCGTTCCGTCAGACCGTTCGTTAGAGGTTGGTGTAGAATAGCATGGCGAAATTGTACGGAACAAAGGCGAAGCACCCCTTCAACGACGGTTTGTTTGTTTGTGTGTTTGTTTATTTGTTTATTTAGGCAGAGTACAAGAACATCGCGCAAAATTGTTTAATTTGCAATCTTCTGCCGAGGTAAACGGGGCTATAGGCGTTTTAGCCCATTTAATCGAGCCCGATTGAGCGAGCTCGATCGATCCGCCTGACGAGGCCCCGCCCCTGATGTAGTAAGCTAACATCCACGGTCACTAATTATGACTTGGGGTGGTCGATGGCGTAGGAAAATGTAATTAAGTGTAACGAGGCCGACCTACGCAGCAGCGGCAGATGTTAAAGCAGCCGTCTCACATAGCGAGAGCGGGAACCGACGTATACAATCATGCAGCGGTTTCTATGCTATTAGTGCGGGAAGGGCCCTAACATAGTCAATCCCAAATTTGGTGGAAAGGATGACTTGGTAGGTAAACAGGTTCTAGCCACCCAAGTGGAGCATTCGTTGGAGTTTTGTACCGTTGGCATTGGTATACAAGTGGCGACAGAGGGCTCAGTAGGTGTAAGCATGTTCGGCCAATGAAACTGTTGTTGAGCGCTGTGAAGAGTGCGGGCGAGCCCCATGTGGCCGGATGTGACGTCGTCATGCAGGAAACTGAGGACAGCGCTACGGAGGCTTTGTGGCGCAACAAGGAGGAGACGAGCTCCGACAGCCGAATAGTTCTTCATGTAAAGAAACTCGTTGCGGATGCAGAAACAGCTGGTAGGTTTGGATTCACCAGTTAAAGCGAAAAGCGATTCCAAACTTTTGTCTTCCGCTTCTTCCTTTTGAAAACAGCCGGCTCAGGGAATAATGTCGATACGGAGTCGAGGTACTGGTCAAAGTAGTCTTCGTGAGGGGCCACTGATTCCAGTGGGAGCCGGGAGAGGCAGTCAGCGTCGGCATGCGTGCGGTCGCTTTTGTACGATACAGTGAAATTGTACTCCTGTAGACGGAGAGGCCAGCGTGACAGCCGCCCACAAGGATCACGAAAGTTGACGAGCCAGCAGAGTGAGTGGTATGTGACGATTGTAAACTGATGCCCATAAAGATAGGCGCTAAATCGCTCTGCGGCAAAAATGATTGCCAGACAGTCCTGCTCCTTTACCGTATAATTGCGCTCCTACTTACTCAGAGGGCGGCTGGCGTAAGCACTAACATGCTAACCGTCCCTGTGGCACTGAACAAGCACGGCCCCCACTACAACCACACTGGCATCGGTGTGCACTTCAGTAGGCACATGGGGATCAAAACGCTGAAGAATTGGTGTGGACGTCAGATGATGCTTGATGTGACGAAAAGCGACGGCACAGTCAGCACTCCACTTGAACGGAGCTTTTTTCTGCAGAAGACATGCCAGAGGATGGGCTATGTCAACAAAACGAGGGATAAAACGAGGAAAAACTGAGCGAAGTCCTAAGAAGCTGCGAAGTTCCTTTTTAGAGGTGGGTTCTTTAAAACGGCTAACGACTCGTATCTTCTGTGGATCCTGACGCCTTATTTGTAGACAACAAGGCCCCTAAGACAAGAGTTTGCGACTATCCGAATCGACAACTTTTTTTAAAGTTCAGAGTGAGCCCAGCCTTTTCTAAATAGACAAAACAGTGGCCAAGCGAGCGTTGAGTTCAGAAAATCTGCGACAAAACTGACGATATGGTCAAGGTAGCACATGCACACTTTTCACTTTCCACCCAAGAAAGGCTGAAACGTGGAAGAAGCGTTGCAATATTTTCGTGTACGCGTTTCATTTGTGGTTGACTGTATACATACACCAGCGTCGCAGTAATCGTACTGCTCAGCCGGGGACCGGATTTTAATTGCGGGAATTTTTCTCTTCAAACAAAAATCATATATGTGAAGCATTCTTTAAACTAGCAGAAAGTAAAGGCAATATTGCAGACGATATGGGCAAAAAACAATGGCAGAGGCTTTTTTCCATGAAATTTTGTTTATATCGAAAGGGGTACGGATAGCCTACTCATAACCAAATCGTAGTAAGCTAATGTGAACCCAACTCGGAAAAATGCGCGCCAATCCTCCCTTTGAAGGTAGTTCTAAAGCGAAGCTGTAAACGACCCAGACGCATTACCCATGCGATGCCACTTGAATTCACACACGGGCTCTTCAAAGAGCAAAACCCGAGACAAGTGAAATTCACCAAACCACACCCTTTATAACATGAAGGATATAGTCTTTTGTAAGGTTAAATCAATGCATGAATCGTGAATGTTGGTTGGTTGAGTTGTATTGGTGAAGCCCCTGAGTGAAATTCTTTTTTCATAAAATTAAGGAAGCTCAAACCCGGTGTTAGACGATCTCACTTCCCCTCCATCTTTGCCGCCGCCAACGAAGGCAACGAGATCGGCGGCAGAGACGGAGGACAAGTGAGATGCCATGCGTTGGTGTCCGTGGGCGGAGCCCACTGCGGCGCGAGAAACCACGTGGTGCTATCACGTGGCATTCAGCGAGAACGCAGGGTGTAAACCCGCAGATGGGCCGGTTAGTGCACCGTCAGTCTCCCCCGTCTTCGCGTGGGCTCGTAGCTGAAATGGCACACCATCCTGTCTAGCAATTAAAAAAAAACGTATGCCGAGTGAACTAAGAAGAAAATCTGTCCAAGTGTCGTTGGAGAACATCCCGAAGGAACACCGCAGCCCAAGAATGTAGAAAGACATGCTCCACAGACTCGGCTTGTTTACCTATAGGACAGTCAGTTCCCTATGGCAGTGGGAGTCCCCTTTGTTTCATCCAAGTTGCGACTGAAAGTGTACCAGTGTGCAATTTAAAAAATAAAGACTCTGCTCCAGGTGATACTTCCATTCGCTTCATTCGTTTTAACATATCTTGTCCTGGACCATTGCTGTATAGAGCTCTATACAGTGGCACTGAGAAGGCTACGTCACTAAACCCTTACATAATTTTTTGCTGGTTACATCGGCCAGATACTGCACTGAAAATCGGTTGCCAAAAGTCGGAATGACAAAAGAATTTCTTTAAAATATCCATAAACACCACCAGACATGCAACTTGAAGAAACCACATATTCTGCAAAGCGCGCAATAACCGAACTTGCAATACAGTGCGCAGAAAAGGGTCTTGTACATCGCGCAAAAACAAATCGGTTTACGAGTTGCCGTACAAACATGTGTAGTCCTAATCCGCCGTCACGGATTCGCGGAAACCAATTCGTCCTAGTGCTCCTCTCCCACATGAATCCCACACAAAAACACCAAATACGCGATGCAGCTTCTGGACATTCAAACCTGAACAATGCAGCATATGCATCACAAACCAAAGCTTTGCCACAAAGAAAAGGTTGCAAGTCGTGGCTCTCGCAAACACTGACAGCGTCATGTTGTTCGGCCTGCACAGCAACTAGCGTTCGCGCATGGCTTGGATTCATTGTGATGTTGGCGCGCGACCAACGAGAAAGCGTTTTAGGGAAAGGGTTTCACAGTTTGTTGAAGATCAGAGAGCGAAAACTCTCTACCAGAGTGGTAGTGAAAAATTGAACCCCTAACTGCGCTTATGGAATTTTAAATGACAATACCGGCGTTGGGGAGCATGGCGGCATTACTGTGATTTTTTTTTGTCATTTTACCTGGTGCCTTGTGTTGGTGTTGGAGATTGACAATAAAGGAAAACAAGGGGCTCGTAGCTCAAGTTCAGAAAATACATCGTGTGTTTGCCGTGTTCATTTGGTCTTCAGTTTAGGAGCGTTCAAGCAGAACCAATCTTTTGCGGCGAGTTAAGGAGGGTGGGGTTGGCTTGTGTCACGTTTACATTCGCCACCTTTTTAATCAGTTTTTGTTTTTACAGGATACGAATGACCCTTTTCTGCGAACATTTTTACAAAGTGTGCTGTCAAAGGCGTTGCCAACATATATTGTCTCATCAGCAGACGAAAGCTGTAGCAGCCCTAATGTTTATATGAAGGAGGTTGTACACTCTTTCAGGGTTCTAGCAGTACGGTTTTCACTGGAGTACTTAGCAGCTGTGTCAAGAAAGGCACTTACTAAAGGCTTAAAGGATGATGTGTTGTTACCTGTGCCCCTTTACCGATCAGTATATAGATATGTTCCTGGCCAGGAGGTGTTATCTCGTGTTATTCAATAAAATTGACAGTTGGGCTAGTTGGTTCTGATTCATCGTAAGTAGCGCTAGAGACGGGACACAGAAGAGGAGACACACACGACGGCGCTAACTCGCAACTGACTTTATTAGGCGAAAACACAAATATATACCCAAAAGAAAGAACACGTGCCCAGGTCAAACCCGAAAATGCAGTTTGATAAACACAAAGGTGACAGGATTACGATTCGAAAAAACACACAAGAATACACTGCACATAGTCAACAACCAACCAGCGAAACATCTAAGTTAATGCATTTGACAAGAACAGAAATTCCTTTTCATGAAGTGCTACCGACGCGTGGCTGATACACTTATCCTCGTGCTTTCTTATATAAAAAGCTTCGATTACCTCGCGTGTCAATTGGTGCCTGTGTCGCCATAACACACTGGTGTTTTCAAGAAGTGGACAGCATTGCGCCTGGGTCTTATCTTTGTGGGTCGCGCAATGTCGAGTGATATGTGCATGAGGGTTGTTTTTGAGCGAACTCCGGTGTTCCATCAGACGAACATTGATGCATCTGCCTGTTTTTGCCGATATAAACGTTGTCACATGATAATGGCAATGAGTACACAATTCCTGTCTTGCACGGGACAAAAGGCGAAGTATGCTTAACATTGCAATATCTGTCAGACTTCTGACCGGACAACCTTCTTTCCACCATGTTATACAACTTACCAAGTTTATTCGGAGCGGAAAAAAGTACTCTAACCCCGAAACGCCCGGCAACATTCTTTAAACCATGTGATAAACGGTGGATATATGGAATCACAGCAGTTTTCATTTTTTCTGCCGCGAGGCCATCTTTTCTAGATTGCGCTGCCGCACCCACTACTTTAATTAACTTCTGGACAGTGTTGTGCATTATGTGCACCGGAAAACCGGAGGCGTCCAGCCTGGTAATTTGCGCCTGGAAACTATTTTCAGTTTTATGCAAACAGGACTTCAACACCGCAGACCTTAACACAGAAAAGGCTATTCCACTTTTTACCAATTTGGAGTGCCCTGAACTGAAATTTAGAAGTGGTTTCGCAGATCTAGGGCAATACTCCCAGCAGACATGCCCAGGTTTCAAATGTAAGCGCAAATCAAGGAATTGTAGGCATCCCTTTGTCGGAAGCTCACACGTGAAGTCAAGTCCAAGACTGTACTCTTTAAACAATTTAAGCACATCAACGGCTTGGCGCGAAACATTACAGTTCTCCACAAACACAAGAAAGTCATCCACGTATCTCACTATTTTGAAAGCCAATCCACACAGGTTTTTCTGTATATGTCTGTCAATTGCACTCAGGAAAATATTGCTGAGGACGGGAGCCACCCTGGAACCTATACATATTCCAGTTTTCTGCAAATGCAACCCCCCGTTCCACTCTACAAAGGTGGACTGTAAGTAAAAAGACAGGATTTCAAGAAAACCACTTATAGGAACACCGCAATTACTCGCAAACCGCATTTCATCATTTTCCTCGGTAATGCACCTTTTCACACTGTTCATCAGTTCATCATGAGGAATAGAGTAATACAAATCTTCAACATCTATGCTGAACATTTGGCACGTGCCGGGGTTGTTGGAACTCAAAAATTCTACAAGGCTGTCCGAATTCGGGATCAAAAACGGATCATCAAACCGTAGGCAGTCCAAGTGCTTTTGCAAATACCCCGACACTAACATCTGCCAGGAGCTCCGCTCAGAAACAATTGCTCGAAAAGGCACATCGGGCTTATGCGTTTTAGCGGAAAAGAACGAATCTAGCGTCAGACCTTTTTCATGCTTTACTTTGCCCGCAAGACGCTCAAGATTGTGCGTATTTAGTAGGGAAATGGCCCTTTCTTTTACCTTTGAGGCTTTAACATTTACGGGGCGAAAATTTTTACCAACGGCGTCTAAAGCTTTCTTGGAAAACATTTTGTCTGGAACGATGACAAAACACCCTTCCTTATCAGAGGTCATCACGTGCAACCGGTTACTCACAGCAAACTCGACACACTCGCGTACCGGCTGGGGTTTGCGCCGTGCGCCTTGAGTCCTGGAGATGACATCAATGGTTTCCGCGATGAATCGTGGACGGTCTTCTTCCGGAACGCACCTCGAAATAGACCTGTTAAGGGCAATCTTCTCAGCTGGGCCATATGTAGGTTCGACGCAGAACTTCGGGCCGATTCCCAAGAGCTTCTTGTGGCGGTCGGGTAGTATCTGGTCCCCCAGGACGATGACCCTGCCTTCAGCAGCTTTAGCCGTCGTGTGTGTCTCCTCTTCAGTCTCCCGTCTCGAGCGCTACTTACGATGGATGATTTATCTCGTGTTAAAAAGATGGCCGTCCCAGCATCCGTGAAAACCTTTTTCTTTAAACTACACACCGGTACACTTCCCGTTAAGACGTGGATACAGGAGAAAAGCTTGTTTGTCGCTGGTCCTACAACGTGCACTTTGTGCAACAAACCAGAAAGTGTTGAGCACGTTTTCGCGGAGTGCTGGGACGCCATCTTTTTCTGGGATGTGTTGCAAAGGACCTTAAAGATAGACCTGCTCGTTTCACCCCAAGGCATACGATTTCTTTGCGTACCTCTTGACAACAGTGTGCCGTATGACCTCATCATGGCTGTAGGTGGAGGATGGCGGTGCGCCACGCTGACCCGCACACCCTCACTGTGAGCAAATACTTTGGACAGAGTATTAGTTTGCTCCATGAAGTGCACAAGTTGCAGACGCCCGATACGGAATGGCTACCTGTACTAGAAGAATTGCGTACGTTTGATGCTTATTTTAAGTTTTTCCGTCAGCCGACGTTTCGCCGACGGTTTTTAATCTATCCGTGACTTGTATTGTGTGCGGAAAAAGGTAATAAAGAAAAGAAAGGGTGCTCGTAGCTCAATCGGTAAGACAACGGGCTCTCGCTCCTTTCATCTATTCGTTCCACATTCGAATCCTGGCGCTGCTAG
Organism: Haemaphysalis longicornis; assembly: GCF_048455015.1. Lineage (NCBI taxonomy): Eukaryota > Metazoa > Arthropoda > Arachnida > Ixodida > Ixodidae > Haemaphysalis > Haemaphysalis longicornis. Next base: position 219,765,207 of record NW_027526361.1, read on the forward strand.
TAACTTCGTTTATGTGTTCGCGGCAGTTTTCTGTTGACACTAACAGTCGCGACGGAACCCTTATGGGGTGAAGGTAAACAGCTTCGCTTTAAGAAATTCCGCTCGAATTCCGAGAATTGTCTACCAATCCGTAGCATTCGTATGCCGCTTGCCTTGAACGGGACTTCTTTTCAGCCAATTCACTGCTTTTTTTTTTTTTAATCCTGTCCATCCAGTTATCTCCGTTCACGCAAATATGACGATTACAGGTGCGACTTTCGCGAAACATGCCTTATTGTGGAAATTCAGGGCGTTGTCCGGTATGCGGCTATACGTTTTACAGCAAAGCTGTAAATGGCTAGGATCCAGCAGATCGTCTCCGGTCCCAGAGCGATGTAGACAGGAATCGCTAGCGAGCGTAGCGCCACGTTGCGGAGCCCACATAAATCCCCGGAATCGTAAAACTGCGCGCCACACCCCCGGGGCATGGAAGAAATCATACAAAATTAAAAAGGTCCTAGGGCCTTCATATTTTATTACAAGACGGCTTATAATTCGTTTAAAAAAATGGCTGGTGATTACGATACTGCCTAATGCGACATTTGGGCGCAGCTATTAGGGCAGCTCGTTTAGCAGCCGCGGCAGACGACGCAGTTCCACCAGTTACGTCGTTCATTGCTCAGTAAGAACTGGCTGAGATCGCATGTGCGCGTTCCACAACAGCCGCTTCAGGTGCGCACGACCGGTTGTGCCACTCGCAGTTCAGCACTCACTCCTGATGGCTGTCGTGCGCTGTGGAAGCGCTCACTCGTGGGTTGTCTCGAAGGTGAGCCCCTGTGGCGGCGGCGGGAAGTGCGTCTCAGGAAACGACCGCGAACTGCGTCTCAAAATTAACCAGGAACAATTAACCAGGAACAATGCCCAATCGCAAATTGTAAACAACCGTGTTTTGCTTCGTGCACCCCTTGGACTACGACCTAGTCACAGCTCACGTTGAAGCTCGGCACCACAGCTTTGTTGGCCATCCTTCTTCACAGAGTGGATGTGCAATAGATATTTTTATGCGTTTCTCATTATTTAGTTTTTCAAAATTTAGCTTTACCAACCATCTCAAATTACGCGATTATAACGATTACATTTGGAACTTTCGCGAGAACTGCAATATTGTGTAACTGCTGGCCGTTACACGGTTCACCATTGCGCGGAATTTTTTGTATATATTTTTATTTTATAGTTCAGAATTTCGTTCGACCAATCATCTCCATTTACGCTATTATAATGATTACAGGTGGAAATATCGCGAAATCTGCATTATTGGGGAAATGGAGGGTGTTATACGGTTTGCCATTTTCGTATTTTTTTATATTGTTATTTTCTATTTTTTCAAAATTTCATTCTACCAATTATCTCTGTTTACGCTATTATAACTGTTACAGGTGGAACTTCCGCAGTAACTGGATTTTTGCAGAAATGCAGGGCGTTGCACGGTCTTGGCTGTGGGAGTACTCTGGAAAGAATGCTACGCATTAAAATTGGCTCTAATCCACGCTGCGAAGGTGGTAGAACTGGGAAGCTGTAAACGACACCCACAACGATAACCCATGCGGCGTCATTTGAAGTCACACACGTGGCTCGCAAAACAGTGAAACCAGACACTGCCATCCGTTGCCTGGGATTCGCGGGGGAGGCGTCCAGCACGCAGCAGCGTCGGAAGGGTGAGGAGGAAGGGTGAGGAGGAACGCCTGTCGAAGGGTGAGGAGGAGGACGGAGGGCGAAGCAAAAGTTTGCCTGACTAGGGCAGTTCTGATTTTATTGCGAAGCGTACTCCTTTTCGCTTCACGGAAGTCAGGTGAGTGTCCCCCGCGCTTTCCGCTTGCTGCGTTAAAGGAGCCATGAAGAGAAAATGCAAGTTGGTTTTATTCGAAAGATTTCGTGTTTTATAGTGCCCCCAGCACTTGTCCGGATACAAACGATGCTTTATTCACTGAGAAATTGAAAAATTTAGGTTAAAATTTTGATTTTCCCGCTAAATCGTTTGTTTTCAGGGTCTGAAATGACATCACAGGAACCGACCGCTTGGCAGAATACCTTCAATCACGCATCCGCAGTACAGGGTAGAGACATGTGTACGCTGGCGCCGCCATTTTGGGTCACTCGCTCGCCGCCGAAGCAAGTCATTGTGTCAAAACCGCGCTAAAATTATCGCCGCAACGCGGTTTACTGAAGAAGTTGGAATCATTTTGTCTGTTTCGTGTTGCTAGGTCTCGTGGGAAACGAAAAGAACAACGCGTTGAGCACGTTGGCCCAATTGCGGCGGCACGGGACCGTTGGCGCCGCCATTTTGGGTCGCTCGCTCGCCGCCGAAGCAAGTCATTGTGTCAAAACCGCGCTAAAATTATCGCCGCAACGCGGTTTACTGAAGAAGTTTGAATCATATTGTCTGTTTCGTGTTGCTAGGTCTCGTGGGAAACGAAAAGAACAACGCGTTGAGCACGTTGGCCCCATTGCGGCGGCACGGGACCGTTCAAAGGTTGTCTCCACCCTGTACAGCGGTGTTGGTTTGTTCTCGCGTTTCTTTACGTTACCCGAACCTAGATGGCGCCACCATACCGTGGCAAGCGTTTGGTTTCTTTTCGCCCGTATTTAAACCTGGCTTGTTTTTGTTCTGGGGGTAAATATTCGTTCCCTGAAACAGTGTTCGCTCGACAAATGTGGTCACGTAAGACATCGTTGCTTGCGTCAATCGGCCAGTTTCGTCTGAGACAACCCCAAGCCCCGTAGTGCTGTGCAGCTAAACCAAGCATGCTTTGCGCAGTACGAACAGCAGTACGCATCAGTACTTCTATGTTTACATGTGCTTTCGTAACTTCCACTGTTTGTCCCATCATTCTTATTGCTTTGTAAAGAATGTGCCCTAAATTTAAGCGCAAATCGCTCTTTCGGCTAGTTTGTAAGCTCTACCTAATTTGCGTCTGCTTCTGCCGGCCTCCGCCAATCGCAGAGCTGGCTCAAATGACATCATAGGTTCTGTTGCGGGAAATGAGCTGGTGGGTCGCATGGCCATTCCCTTTTTATCTAACTATGTAGCTTATTTGAGCGAAGTTTACGTTAAAAGTGGTGTCAGTATGATTCTAACGAGGCAATCTTTTGAATGAACCAAACTTGTGTTTTCTCTTCGTGGCTCCTTTAACTTGCTCGTGCAGCCGGCGGGCGCTTTGTAGGAATTCGTGATGATGATGATGATGATGCGTAGCGGCTTACCCTTTGTAACCGGGTGGCATTGCATAATGACCTTAGTAGTAACGCCACTTTACAATCACGTCGCCAAAAACAAGACAAAACAAACAAACAAAAAAAAACTTTATAAAATATTTGTGCTAGTCTGACTTCTTCGTTCGCATGTCTTAACGGATCGTTCCCTGATCTTTTCCCAACAAAATTCCAAACTTCTTTCACTGGCCTCTACTGCTGTCCAGTTCACTTTTCCGTTAATCCTAAAGCCAAGGGCTTCCGGAAGCTGGATATATTCCTCACTGAGGACCGTTCGGATAGCTCTGCACTTGGTTACAATATGTCGCACGGTGTCTGGCTCCCTGCACCTGCCTGCGCAGTGTTTTTCGTGTGCGCTGGCAAAACGCCGATAGCGTTTTTGCCTGCAAGCAACTCGCCCTGATTTCAAAAAGCAATGCACTCCCTTTAATAGCATCGAAGAATTTTTGTCTTGAGATCTCCTGCTACCCGATCCTGTAGATATCTAAGGACTTCTTCACGTCCATCTTCTTTTTCAAGCTCGTTGCCTCTGATTCTTTCACTTAATGTTTCATTGCCTTGGTCATTTCTTCTGCACTTCCAGGTTTCATATAGTTGGTCCTGAGCCTTCTGGGTCATTTCCTCCACTGTGTGTCCCCGCTATTCATGTAAAGATACCGTATCACTTTGGCCGCCCATTTCTGGTTATCAATATTTCAAAGTCGTTCTTCAAAACATATTTTGCTCTGTGCTTCTTTCACTTCAAAGGAGGCCCATTCCACATCTCCCTGCACTGCCTCATTCGTTCTTTTACTGTGCGCTCCTAATGCCAATTTACTTACCACCATCTGATGTACTTCTAGCCCTCATTGAATCTCTGATTTGACACACACTACTGTGTTTGAAAAAGTGAGTGCTGGTACCATTACACCCTTCCAGATTCCTCTCATTACTTCACATCTGTTATATCCCCACAGTGCTCTGTGCTTCATGATAGAGGCGTTTCTTTTGCCTTTCATTCTTAAATGCTCCTCATGAGTTTTTAGATACGCCTTACCTTCGTTTATCCATACGCCCAGATATTTGTATTCCGTTGCCCACGGTATTGCTGCTTGTTGAATGAATACCGATTCGTTACGGGCGTCGTCATTAAAAACCAGAACTCTCGAATTTGGTGTGCTAAACTCTAACCCCAGTTCAGTGGCTTCTTCCGCACGTCTATCTGTGAGCTGTTGCAGACACTGTTCGCTATCTGCTAGTAGTACTGTCATCTGCATACATCAGTCCCGGGTATGTTGTTCCACTTGCTATCCTTTGCGGCTATTCCACAGATTGAAACCTATTTTACTGCACTCAAGCTTTCTTTCTAGTCTTCCCATGTACAGCATGAACAGCAATGGCGACAGAGGACAACCCTGTTGTCAACCTCTATTTGTGACTACCGGTTCGGTGCACTCTAGGTCCTCCCAGGTTTTTTCCGCGTCGCTCTCATTGTAAATTCTCTGCAACAGCTGTATAAAGTCATGGCCTAATCCCTTCCGCTCAGGTATGCTCCATAGAAGTTCTTTATTTACATTGTCGCAGGCTCCCTTTATATCGAGAGATGCTATCCATAGTGGTCGCTTCTGAGCCATTGACACCTCCATGCATTAATTTAGGACAAAGAAACTGTCCTCTAAGTGCCTGCCTTGTCGGAATCCATTTTGTAGTGCTCCCAGTATGCCGTTCCCCTCTATCCCCGCCCGTAGTCCCGCTTTTATGGCTTGCATTGCCAGCTTGTATGCCACTGAGGTAACTGCAATGGGCCAGTTAGAATTGGCATCAGCCCTGTCTCCTTTACCTTTATATATTTACCTTTTACCTTTATTTATTCGGGGATTCCCAAATCATGCAAACACAAGGCTCGATGGCGTTCACGAATCACGCCGTTTGGGTCTTGACCGCTTACGTCTGGCAGGCACTCACGGCGCGCGACAAACAACAGTTCCCACCTGACATACATGTCCGCTGTACCGCCGCGTCGTTCCACCGATCTTGCCCCCACCGGGCCTCCGGAGAGACTCTCCCCGTCTTCCGCGCGCACACGTTCGCGCCTCCCGCGCGCCTATGCCCCGTACGGACCGGTGGTGCCATCTCTCGGAGGCCGCCGACGAACCAGTGGAGCGCCGGCTCGGGAGCGCGGGCCGCGGTTCTCCTCGATTCCCACAATATCATCTTCATCCTTGAGCCAATTGTCCAGTACTTGCTTAGTTTTTATCACTTTCAGATTGCTCGAATCAGTTGTGCCTTGCTTTTTGGGCCCAGTAGTTCGATCAGCAGTATAGTAATTTCCTCCGTCCCTGATGCCGTATTAGCTGGAACATTTTCGTCAACTTTTTTCCAGTTTAGATCCTCCAACTTTAGCTCACTATCTGTACGCACCTCAGTTGCCCCACTGTCCAAATGATGTAGTCCTCTCTCCGTTCTTCTGAACTTCTCTTGTATCACTGAGCGAATGCGAAATACCGCATCTTCCCCTTTTAGTACCTGGCCTTCACAGTTTACGACATGACGTTGTAATTCTTCGGTTTTTTTTTCCTCAGTTCTTTTACATGGTTCCAAAACTTTCTCGGCGTGCCTTTAGGTTTTGCCCGTATATTCGAGACCGATCGCTCACTTTGCCGTTTAAGTCTTTGCTGTACAAGTTTTTGCACTTCCAGCTTCTTTAGACGGTGCCGATTCCACTTCAAGGTTATTTCCTCTGCTTGCATTTTAACTCGCTTGGCCTCCCTGTTCCCTGTCGATGCTTGCTGTCTTTGTGTTATTGCTTCCTTGATTTCCTTGTTCCAGCAGCTTCTAGGTTTTCTTTTTGCTTTCCACTTGTTGCGTTCTTTCACGTTTCTTATCTTTGCTTGAATAAAGCCAATCACTTCGCTGTATTCCAAATCTTTCGTAGGTTGTCATTCGATTTCCTTCTCCAGACTTCTGGCAGTAGTAGCCATTTGATGAGCGTTGAATTTCAAGTCGTGAACCACCCTTTTCGGGATTTGACCTTCCATTTTTCCAAAAGTCAAAGTTATCCGTTTATGCTCACTTCCTCAGCAGTCCGCTCCTATTTCATTTATTTCCACTACAGTCAACCCTTCATGCACTCCTTCTGAAAGGAGGCTGTAGTCTTTAATGGACCGCTTTTCCCCTCGTTCCCAAGTAATTTTCCCTGACATTTATTCTCTCTCTTTACGACAATGAGATTATGCTCTTCAGAGATATCCGGTACGAGTTCGCATTGCGGTCTGTGTATCCGTCCAGGTCCTCAATGTGGGCATTCACGTCTCCCACTACAACGACCTCTCCCGATTGTCCTAACTGATCAAGGTCCCGCTTAATGCAGCCAACCAGTTTTTCATTCTTTTCTCTTACCTCACTATCATCCCCTGACCACAGATAGGCGACCCCAACAGCGTTTCTCTTCCCGCTATCGTGCACTTAACCCACATATGTTCGTCGCAGTTTTTGTTTACTCTGTGAAAATTCGCTCCCTGTTGAATAAGCATGCCGACACCTCCCACTTTCCTAGTACCTACGGTTCTGTTACAGCCTTGCCATATATATTCATGCATTACTACGGCCCTTCCAAGTCCCGAAGAAAAGTTTCTGTAAATGCACATACTTCCGTTTTTTTTCTTTTTCTAGTTCACTGCGAACCTCTAACTATTTTCCCCTGATCTGCCCCCGTGCATGTTTATGGAGTTAATCGTACCAACTTTTCGCCTTTTCTTTCAGTTAATTCTTTTCGGGTGTTTGGGATAAGCGCCGGTCCTCGGGAAGACGTCGCTTGCCTGCATTGCTACCTCATGCCCCTTTCTAAGGTTTTGTGCGCCTTGTGTGCTAACTTCGGCACTTTCCTTTGCGCTGTACCTTTGGCCTCAATCCCAATCGCTTGTCCCTGCCGCATTTTCACTATGGTTGTTATTTATTCCAGCTTTCGGGATGCTCTTGGCCCCCCTAAAAAACGTACCTCCCGCGCAGCTGGTCGCGTCCCACCTGCTCCGCTCCACGCTCAGTGAAATGTTCTCCGCCCCCAATTACCCCCTGGCTCCGGCCGACACGGTGCACTTCCTGGTTGAGGTCAACCACCTCAAAATTCATTGCTTTAGCGAGCGTCCAAATTTCCCGGTTTGCTTCTACCTCTGCCCTTGCTACGTCGCCTCCTCTACCCTCAACCTCCGGCACCATGCAGACCGCAATCTGGACGTCGGCCGAAGTCGCACTGAGTTCACTGAACCCCTTCGCCACCTGCTTCGCTATGTATCGTCCTCCTCCTTGAAACACTTCGTTTACTTCTACGACTATCACCACTAGGTGCTTGTCTTTCATTGTGTCTCACAACTGCTCTTTCGCCTTCGCCATCACTACGTTAACCATCTTTCCAGGGAGTGTGCTAGCCTTAACTCTCTGGTCCTCCCCTACCCTCTTTGTAATCACCTGCTCTGCCCTGCGTATGTTCGAGTCGCCCACAATAGTGACTCGCCGCTCCCTTCGTTCGTTTAGCTGCTAGCTGTTTTAGCCGCCGGGGCTCTCGCGCTGATTGCCTCTGCGTAGCTCTTGCCCGGCGGCAACCCCTTCACTTCTTCCACGACAGCGATAGGCCCCTCTTCGTGACCAGCGCCCTGATGTCCGCCCGCTGCCTCATGCTCGGTGGCCCTGGCCTCCCCCTGCCCCCCTGCACCCCGCCCCCCTGTTTTCCCTCCTCGAGCCAGGCACACCGGTGCGCTTGCCCCTTGGCGTACGCCATTGCTTTCCGGAATGGCGTCTCTCGGCACACGCCCGCTTTCTACCTGCGCTAGCTTTTCCTCTAGCACCTCCCGCTGTTGCCTTTCGGTTTTCAGCTCCTCCACTAAATTGTCAACCCGTACCCTCAGTTGCTTCTTCTCCTCCTCTATCCGGTCGAAGCGCGACTTCATTACACACATCCTACACATGAAGTCCTGCTCTTCCGCATCCTCAACTGTATCGAACCTTGTATGCTCGAGTGGGTACTGCCGCTTGCACCTCATGCACGCAACGCCCGGCTTCTTCTTCGGCGCCATGTATCGAAGCTACCTCACTGCCCTCCACAAAGTTAGTGCTGCCGCTTTCTTCCGCACGTGCTACGCTCGAAAAGAAAGGACAAACACCGCGCAATGCTTTCCTCCAGCATCTTCCTTTGTTGGTGCGCTGTTATAAAGGTGCTTAAACTCACTAGTAACACTAACTAAACCTTTTGCTCTACAGCATGACCCCCCTAAGAGAAAATGAAAAAAAAATCAGGCTTATCGCTTTCGCCGTCTGGGCCGTCGTCGCTGCGCTGGGAACACACGTCTGTCGCCCGTAGTCACACACGCCACTCGGGAATAGGGGTACGGGCGCCTTAGGCGGTGCGGGAAGACAGAAATAGGTCGGGGAGTGCGACAGCGAGCACACCGAGCTGCACGTGCGGTTGTCAGACGCGGCTTGGCGGGTCGGCGGGCGTCTCCCTCGCTTCGGGAGCAGGGAAAAGAGCGGAAGCTCCCGCAAGCGGTTCGCGATGTCTAAGGCGGTAAAATGAAAAGCCAAAGCAAACCTGCAATATTGTTGCGTGGTCGGCTGCCGCAGCGGTAACAAGAAGGCGAACGAAAAGAATCCATCCGCGAAGTTCTACAGATTCTCTGCAAAAACGCGTCACACAGATAGATTCTTTTTTGAACGCGTGCTGCAAATGATTGTTTTTCGCTATTATAAATGAACTTAAGAGTTGCTTAGCTGGTGCCGTTCGATAACGTCCATATATCGCACAATGAGTTCACATTTTGCATGCAAAAAAATAGTTTCTCGTAATCTGCCTGGGTGTATTACTGCGTTCATTCTTGTTGTTGGAAGTTGGGTCGTGGAAGGGATTAGAGCCAGTTGATTGCTGTTTCTTTGTTTTTAAAGCAAAACTTTTTACCTCTACCCCCCAAGGGTTCTTTCGCGACCGTTGGCGTCACCAGAAAACTCTAGCGAACAAATAAGAGAATTCACTGGCACCGCCGGGAATCGAACCTGGAACTAACAGACTAACAAAGCGTGAGCCCGTTGTCTTACCAGTTTAGCTACGAGCCCACGCGAAGACTGGAAAGACAGTTGGTGTACTCACCTAGCATCTCTACGGGTCTACCCCCTGCGTTCTCGCTGAATGCCACGTGAAAGCGTCACGCGACCACTCACGCCCGTCTAGCGCCCCTGTGCCCAGCTTGCTCATGTGCTACGAGTCACAAAATTTAAAGGAAGCTCACACCAATGCATGGCATCTCTCTTCTAGTACGCCAATGTGCTAAAGCCTGTGGCCTCCAGTGTTCACGTAAACAATCACAGCTCCTTCTCGTCCGCCCTCACGCCAAACCAAGGAATACATTCAAATACTCCTTGATGGGCAGGCCATCACTCCAAGCCCCAGCATCAAGATCCTGGGCCTACATCTCGAGGCTAACACCAAGAGTGACGTCTTCTTCAGGCACCTCGAAAACAGCACTAATAAAACTGTACACATGATCATGCGAGTTGCCACCAAGAAGCGAGGCCTAAGGGAATCCAGTACCTTTCGATTAATTGAAGCTTTTGTCCTCTCCAGAGTTACTTACATCAACCCCCTATATTCTTCTCGACAAGGAAGACATAGAGATGCTTTATATAATGATTAGAAAGGCGGTCGAGCAGGCCATTGGTCTTCTCATGAGTGCGTCCACACAGAGGCTGCTTAGCACGGGGCTCCACAACACGGTGGAAGAGCTAATAGAAGGCCATCTTTCTAACCAGAAGGTGCGACTGAGAACTGCGATCGGTAACCGCATGCTTCACCGGATTGGCTGGGCAGCCCAGAATGTCACTACGCTTGATGTACTCCCAGACTCCTGGCGACTAAAAGTAAAGATGCTCCCTTTGCTTAGAAATATCAACCCGTCACATGACGAGGGTCACCGAAAAACACGCGCTCAAGCGCTAAACATCACCCTCGGTGGGGATCATGAAGTTATCTACACAGGTGCCTCCAAACATCGATGGCAGCAATACGCCATCTCCATGGCTATTTCCAGAACCAACCTCCTTGCGTGTACCTCGCTTAGGACCCAAGAAATGACGGCAGCAGAAGAGGCAGCCATCACCTTGGCTCTCGCTCAACCAGGGGTTCGGAGGGTAGTGATAGATTCCCAGCAAGCAAGCCTACTGGAATTACCAGTACGGTTGGGTGTCCTGACCTGCAATGCGCGTGCTAAAGAACAACTCTCCAAACGGTTCCATTCAGCTCATCTGGACACCCCCTCACGCTTCAATGGAGGGCAACAAATACGCCCACCCAACAATACTGTGCTTTTACCTCCCGTGCTATGGAGCTGCACGAGGACAGTAACCCGCTTGTCACATTCAGGGAGATAACCCAGCATTATCGCCTTCTGAGACAGACCGTACCTGCGCCTTACCCTGACCTTTCCAGAGAACAACAAACTACCCTACGGCTCATACAGTCCGCGCTCCTTCCCACAGCCTACGCGTCTTCACTTAATGTATCCGAATCGCTACGACGCTGAATGTAAATTTTGCTCAGAAGTGGTAACACTCCGCCCCTTAATCGGGGTGTGCGACTTTAGCCATGAGTGCCCTCCTCTCTTTCCGTCAACTACCCAACAAGAGCAATGGGAGCTGCTGCTGTCCAGGTCCTCTCTATCTACCCAGCTTCAGCGGGTGGACAGAACACAGGCGGCGCGGACTGCATATGTGCCCCACAGAAGAATCGATAACTCCAAAGGGCTGCACTCACGGCCGTTCAGAAATCTGAAGAGAAGTATGTCTTCCTGCTCCTCCTTCTCTGCCGCAAATCTCGTCGCCTCCGTCCGCGGCGCAGAGACGAAGAAGACCGATCGTCTAACACCGGGTTGGAGCTTACTTTAATTTTATAAAAAAGTTTCCACTCTTCCGCTACACCAATACAACTCAACCAAACACCGCTCATGCTTCATGCATTGATTTAACCTTAACAAGAATATCTCTTTGAAGTAATAAATGGTGTGGTTACGTGCATGTCAGTTCTCTCTGGTTTTGCTATTTGTATACAGCGATGTGAGTGAATTTAAGTGACGTCGCATGGGTAATCGTTATGGGTGCCGTTTACAGATTTGCTTTCTAACCACATTCACGGAGTGAATTGGCGCGATTTTTTTTCTTTTTGTTTTTCCCACATCTAGAAATACTAGTAAAAAAGGTATACACCACATTTTGTGTAATAATATTAATTGAAAGTTACACACCCCGCGCTGCTCTGTTGTTTCGCGAACTGTCACTGTAACCCGTAGCTGTACTTCAAGCGCGACAACCTGTGACAAACGTTGCGAACAAAACTTCCTTCGAGGACTAGCAAAATGGAAATGCGGCATTGTCCAGCGCGCCCATTTACAGAGTGCGCCTGTTTAATGCGTTGTTTATAAGAGCCAGCTGATTGTTTCAGGAGTCAGAAATGACATATTAACCATAATCAATCACGTTTATCTCACAGACGACAAGACAAATGCCGATAAAATAGAACTGAGTAACTACTCTACGCTTAAACCGAACCTTCTGGGCACGTGATGATGCGTTTGGTTTCGTAAGTCAAAATAAAATTTTACCCAGACCTCTTCTTAGCGCGGGAAATGCAGCACGCGCGAAGCGCAAAAAGCCCGTGCCAAAGAAGCGACAGCCCCCGCGCACTCCAAGAGAGGGGAGACTGCGTCCTCCCCATTCCCAGACGCTGCATCCAAACCACCGTCTGTCTCCCTGTCTCCACGTCTGGTCGTAGCTTAGTCTTCATGACGACCTGATATCGCTCCCCTTCTCTATGAGGGCCCTGGTTCTATTCCTGGCTATGCCAGTAGTTTGTTTGTGTAGCCTGGGTGTAGCCTATGGGCACCAGTAGTAGCCTGGGAGTTCCCTGCTTACGCGAACACGAAAATTTCTTTCTTTGGCTGGTTAGAGGTATACAGCTTCGCAGCAAAAAAATACCATTGTTCTTTCAGAACTATAAAAGTGGTCTTACACGGCCTATTAAATATTCCAAAAACGCATTATTGTCATTGCTTCACAGGCATATGTAAATTACTCAGCTCGCATTTTCATAGAGTGTCTTTCCCCCAGGTTTCGCTTTGGTTACGCGGGCGTGCACAATTGTATTAAACACGCGTTGCACATTTTTAACGCATTAAAGAAGAAAATAGCGGCGCATCCGCTGGCTTCTCCGCATATATCGCAGAACGATGGTGTCCTGCCGCCCTGACCCTTAACTGCCTCTCTCCACTCTCCAGGCCACCTTTCGATCTCCTCCCCTCCTTTCTCACTGCTCCCATGAAGAACGCAATGGAGGTTTACTTATTTTGAATCAATTTTCCCGCGGGATGATGGCGGTGTTGATGATCATTAGTAGCCCTCCTTTTGTATCGAGATGTCGGTTGTCTCGTGCGCGATGATGATGATGATAATGCTTAGTGGCTTCCTTTTTGTAACGGGGTGGCGTTGCACAGCGACCACTGTGGTAACTCCACAGTGCAATCGTTTCGCCAAAAAACCTTTATGAAATTTTTCTGCTAGTCTGACTTCTTTATTCGCATGTCTTCCCATATTGTTCTCTGCTCTTTTCCCACCAACATTCTAACCTTTTACTAACCTCCACTGCTGTCCAGTTCACTTTTCCGTTAACCTTAAAGCCAAGGGCTCCCGGAAGCTGGATGGCTCCCTCACTGAGGACTGGGCGGATACCTTTGCATTCCGTCACAATATGTCGCATGGTTTCTCGCTCCCTGCCGCAGCCGGCGCAGAGTTTTTCGTGTGCGCAGGCAAAAACGCGGAGAAGCGTTTTAGCCTGCAAGAAACCCACCCTGACTTCAAAAAGTAATGCACTCCCTTTGGTATCATCGAAGAATTTTTCTCTTGAGATCCCCTGTTTCCCGATCCCGTAGATATCTGAGGACTCTTCGCGTCCATACTCTTTTTTCAGATCGTTGTCTCTGATTCTTTCACTTCATTTCTTATTGCCTTGGTCGTTTCCCCTGCACTTCCAGGTTTCATATATTTTGTCCTGAGCCTTCTGGTTCTTTTCCTCCACTCTGTGTCCACGCCTTTCATGTAAAGATACCGTAACACTTTGGCCGCTGATCTCTGGTCATCAATATTTCAAAGTCGTTTTTCAAAACATATTTTGCTCTGTGCTCCTCTCACTGCAAAGGAGGCCCATCCCATGTGTCCCTGCACTGCCTATAGTTTGTTGTTTTACTGTGAGCTCCTTCCGCCAATCGACCTACCACCCCCTGATTTGCTTCTGGCCCTGGCTGGATTTCTGATTTGACATACCCTACTGCGTTTGGAAAGGTGAGTGCTGGTACCATTACACCCTTCCAGATTCCTCTCACTACTTCACATCTGATATATCCCCACAGTGATCTGTGCTTCATGATAGAGGCGTTTCTTTTGCCTTTCATTCTTAATTGTTCCTTATGAGGCCGCACTGCGCGAGCGCCCTCTGTTAGGACATTTTGTAACTCGTGGTCGTGGGTCTCACGCTTAGAGCTCGGAGGCAAGCCCTTTTATCATTTTTGTATTAAAACAGTGTTTTTGATGCGTTGTAATTTGTTATCAGAAAAATAAAGGCCAGTGTTATTTTAAATCGCAACGCTGCCGGTGCCAGTTATGTATTTATGTTTTGCCTCAATTATGCCGAAAGTTTTCTTTTTGCTGTTTACTGTTGACAACGGTGATGTATCCTACCAGATTATGTAGTTTGGAAAGGTATTGGCTATATACACTTGTTGTCCAGAAATTTCTTTATCTTTTTGCCCGGCGAGTAGATCGAGGGACAGACATACAGACGGACAGACAGAGTAGACTTCTGCGTATAGGTAGCGCGCGAAAGAACGAACATTGCCTCTTAAATGTAGTACTTCATTTGGTTATGCTCCACAGAGTACAATTCAGAAACAGCTGCGGGAGTACTCATAATGTTAGGCCTACGGGTGAAGTGAGGCGGTGATGCCACGCACTGGCGGTGGTGAGCTCACAAGGAACGCTGCAAACGCGCTTATGAAACCGGCGCATGCCTGCACTGACGAACGTTGCGGAGGATTTGGTTGGCTTCCGCGAAAAACGGCCCAGTTTATGAGCATCCGTATTACATAAGCTAAAAATGTTAAATACGACTCTTCTGGTCGCCTTTTTGTGAGTGTTCACGGGTGTCCAGATAAATACCCGTATCTAAACAAGAACAAGCGAACGAATGATGAATGCCACCGGGCCTCCTTTGTAGCGCGTTGGCGTATACTCCTACATTTTTGCCTACGTACTTGTCACTCGCGCATACCGCAACGTCATGGTACCTCACGAAACTCTTTGGAGGGAAACTTAAACAGCACAACGAGTAATGGAAAGCAAAGTGCGTGTACAGCTTATCGAGATGCATAACAGCACACCGGGAAAATGAGAAAACTAAAGTGGCGGGTGTTTTCTACTAATAAGGGAAACGTAGGCTGGTGACAAATGTAGCGTTAGATCCTGCAACCAACGGACAAGGAAAATAAACATGTTGCATGTGGGCTACGGAGGAATAAAAATGAGATAAAGGGGTGCAAATACGGATGCAAATTATTGAGGGAAGGTTTCGTCCGGCACTGCGGATACAACATTTGATGACTAAGATAATGTTGATCGGGATCGCTATATGTGCCACGTTTCTCCTCCACACGCAGCCATGCCTTGCGCGAATTACCATCTCCTCAAGTTATCACCAAATCTAAGTCTGGCAGAAGCCGCCCTTACTTGAACAAGATCCCCAATGTAAGGCATTTTGACAATAGTCCAAGTAAGTATAATTGGGTTGTTAAAAGAACTAAATGTGCGTTGATCACCAAAGTGGAGTGCCAAATCTAGGAGGTGACCCGGAAACATGTTACTTCATGGCTTCTGACCGGAAGCTTCGAAACGTTTCGATTAGGCGCCATTTGATGCCGCTGAATAATAGCGAATAATGAATTGTGACATTAAGTGTAAACCACGTGGCAGACAGAATCAAATTTTTGGCAAACTGGCGAGATAAACTTGGCAGATGCGTTAAGTCTCGCCACTGTCAATGAAACCAAAGCGAAAAAGTCTGGTCAAGATTTTCAGAAATGTGGATTTGTAAAACAACGTAAGCAGCAAAATACTAGGAGAAGTAAGACACAGACACCGAGCATACACACTACTGTAGAGTTTCTTACTAAGTACTTCGTAAAAAAAAACAAAGCCTTTCTACTCAATGTGAAAGCGGTCGGATGTGCAGAGCAGCGAGTCGCCATAATGGGCTGTAGCGCCGTTAGCCGCTCTCTGCTACCAACCAATGCATTTCAAATTTCCCGCCTCCGTAGTGCTCGCGCGCATCCCTGCATGAAACTGCGCTAGCGGGAGTCCTGTTCTTTTTGTGCTTGCTTTAATTTCGTACGCTGCAGCTGTTTTGCGTCATTTCGAACCGGTGTTTTTTTCTTGCCCGGCTGGAGGTTTTCTGCGTCATTTCAAACACGCCATTTTTTTTCTTGCGGGGCTGCTTTTTTCGCTTATTATCGTAAAAACCAAACCAACGCGCGATCATAACTAAAGGAACACTGGGGTTGCAGGTTATATACACAGATTTCGCCTGAAATGTACCAACACTTTTGTCTGCGCTAAACAACGGGGGGATGCATGACAAGCGCCTGCGGTTCACGCAATTCGAATGGTTATGACTATTCAAGCAGCGTGGTTTTACAAGCCTCAGCGTGACTCCCTGGCTACGGTACATCAGGCTCTCCTTGGGTCGGTCATCTCGCTGCGCCGCTTGACTCCGGCTGGCACTTGACATCGTCTGTTAGCGAGCTACGACAAGGCGAGCCCATAAAGTACTCTGCACTTGAAACTATGTGTTTACTATTATGTATTTAGGTGAAGCTTGAATTGGTTGACTTGCGCCGTCGGTGGTTGCGCAAGCCGAGACGCTTTGCGGCAAAGCCAACTTTAGCCAATTGCTGTATTGACATATTCACTGGGCGTTCAGAAAGCCGAGCATGCGCAGTGGGGGTGTGGACGACGCAACAACGACAAGGGAGGGACATAGCCCCGTCGCATCTAATAAAATTACACCATCTTCCCGTAGGGGAACCCTCAGTAGTATGCCGAACAGTCGTGGGCTCAACGCAATTTCCCATTTCGTAGTTCCGGTAAGTGAAAAGTGTGGTAGTTACCATGGAAACCAAACTGTAAATATAACGGTAGCTACGTACCTCAACCTAACGGAAACGACGAGCTGAAAAATAATGGGCACTTGAATCGACCCCATGGCTGCTTTGCATACTACTCAGGGTTCCCTACGGGAAGATGGTGTAATTTTTTGCACTGATTTGGGTTCGAATATAAAACTTTATCACGCCACAATACGACGCCCCCTAGGCCTAGTTGGCTGGACAGACGAAGAATGCATCAACGGCTACCACGCGCAAATCGTGATATGTAATCTGCACTACCATGGACCGACTGCAGCTACGTCCGCTACAGCGGATGAGCGGCACTGGTCGTCACCACCCACCGCGGGTACAAAAGGCTATGTTCTTCACGGCGTCCTCACTGGGCACGTCGGCACTGGTAGCGTGCGGCTCGGACTATAAATTCGTTCCTTTTCATCGTGCAGGGAAGAAAACCACACGAAAAATGTTTTCGCTCGAGTGATCCCTATCTGGTAGTGCTGCCGCGCCCGTGGCTATGTTGTTTGCTGTTGGAAATCGTTGGATTTCTAAAACAAATGCGCACCAATCCACCCTGTGAGGTGGTTGGAAAGCAAAGCTATAAACGACGGCCACAACGATTACCCATGCGATGTCATTGTCATTTGAATTTACACACGTTGCTCTACAAGAGAGAAACCAGAGACAAGGGAAATGCACATAACCACACCCTTTATTTCTTCAAGGAGATATTCTTTGATAAGGTTAAATCAATGTGTGATTCATATGCGGTGGTTGGTTGAGTTGCATTGGGGAATGACATGAGAGTGAGCCTTTGTCATAAAGTTAAAGGAAGCTCAATCCAGCTGTTAGACGATCTCACTTAATTTTCCTCCGTCTCTGCAGCCGATCTCGTCGCCCCCGTCGGTGGCGCCAGAGACGGAGGAGAAGTGAGATTCCATACGTTGGTGTGAGCTTTCTTTATTTTTATAACTCGTAGCGCGCGAGGCAAGGAGCGCACACGGCCGCTACACGTGCCGTGGGAAAAGCGCACAGCGGCGCGAAGGATCCCGTGACACTATGACGTGGCATTCTGCGAAAACGCATGGATTAAAACCGCAGATGTGCTCGGTGACTGCACCGTTCAATCGGAACGACAACGGTCTTTCGCTCCGTTTCGCTATTCGTTCCAGTTTCGATTCCTGCCGATGCCTGTAACTATATTTGTTCGCGGGAGTTTTCTGTTGACACCAACGGTCGCGAAAGAACCCTTGCGGGGGAGCTTCGCTTTAAAACTAAAGAAGAAAACGGAATAATGAATAGAACCCACCAAAATAATGACAGAAGTACATACAGAACACTTAAACATAAACAGATGAAGTCTGACGAGCGCAATCTTAAGGGTATATGTAATCCGGTGTCCGCACTGAATAAACCGGGGAAAAAAGAAACAAAACTGCTTCAGCGATTACAAAGAGCGTCAAGCTGGGGTGTATAAAGCAAACCAATATTAAAAAAATAATAAAAGAAACACCTTCCCGCGCTCTCGCAGGCTGCACCAAACGCACCATTGCACACAAAAAAAAGAAAAACGATTGCGCCAAGAAGTTTGTTCGCTTATTTTACGCCTCACACATGCGGTCAAGTTCGCCATGCCGCCTCAAAGCCCATTAACTGCGAAAACTCCAATAAGAAATTTGAGCGAAATTTATTTGCGAACTAGAGATACTGCAATTTTTTCCCTGCCGCCAATAAAATAACGTGTACAACTTCACGACTGCATCTAGCCTAGTTTCCGGTCATGAGCCTTCTGAAGCCGCTGTGCTGTTGTCTCCTTTGCAAGATTTCCCGGCACCGCCACGGAGACTCGTCGGGACAGCTCGGCCGCGGGCTTTGCCGGTGGCGTCGTCATCCCATCTTCCCTGCTTGTCGTCTTGCGATAGAGGACACGGGCTTCAGGTTTGTCGCTGGCGTTCTTGCTGAATTTTAATGCCCCAAATCCGTGGTATTGTATCTCTGTAAAAGCAGCAAGAATAGTGCCGCAGGGTTGCTTGCTCAGGCAAAACCTTTTTCACATTCGAGCAACAAAACTGCATAATTGGTGCGGACGTGGTCATTTCTCCTGGTAATGAATTTAACTGCCTTGGCCTACGCTCAATCACGGTGTGAAAAGCATAGGTGATGGCACTCGCGGCTGTGGTACGTATGCCTATGCAATAAATGTGCCCCCGTGACACCTTTTTCAGTTTTTATATATATAAATACTTTTTAATAGGAACTTGCAGGTAGCCATGAAATAATGTGTGAGTGAGTGAGTGAGTTGTTAGTGAACAGGCGGACCTAACCTTACAGGGACAGGTGGCAATTGCTCCACTTTAGCAGCACGAAATTATCTACGACCAGTCACCACGAGTCACATAAGACAGAGGACTGGACGCAAGATGTTTCGCCTAATGGTCCAGTGAACGTTTTAGGAGAATGACGTCCTCCTGAGGTGCATGCGGGGGGTGAGGGAGGGCTTTCTTAAGAAGTTTTCAGTTCTGAGCAGTTCTGGGCAATCGAACAGGTTTTCTTATTCTTATCTACCGGAGCAACATTTCCTTTTTGTGTCTTGCAGATTATGACCCCTATGTTTAAAGTAAAAAGTTGTTTAAAGTTGTTCCGGGCAGCCCACGAAAAGAAAAATTGGTGATATCACCTAGAACACCACATGTTTGGTCACAGGGGCGATGAGTTAAGCTTCAGATTGTAAGGTCACACCGAAGCGAATGCTCCATTCGTATGGACAATAACATGCTCGAGCAGAATGTTACTAATTTCGCACTTCAGTTACGCAGAAAATTGTATGAACGAAACCGTAGCTAGTGTGCAACAGCCTGTGTCATTCGTGCCTCTTTTATTGCTGTTCAGAATGTACGAACATGACAAATTTTTTCGCTCTGGGGCGTTCTTCTAAAGGGCCATTAACTAGATCATTAAGGACGGACTTAAAAGGGACACTAAAGGCTGAGTGAATTTTTGTTTAATGTGGAAGATCATACGTTTTCTAGCTCTCTCGGCTTTTGTTCGCCGAGCAACGATGCGCTATTTGTTGAGAAATAAGTAAATAAATCTGGCATTTCTCTCTCCCGTTCCTCTTTCACTTTTTCGTGACGTAGCCATTGCGTCACAAGGAGCGAGGCACCGGTGAGGCCTAAGCATTCCCAAGTTAGCAGCGGTAGCCTTTACGTCTCCAAGCCTCATGCTCGCTAAGGAGAGGGAAAAGGTGCACATGCATTCTTAGTTGCGCGAATGGATCTTGCAATATTTTCTGTTATTCTGTTATTTATTTGAATATTTTCCAACCCTATTAAACTTAAGTTTTTAAACTTTTCTTTGACCGTTTATTGATATCTAACCTACTAAATCGTTAAATGTGATTGACATTTTTTGTGCAAATGCGGGCCGTTGCACGGTTGGAGCTTTCACAGGATTATCGTATTGTTGTTTGGGCTTGCTTTCTGGGTTTTTCAAATTTTTTCTCTTCGTTGTCCGAAGTCGCCGTATGATAGCTATTCAATTTATTTTATGTTTCTAACTTTCGTATAAATTGTTGAATTATTGTGGCATTTTATGACTTACTACGTTCAATGAAGTCTATTTACACGCCCGTCAAGGAATTCTTCGGTGCTCGGAATAGAATGCTTACGCATTGAAAAGCGCGAACCTCCCAACACTTTCGTGGCTGCTGATTAGGGCCGATAGACGTCTTTCCGCTACATTCATCTAGAGATACAACGTCGGAACATCAAAACAGCTAGCCGGAATAATGTTGCCGCGTACAGGCAACAGCACTGCAACTAAAACTTTGAAGGCTGGAACGTTCAAGGTTAATGTGAACACGAACGTTACTTCTTATACCAAACCATCAGAATGCACAACTTTATCCTTACGGGCATGTCACACTGGGGACACGCTGGAATACGTTGTATTCTCTGGCGTGGCCCGCATGTGGGTAACAGTGTGGGTGCGTCGTCACTGGTTACGTCGGGCTCCGGGAGATGACGGCACTTTTCTTTTCTAAGCACACGACGTGTGTTTAATGTTCCAAACTATCTCCCAGCGAACTCAAAGGAATGCCACAACTCCAATGTGAACGCGATTGATAAGATATCTGCGGACATCACCGCCCAGAATCTGGTTTAAATGGGGCAGACGATGCACACCCGTGTTTCTTTGTCTACGAGGTGCGGGCGCAATTGGGCCATGTCTGTGCCGATGCGGCACAGGCATGGTTTTTTCTGGTGTTGCCACGAGAATAAATTGACCGCTAAGCTCGTCAGTGAATATCATTATGTTTTTGACCCCTCCCTTTAATAGCTCCACCACTCCTCGGAGTCTAACTCGCTGAAGCAACCCTCGTGGGTACTTGTCTTGTAGCTTCTGAATACTAGCAATATAAACACCTTCGCCGTCGTTGTGAGTCTTGGCAACGTCATTCCCCTCTAGAGCGTTCAATACTTACTGACGGAGACCAGTCCTAGAGCCATGAGAATGAGGAGGGTGACGCCCAGGCTGATGGTTATAGTCAAGAAGAGCGAGCAACAGAATCCGGCCACGTCGCTGCAGACGGAAGTGAAAGAAGCGCCACGTGTAACGCCACGGCATTTGTGCCAAAAGGCATCGCTTGTATCCGCTACTCACTGCCGAATCTAATGAGGTGTTGTATTCAGAGAACTAAAAGAAATGTTGATCCTTTCTGAAACTGGATAGGAAATTTCCGACAACGAATACTGAGTCAGAGCGTCGGCTTGCGGGGGCTCCCAACATGGTTATTTTTGAACGGGGTAATTATTTGGGGGGGTTTACATAGGCAATGAATGCCAGGCTATAAGGCAAAAAGGCGAGACGCTAGGCGCTGTATGATGCCGCTGTAAGATGCAATAGCAGGCCGTACCTGAAAAACAATAAATATTAAAATTTCGCCACACTAAATCATACCACGTTAATCGCTGTGAAAAAAACTCTCACTCTACTGAGTTTTCCTAAGTCTATTGGCAGCAATAGGAGTTAACTTGATTCCATTGGCACTCAAGCTTGTACATTGAGCCATTTGTCACGGTAACGGCCACTCAATAGCCCACATACTGCGTGATATGCAAAAAAAAAAGAAAAAAGTTCAAACTAACTCGTAAGACTTGAAGGTAGCAAAACTGTACGCGACCTTCACGACCATCACTACGGCTTAAGTCCACGATTACAGCCGATAATGTCCATGATTGAGCTGTTGTTGCTATAAGAATGACCTTCGCCCATTTTTTTGAAGTGATTATCATTGGACATCAGCTTGGAGGGGCGTACGTTATGACGTGTCTTTCTCGTTCCGAGCAAGTGTTGCAACGATTACGGCAAACGCTGGAGTTGCACGAAGCCCTTATGACCATCACGACGGTTTAAGCTCACGATTGCAGCCAATTTGCTACTCCTCTCGCTGTCGTAACGACCTCTCCTTCATTACTGCCGCTACAAGTGTGAGCTTTCTCCATTTTTTTTGGAAGTGATGATCATTGCACGTCACCTTGGAGGGGCGTACGCTATGACGTGTGTTTCTTGTTCCGAGTAAGCGTTGCCAAGACTACGGCGAATACTGGAACTGTTTTTTGTGGAATATTTGGGCCAATCTCCCTAAGTGGGTATGCTCGTTTTGGCCAATCTTGGACAATCTCCCTCGCGGGGTATGCGCGGCTTTTTTTGTATTTTTAACGGCGGACATGAGAAATACCGATTAGCTCAGCAGCTTCCCGGTTTATAAGCTGTTATTTTCAACGAATGTGTCACAGCGGAGGGGCACTCGATTATTATTCCATATCTTTTTCTACGTCCGCACCTTAAAACTCCGGCTCCGCGTGTCACTCAAGCGTAAGGCCTTCTATAGGGCGAGGCTTTCTATGGAAATTGTCAATTTATTTGTCCTTGGAGCCGGTTATTTGACCCGGCTGATGATGATGTTTGGTGTTTATTGGCGCAAGGTTATCCAATGGCAAAGAGCGCCAAAAAGGTACTAATAAACTAATACAAACTGAAAGTAAATGAGCGTCGCTAAAGTAAAACTGTTTAAACTACAAGTAAGATGGCTGGTGTATAGGGCCAGGCTGAAGAATGGAACTGCTTAAAAGATAAATGGGATGAGTGGTGTATGGGGCCAAGTGTAAGACAATAGGTGGAATGTATTAATAGAGGCGTGTGATAGCGTATTTGCCGCAGCGACAGAACGATACAACTGCGTGCGCGCAGCGCAGTTCAGAACATGCTAAGATGCTGTCAATGCTTAAAGCTGTAAAAGCTATACTGCACGTGCTGTAACTCTCCACTTAGACTTTCCGAACCGCGTCTAGACACACACGCACTCGCACACACACTATATAAATATATATATATATATATATATATATATATATATATATATATATATATACACTTTCCTTTTGTAAGTTTAAACATTACTGCAGTTACTCTGTCTGTCGCTTGACCATACAATGTGCATAGGACCTTGTCAGCGCGTGGACCCACACTATTTTGAATGACGACTGAGTGTTTGGTTTATTCTGGTAGAATAGTTACTTCGAGAAACATAACTACCCGTTCCCACTACTAGGTCTTGCCATCAAGCGAACTGCGTCTAGACACACACGCACACGCACACGCGCGCGCACGCACTCGCACACACACGCACTATACATACATATATATATATATATATATATATATATATATATATATATATATATATATATATATATATATATATATATATATATATATATATATATATATATATATATATACTTTGAGCAAGACACAGCGCTAAAAAAGACCAAGGACGAGACGAAGACTACACACAAGCGCTGACTTCCAACTAAACTTTAATGAAAACAAACGCACACATGAATATACATGAACTGAGATTATCAATTATCAGCGCTGCCTCAAAAATCTCACGGGTAAGTGCATGACCATGACGGCTGACAACAAGACACTCATCGAACAGTGGCGTGCAACCTGCCTGTTCACAGGAACGAAAATGGCGGCTACGATTCCGCTCCAAACCGCGCCTAACACTATATACATGCTCCCGCAAGAAGGGAAGGAGATAAGTGCATAAGTGCCCCGTCCATTGTGTTGTCAAAAAATGATATTACTTACTTGGGCACCCAATTGTCAACTTTCCTTTGGATGATTGTGTAGTTTTATATTCCTTGCCACCAGTTTCGATGGCTGCGTAGGTGGGTTTTGATCTGTTTTGTGCACGTGGATGTGGTGCAGCGGCGGTATCTGCCATACCTTTGTGATCGAATGTATATTTATGTGTGCGTTTCTTGTCAATAAAATTTAGTTTGAAGTCAGCTGCTAGGGCTTGTTTGTAGTCTCCGTCTCGTCTTTGGTCTTTTTTTTTGCGCTGCGTTGCTCATGGATTACTAACTAGCAGAAACCGTAGCGCTTTTAGGTTATATATACTTTCTCGTCCTTAATTCTATTTCGCTCCCTCCACAATCCCCTTTACACGAAGGGTACTTTACGGCTGTGTAGATTACTAACCAATTTCTATTTTTTTGAATCAATAAACAATAAACGCCAGTATTAAAACGGTGCAAACAGCGGCGCGCCGAGATCCAAGCTTTTGAAAAGCGCACACTTCAATATTATTTATCCCGTTTTTCTCTACAACTAACACCCTTTCAGAAAACGAGGAAGAACACCTTTTGAAAGTGTCTGAAAACGACAAAATACCTTGAAAGGTGTTTTATTGTGGCTTTTTTGCTAGGTTATAAGGTTGTTAGTTATACACAGTGATTTACACCCCTTAAAGCCTTAAGAGTGCACAAATAATTTCACAGTGTAAGGTAAAAGCTGATCGCCAAGCAAATCCTGTCAAGCGGCAAGGCGGCGAAGCCTTGTGAGAATGCGGGGAGCAAGCAAAGCGCCCAACGCGTTCAATTGGACGTGAGGAAGGTGAAAGCTGATCGCCAAGCAAATCCTGTCAAGCGGCAAGGCGGCGAAGCCTTGTGAGAATGCGGGGAGCAAGCAAAGCGCCCAACGCGTTCAATTGGACGTGATTGCTTTCGCATTCAGAACTTTTAATAAGTGCATAGGTGTCGTCGGAATGCCTTCGGCCCGTGGGTTAGTTGCTATGACAATATATCGTGGTCGAAGTCGGTGACTTCACTGTAGATGTGCTTTGACACAAAAGGAAGTCGTTTACGCGTTCGTTGTTTCGCTGTTGTACCAATCCGGCTCAAATAACCCCCCTGCACACCGATGTGGCCCAACCGATCACGCAGCGGCGTACGTGCGTCTATTTGGCATTAACCAAGAATGTACCTGCAGTTGTGACTGCGGCGACCAGTGCATAAAGAAAATAAAGCTTTCGGGACCCTCGTTACTAAGTGATAATTATTTGTCACGGTGGGTCGTCCCCAATCGCAGAGTGGAGTTGCCTCTATTTTTTTGGACGGACGTGAAAATCGAATTCCTTTGTTCGGTAGATTTTCGTGAAGTTAAAATAAACCTATTTGGTGTAAATTATTTCTTGAGCAATCGCTACGCTCGCGTAATGGCCCAGGCCTATCTAGGGCAGTAAAAAATCCAAAATAAACTTACTGATTTTTAACAACAGTTCACCGATCACTCCTCGCCGCACCCATTATCTAGTCTGTTCCTAGAGTCTTGCTTAATTCTGGCTGTTCCGTTATTCACCGAAGCACTCTTTACAAATCGGACTTCACCCAATCTGGATGCACAGCTGCCCACATAACCATTACGTTTCTGAAGCCCTGCTCAAACCTGCTGTCTCCATTTGTTTATATCGGTGGCCCGTTTCGAACACAGAAGCTGCAAACACCGTTTTTACGATAACGCGACCGGATTAGTAGGCCAATTAACTAATAGTCTACTCGATTTTGCTATACTTTCTGCACCGGTTGAGGTGGTGCAGCACTCTCGCACTCGTTTTGCAGGTGCAGCTAGCGCCACCTGCACTTCGGCCCTGGACTTGAAGCTGGGCTGCACGAGTTCTACCCTCCTGCACTAGACTCTGTGCGAGTTCTCATCTCGGGCAAGGTGCATCGTGCTTTGGCGCGTTTTTGGTGCGCATCGTAGCAGACGGCTCCAGCATGATACTTGTGTGAGTAAACTGAGTAGAAACGACAGCGTTTTCCGTTTTAGACGATAATGGTCGTCACGTGCAACAACATAGTGCAGTGGTGTACGACACACAAGGTGAGTGAAGGGTGACGCCATTTCGAAAAAAACATGGAAGCGCGCCAACACGGACCGCCGCAGACGACGTTTGTGCAATTGTGCCCTCGATTTGGCCGCTGCACGGAAAGCGCTAGCGTACGGTTGCATTTGCACTGAAAGAACTGGCTCTGCACTTGCACGAAACTTTTGTGAACTATAGTTCACCAAGTGCAGCCAAATCTAGGAAACCTTAGGCTGAGCCACTAGTGACGAATGCTATCCCCGCCTAGCCAATGCTTGGCCAGCACCCATTTCTAGTGGCTCAGCCCCAGCTCCATCGCTCTTGCGGCGTGCCCTTCAGTGGCAGCACACTAAGCAATCCGTCGGGGCTACCGCAGAGAACCGAAAGGTGGTGTGCTCGTCTGTATAGGCTCCTCCATTGCCATTGACTGCGACGTGCGTCTACAGACGCACTGCTAAAGGTCAATGTGGGCCATAGAGTTTCATACTAACATATATTATAGGGAAATCGTTCGCTGTAATTGCGTGTTGTAGTGGGCGCCCTCATTCCAACGAGCGACGTTCCTCGCCTACTTGACTTCCCTAGTCACATGGCTTCTTTTTGCTCTTGAAGTCAAAATCATCAACGAATGTGTTTTTTCCAATTCGTCCAGCATGAAGCATCTAAATATTCTTTGACAAAAAATCTTTTTGGAGCTCCATTTTTATAATAATCAAGCATGTTTAAATATCTTGTACAATAAATGTGTTGTTTTTCAAAGCTACAGACAAGGGTTGAGCCGGTTGACGAGCCATGCCAAGGACAACTGAAACACGCCTCCCCGTTATTCTGCAAATTTTTGCGCAAATGCAGGGCGTTACATGGTTGGAGCTTTCCCGGGATTTTTGTATTCTTGTATGGGCTTATTATGACGGAAGTCTTGCTGAAGCGCTGCTCGCCTAACAGGGGCGCCATATTTCCCACTAGTATTTATTAGTATGGTGGAACTGTGTGATGTGGACAAGCCCCAGCAATGAGCTTTGGGTGAATGTAGGTTGTACAGGTGCCCCCAAAAGTAAATGGAGCATGACTTCGTGAAATTACAATGGTTTTTATATTTTGAGGCTGCCAGCATAAACTGAATATGTGCGGCCCGGTTTTACTTTAGACTGACTTTCTCGAAAAGTAACTCAGACGTTGCTGCCTAAGCACAATGCGGAGAAATCTCGTAAAATCTCCAACCCATGCTCCGTTTATTTGTGGGGGCAGCTCTACGTTACGTAAGCCATGAAGCCACCGGAGCGACCCACATGTGCATTTAGTACGGGAGCAGGTACGCAGGTCAGTGCTGGCCTCAGAAAGCGGCTCAGCGGTCACCAGGAGGCGAAGGTTCTCTGTGCAACGCACGACTGCCGACAATGTCAGCAATGTGGCCGCTTCTACTTAATGCCGGCACCCACAATACCAAAATTTTCTGTTCGGGGTGATTTCATACCCCCCAAATCATTTAGTGGAAGTTAGCGCTTTCACATTAATAATCACTGAGTACAGCTTAAATATCACCAGACATTTTTTTTAAGTCGGGAGAGTACTCTGTGGAGAGGGAAACGTGTTCTGAGTTCCGTTTTTTTAGTCGGAGCTACACTTCAAAAGTACAAAAGTACAAGCAGAATATAACTTACTTGTTCTGCACTGTGAGAAAGAAAGAGAGAGAGAGAGAGAAAATACTTTATTGAATGTTCGCCTGCAGGAGGGACGAAATGTGTGTCAGGCTGATGGCGACGATTCTGAAGCGTAATTTCTATGGTTGAGATTATATTTTGGAGGATAATTTGTATATACTTGTAATTGGCGCTTTCTTTGGAGAGGGGTGGGCGGGTTGCGAAGGGCACTAAAAGAGTCATCACCATCATCATCATCATCATCTTATCTACGCCCATGCAGGGTAAAGGTGTCTCCATTAATCTCTGATTATCCCGATCTTGTGCTAACTGCAGCAACTTATGCCCGCAAACTACTTGATCTCATCTGCCCATCTAACTTTCTGCCGCCCCCTGCCCCGCTTGCCTTCTCTAGGGATCCACTCGGGTACACTTAATGACCAACGGTTATCTTGCCTTCGCATTAAATGCCCTGATCACGTCCGTTTCTTCTTCTTAATTTCTACTAATATGTCCTTAACACGCGTTTGTTCCCTGACCCACTCCGCTCTCTTCTTGTCCCTTAAAGTTACGCCTATCATCTTCCGTTCCATTGCTCGCTGAGTCGTCCTCAATTTAAGTTGATCCCTCTTAGCGAGCCTCCAAGTTTCTGCCTTGTAGTCGAGTACCGGTAAGATGCAGCTTTCATACACTCTCTTCTTCAGTGACAATGGTACACTCTTAGCCAAAAAGGACTAACGGGGCGTCGGCGTTAGTCCTTTTGGGGACTAACTGCGTTGCCACTAGAATTAGTCCTTTTTGGGACTAACGGCAAGGGTACCAACTGTTAGTCCCTTGATGGTTCAACTGTTGGTCCGCCATAAAGACTAACTGTTGGTCCCTTGCAGATCAACTGTTAGTCACCCCTGTTAGTCGACTGGAGACCAACCGTTGGTCCTCTGAGTATCAATCGTTAATCTTTCCCATTACTCTTCCTAGACCAATTGATGCTTTCAAGACTAAATGTTCATCCCTGCAAATGCTCCCCTCTGGATTAACCGTGCATACTAAAAGACGATGTGCTGGCTCGTGCAAGTACTCCATGAGTGACTGTCATTCCATTAGACCGACAATTCAGAAGACAGGAGTAAACACAAGAGACCAGAAGCAGTATTTCTTGGCCACTTGTTCACGACAAAGTACTCACGACAAAGAAAATGTTACTTTCAAGCTTTTTATTGCAACACTGTGTGAGCAACATACACAACAAAAGTAAACCGTACTCTAATCTTGACGTTGGAGTCTCTATTTCGAAGGCCTGTACGGCACACCTTATTGAGGCGATGCGCCCAGTATTGGGCTATTCCGGGTATACATGGCTGCTGTCCTTCGCGGAAGCGTGCTCCACTTGTCTTGAGGTACTTGTCCGTTGAGAGGAGACAGCCATCCTCCGTGACGCTGTCGGCAATGGGCGTATGTCGTCACGCTCCTGCAGGAAATGAATAGGGCAACAAAACAAGTGTTATTCAGCAGCCCTAACAAGCATCCGTAAAAAGTACCTCAAAAAGCAAAAAGAAGCAAAATCAACGCTTTATGTAGTGCAGCCAAATGTGGCCTGTGAATTGCACTGAGTATAAAACTACGGATTAATTAAGACCATGGCCACGGTAGTTAACAAGCGAAACTCAGACATTGTTGTTTTTCCGACTCCAGCAGAAAAGACGCCACTCAAACCAGCAATAGAACCTGGGGACTCATGCTCCCTCACTCAACGCATTGAACCACTGTATAAGGGCAACAGAAAATAGAAAGATTGCTCATTTCTCGCATGCAGGTTCGCTATCATTCTCCGAGGCTTACGTAGCACGAAACAAGGGCCTCTTCCCTGTCTTTCACAAGACATGTAGGGAAAGAGACGCTTCCTGTCAGCACCAGCTCTAAATCAAAATGGTTTGACTGCAATCAAAAATAAAAAGAAAACAAGAAGGAATATTTATTTATTGGAAGAAAACCTGCTTTCCTGCGCTGATGGTGCGGGTTTGTATAGAACAAGGTCATTATTGATTTCTGGCTGTGATGTCGGTGTCGAAGAATGCGTTTTTATTTCGAAAATGTATTAAGCGCCAAATTTTCTCAATGTTTAATAAATTTAACAATGTTTAAGAAATAGCCTCGGGCGAAACAAACAAAACGGCGTCCTCTCAGCTTTCTGCATGGGGAGTGGCTATGGCTGCACGTTTTTATTTCCTCTTTGCAGACAGTTCACAGTGAGTTCGTACGTGCACACAAAAAGAGGCTTTCAAAGAAAAGGGGCAAAAATGTTTGAGGCTGACCACGCTGCGAGCGCTTGGCTGCACCAGTGAGGGAGCAACGAAAATGAAAAAAAGTGAAGGAAGCTTTCGGCCACGTTATATGAGTCACGCGAGCGTGCGCCTGCTACTGTGAAATTCATGTGAAAGGCACGGGTGACGGGTGGGTGCGGGAAGGACTGCAGGACGAGAATGTTTCGTGAGCGAGTTCCCCGAAAGCCAAACAATTTTGGGGGAGGGGGGGGGGGGGGCGTTACTGCCAGTTAGGTTCGCCGTGGCGGCCACAAGGAGGGCCGGTACTGGAAAAGGGGCCATAGATGACACTGTATTCTAAAAAAAAAAAAAACCTTGCCGTGAGATACATAAAGATTCTACGATTTTGTTAGAGGATTTTTATTACGGCGGTCAGACCGCGCCTTCGAGGGAGACTTCATTTTGCCGTTCTGCTGTGGTCCGGCAGATTACAAGTTCGGGTTCCGCAAATTATGGAAAAAATGCCTTACTCAGCCAATTTACATCACATTTCAACCGTTTTTGTCTAGTTTTATTCTGGACGTAGTTGCGGTTACGAGGGTGCAACTATTTTTGCCCTACTCAGCCTCAGAGTGTACGCGTCCGTTGCAGTTCCGGCGTTCTGCCAGACTTCTTGTAAATTTCCTGATTAAAATATCACGTTTTCATTTAAAATTTAATATGTCTGCGAGTAATTCTTGTGTCCTAACAGCACCATGTTGTTATTTTAGTGTTCATATGTTTGCCTAAAAAGTTAGAGCACTTCAAGACTCTCGGCCACGTGTTAACCACGCTTTGACATTTCTGGCTATAAATGTACTAAAACTGCAATTTCAACAGAAAAGAAGTTAGCGGTTAGCTTCCTTTTTGTACGCTGCTCCTGCTGGGACGGTTATTTATGCGGTTGGGCCACTTGTTTAAAGAGAAATTGCATTTTTACTATTTTAGGGTTAAGCAAAAATTTGGGTAAATATTGACCGAAACAAATAAAAATTAGGTCGCCGTCGGCAGTAACGCACAGCGAATCGACTGGCGTTGGTTTTAAAAAATAGCTGGCACTCTGACGCTACGATGCAAGATCACGGACTTCAAAAAAAGGGCGAATGGGGAAAAGCGGTCGCCGCCGCAGCTCACCTTTCGCACGTCCGTCCCCGCTGGCCGCCGAACAAGTAGAATTAAGTCGGCGGGCCCCCTCCAGGGGGAGCAACAGCAACGTTGCGGGAGCAAAGGGCGCTGTTAGTCTTTCCGTTGGTCCCATTCGCGTCGAGGGACCGTTTGGTCCCTTCATTTTGCACACGGCCCTAATCTTGGCGCGTTTGGTCTTTTGGGGACTAAATGTTCCTCGCGAGGCGTAATTGCTGCAGTTAGTCTTATTTTCTCCCATTTTGGCTAAGAGTGTAGGCTGCCATTCATTATCTTATTATGCCTGCCGTATGCACTCCACCCCATTCTTATCATTCTAATTATCTCTGTCTCATGGTTGGGATCCAGGGTCACAACTTGGCCTAAGTAGATATATTCGGATCTCAAATCTCAAATCAAATCTCACCTATCTCAAACCGCTGTGCTGTCATTACATTAGTTTTAGTACTGACGCGAAATTTTTGTGTTACGTTTTTCTCGCGGCTGTAGGTGCCCACGAACCCACTAATCATAAAATGGTACATTACATTGTTGAACGCAGCATAAATAACTACTTGCAGCCCCGTTTATTTCTGTCAGTTGCGGTTTTGGTGAAGCGAACACCGAGGCAGCCGCCGTGGCGGGAAGGCACATTTGACGTCACGGTACTCGTCGCACCCCAGCCGACCCCGGTCTGGGCGCGCGCGCGCGCGGCAGAACAGCCCAACCGGGCGTAGTCGCACGTGACGTCAGTGCCAAAAATGTTGACGTCATGCACAAGGCGAACAGCACCGCGGCCGCCTCAATACGTCACTCGATCCCTGAGGTCGGCCGTTTGGGTGAGCGGATGAGCGCGGATGAGCTTTCTCGGGCGCGCAAGGAATAAAAATTGGTTTAATATATGTTCTACTCAACGGTTTCGGTTTAAACGCAAGAAGGAGTATCTCCATATATAAAGGAAACTTTTTACATAGTTATCTGAGCTATGAAATTTCGTGTCAGTACTCCTTTAAAGATGACAACACCTCCCTGATATTAAACCTCAACCCTCCCGTAACAGGAACAGGCCCAGGAGAACTCGTCGCAAGTACACTCATCACAGCCGGGTCGTTATAAAAGGACTCTTCATATAGGGCAAGTCGTCATTGGCCATCTCGCAATAGGGAAACTTGTAAACTCGCAACTTGACACTTGCTCATTTCGTGACAATTTACCTGTTTCCTAAAAAAAATGTTTGGTTGAAAAAACACAGTTATTCGTATAATTCTGTACTAATGCGTAAACATTCTTGCAGCCCTCCTACGGTTCACCAACCTTATGTTTCCTTGGTGGTCTTGGAGGAACACGCCAGACCGGACAGCGCGCTTTGTTGGTTTTTGGCTCTTTATTCAGCGGACGGATTGCTGCACCATATTATATTTCGTTTGCTGGTTTTCAGTTTTTGAAACTTTACATTCTTATTTATATTCTGACGTAATTGGGTGACTGCGCTGTACTGAATAGACCTTTGGGATTTGTTCTGGATTTTTAGTAAATATTTTGATTTTTTTCGGTGTTTTGTGTCTTCTGATCAATGATGACAGTCAAGTTTTGCCGTCAGTAACGTTCGTCCCATATTTTATTACAATGATATTTATGTGCAATATTGTAGCAACTAAGTTTATTAGCAACCGCTAATTAGTACCCGCCGCGGTGGCTCAGTGGCTAAGCCGTTGCGCTGCTGAGCACGAGGACGCCGGTTCGATTCCCAGATGCGGCGGCCGCTTTTCTGTTGGAAGCGAAAAACAAAAACGCCCGTGTGTTCGAGATTTCGGCGCACATAACTATCACCAGGTGGTCATAACTAATCCGGAGCCATCCACTACGGTGCTCCTCATCGCCTGCGTTGGGACGGCGCGTTAAAACCTACGGTCAGTCAACCGCTAAGTGGCATTTATCTGCTTACACGTTCTTTTTAAAAGGGCATGGTACTTTTCTTCGCCAGCTGCTTGAACGTTGAAGACCTACGCTTCTAATCCCGTCACGCAGATGCCACCATGCTTTGGTCGTGCACGCGCCATTGTGCAATACACAGGACTTCAAATCATGAGCGCATTCTATTGCGAAGCTCCACTAATTAGTGCTTCAAACGCTGAAGGTGTATTTTTGCTAGACCTAGTCATGCTGTGTGGAGCTCCGAACATTTCGCCCTAATTACATATATACAAGCGTAGAAAAAGGTTCAAAAGCCAACGTAAAAAGCCAGAAAAACTGTTTTCTGGGCAAAAGTGGTGGAATAACGAAGGGAGCGAAAGTTACGATGGATCAAATAGTGGACCACCGACACCGCAAAGAAAGTGCACCAGCATTTTTGGAAGGAGGACAAAAATAAAGAAAAGGGAAAGGGAAACGTGTAAAGGCGAAACCCCAATTTCAACAACCACCTGCTAACGCACATACCCTACCCAGAAACTAGGAAGAGGTAAACCTGGGACCAAGTATCAGGTTAAAGGACTACTAACACGAAATTTCAAATCTCAGATAACAATGCAAAAAGTTTTCTTTGCAAATGAAGATGCCCCCTTGGATATTTAAACCGCAACCTGTTGAGTAGAACATACCTGAAATAAATTTTAATCCTTGCCCGTACGACAAAGCTTATCCGCGCCATCGAGCAAGCTCATGACGTCTTCTGCGCTTCGACCGAAACGGAGCCCACCTCAGGACTCCCGCGACGTATTGAGGTGACCGCGGTGCTGTTGGCGCACGCTTTTCTTCCTTGTGCACCACGCCCCAGTTTTTGGGATGGACGTCACGTGTGACTACCGCGGGTCGGGCCGGTCTCCCGGGTGCGCGCGCCGCCAGACCTGCAACGGCTGTGGTGCGACAAAAAAGTGACGTGAAAGGCTCCTTCCTGTCATGGCGGCTGCCTCAGTGTTTGCTTCGGCGAAACGAAAACTGAGACAAATAAACGGAGCTGTAAGTATTTATTTATGCTGCGTACGATAATCTAGTGTGCCATTCTATGATTAGTGTGATCGTAGGCACCTATAGCCGTGAAAAGAAGTAACACGAAAATTTCGTGTCGATACTCCTTTAAAACCACCCAACTACACCCCCCCCCCCCCCCCTTACCTTCTCCTCGACTTCCACCCTCGACCCAAATGCTCGCTTTGACCAGTTCACCTACGACCAGCTTCCATATTGCGAGTAGTGGGCGACGAGTGGGCCTGTTTCCAACGTCAACATCACCCACACCGACAACAAAACGCCGCTTCTGGACACACCGATATTGGTGCCGATGGCCAGATTCGTGTTACCTCATTTTTGTTTCTTGAAATATCATAACATGGGGTCTTTCAGGATAGAAACTTTGCGCAGCTTTGCCATGTGACACGTGAATTTTCGCACGCTTTTCTCTAATTCTTCATAGTAGGCTACATACAAATACAGAGACCACAAAAAAACGGAAATGTGAAGGGTCACTTGAATGGCGAAAGAAGAACACCACCGAAAACGCATAAAAAAAAGATAAACTAGAAAGTCCTGACAAGAAATTAATTCAAAATTAGAAATAAAAACTTATAAATGACGTGGGCGTACTCCAGATAACCCTCTGTTTGTTTAGTTAATGCTTGGGTTTTCTCACGGTCGTTCAAAATGGCTCATAGTCGGGGTGTAAGCACGCGTCGAGGCGGCGTGAGCGTAGTGCGTTGATTGCGGCAGAAAAATAAATGAGTGGTATTTATTTGATGGTTGGCAGAGTTATTGATTTCATTCTGTCTGTCCAAGTTCACGGTGCGATAAGGGCCTACACGGTTGTATCCAAGTTCACGGTACGATAAGGGCCTACAGTGATGTGGTAAGTACAGATCAGCCACTTGGATAGGGGCGCGCCAACGCAGCCAAATAAACTACAGTGGTGTCATATCCGTCTATTTGACTAGAATATTCTATTTGTGAGAGTTTTCGTTCATTGAAAGTTTACGTACTTCTTTCGACGTTGCGTCTGCATCGGGAAGCTTTGTTTTTTTTCTTAAAGCTACCTCAGTTCACTTGACAAACTTCAGTTGTAGGGGCTTGTGAAGTTGTGTACAAATAGCTCGGGCAGGGATAGTTTGCGTTATATTCCCATCATTTTTGCGTGACGAATAGGAGCTTCTACTGGAGAAGGGGGCATTGGAGAAACACCCGCCCCGGTGGCTTAGTGGCTAAGGCGTTGTGCCGCTGAGCCCAAGGACGCCGTGTGTTCGAGATTTCGACGGACGTTAAAGATCCACAGGTGGTCAAAAAGAACCCGGAGCCTTCCACTGCGGCGCACGTCTTTTGCTGTGTGGCGTCGGCGTGCTAAACGTCCTAATAAATCAATCAATCTTTTGGAGACGCGAAGTAATTAAAAAAAATGAAGCCCATTGAGGAAAAAATATTATAGCAGCTAGTTTGCACTCATATTTCGACTGCTCTGATTGATTACAAACGCCGAAGAAAACACAGGGGTTATGTACGAGGGAAGCGCTAACTATCAACAGTTCTATTCACAGGAAATAAACAAATAAACGTAGCTAGTGATGAGGGAAAAATGCGGGCCGATCCACCATGTAATGTTGTTGGAAAACGACGCTGTAAACGACACCCACAACGATTACTCATGCGACGTCACTTGAATTTACACAAGTGGCTCTGCAAAGAGTGAAACCAGAGCCAAGTGAAATATACTTAACCACAGCCTGCATTACTTCAAAGAGATATTCTTTGCTATAATATATATCAATGCATGATCCATGAAAGGTTGCCGGTTGAGTTTATTGGTGGAGCACTTGAGTGGGACCTCTTTTCTTATTAAAGTGCAAACCCGCTATTAGGCGATCTCCCTTCTGGTCTGTCTCTTCCGCTAACCGAGGGAGGTGACGAGATCGACGGCAGAGACGTACGAGAACTGAGATGCCATCTGTTGGTGCGAGCATCCTTTAATTTTTACTAACTTCTAGCGCATGCAAAAGGCGCGCACACGAACGCTACATGTGCCATGGGCATAGCGCACAGCTGCGCGAGAGGTCGCGTGACGCTATCACGTGGCATTCAGCGAGAATGCAGGGGGTAAACCCATGGCTATGCTCGGTGACGCACCATCTGCCCCCCCCCCCCCCTGTCTCCGCGTGCGCTCGTAGCTCAATAAGTAAGGCAACGGGCTCTCGTCCGGTTTCTCTATTCGCTCTCGGTTCGAATCCCGGCGGTGCCAGTAACTTCTTTTATTTGTTCCCGGGAGTATTCTGCGCACACCAAAGGTCGCGACAGAACCTTTGGGAGGTAGAGGTGAAATGCTTCGCTTTAAAAAAGCTAGATAAAACAAAATGTTCTTGCACGTGATATTTGAAAGGCCGCGTGGTTGATGAGCTCCATCTTGTCTTGATATAAACGTATGCACGCTGCGCTGGCGCATTCGTCAGCTTCAGTAAGATAATTTATCTTTTGGCGCTGTTTTTATCCTCTGCCAAAACGTGCGGATAATCGAATTATCCTTGCTTGTGCACAGTTTGCAGTGCGCCGCAAACGTTCCCCGGTGGTTTTGATTGCTTGCATGCTTTGCGGTGGTCTCACAAGCTCTCATGTCAGCAACTCCACATGCGTCGAAGGTATGCGTGGCCGCGTCAAAGAGGTATTTTTAGACGCCCCACGCGTAAAATGGGCAGATTCATTTATAGCTGCTTGGAGGTAGTTTACGAGCCAAATCAATCGAGGTGTAGTGTGTGACAGCCCAATAAATTCAATGTCTGCGGTGAGGGTCATAGATTTTAGAGCGAAAGCTCTCCTACGACATGTCCCAAGAAGATACTCCTCGCGTCGGAAGGACCTGAGCCCTCGCAACGCAAGTGTGGGAGTTGTTACTTTAGACCATGTGACCCGATGTGGAAAGGAATCCCAGCTGCGATCGCTAGGAGCCCCTCCCCGCAGCGGTACGATGTGACTAGGCGAGGGCTTGACGGCTTCTTTGCCGGCGCTTGGTCGCTAAGTATCGCCACTGATAGTGCCGGCTGGGCCATCTGTAGCCCAGCCGACACTTTAGCGCAAGCAACAGTTTGACTCCAATCATATAGTAGGCTAACTCTCTCAAAACACTGTGTGCGGGGTCTTTGCAAAATAAGGCCAAACTGACCTTACGGTTGTCATGACTATGTTTACAGGCGTTAAACCTGAACAATGTTTGGATATCTGCTTCACACACTGCTTGCGCACCGAAATGTCGGAAAAGTAATAATATTTTAAAAAACAAGGTATAGTGTTCTAACCGATGGCGTCTGTGCCACGAAAACGCCGAAGTGAACAAAAAATGACTTCAGGTGACTGGAATCGAACCTGGGTCTCTCGCGTTAGGAAGCCAACGTCAATCGGATTGCTCTATTTCGAGGTTATCAAAGCGGTTCGGAAAATGTAGACTACAACCAAACAATCCGTCAGGGGAAAGCTTCAAGTTCAACCATCGTCGTCGTTTGATGGAGGGGCGCATGATTTTCTTTGTCTTCGGGGCACCTGGGCTTGCACTGCAGCATGCAACGATAAGCTGCGTCGTGCAACAAAATGTTAACAGAGAGTAGGCAATATGTACACAAGAGACAAAATAGCTTCAGCGCAGGGAAGGAATAAAATTTGCAAATGAGCAAGATGAATTTTCGCGCACAGAGATGACTTAGCACGGCCTGGTCGTTATCTATAAGGCTCCTTCACAACGCTGAGGCAGAACCTGTGCGAAACAAACTTTTAACGCGTCGACGAATTCGCGATACATTCGACGGGGCAATGGTGTTACTGCGACAAGAGGCTAGAATGCGCTCTGTTGAAGGTGCCCTGGCTTGCTGCCTTTAAATGTGGCTATTCGCTGGTCGTCAAAATTATTGTTATACGTGTTATAAATTTAAAGAAAGCTTCTGCCTTTAAGTGTAAAGGTTCGCCAATTTTATTCTGCAGGCAAGGAATGCGAAAGTTGTATACAGGTTCTGCAAATGGTAATAACAACCAATCACAATGCTTACATGGAGATACGGGGTTGGGTTCTGTCTTGTCGAGGATAAAGACGCCCTTTACCCTACATTGTCGCGAGTCCGAACACTGTATGACAAACAATTTCTGCACTCTAACTGTTAAGATAAGGTAGCCAACAAATTCTTTCAATCGTGCACCATAAGCCCAAATAACGCACATTGAGCGGCTTGCCGGATGGAGTGGGAGACTTACTCTTGACGGCTGTATCCGGTGAGTAGGCTCGGCAGTCGATCTGAATCATGCAAAGGCGTCTTCTTGAGCCGGCGTGGTTTACCCGGCGCTCCCAAACGACACACTGATGATGATAGCTTTCCAAACAAGGAAGGTGACCTTAGGCAGCCGATTTGCATCCATTAGGTCTAAGCCACAATATTATGACATTTTTCATAACTTTGAAAGGTAAACTTGACTAAGTTTTGACACTGTGAGGAACAAAGTGGATGGATAAACATCGTCCTACATTTGCGGGTTTGGTTCCCGATAGAAACGTAAGCAGGATAAGTGAAGTTCCAGGTTCTATTCACGCCTTCCTTATTTTCGTCGTTATTCTCTACCATGTTGATTGTATAAAAATTATTTTAGTGTTGAACTTAATCAACAGCGCAATCACAAGGACTAGGAAAGAAGCACAGACAAGCGCTTGTCTGTGCTTTTTTCCTAGTCCTTGTCATTTGCGCTGTTGTTTAAGTTCAAGATGAACCAACTGGCCCCAGTCGAGACGGTAATTCTTTTAGTGTATGGAAGAGAAGAAATCATGGGTGTTAAGTGAGAGATGTAATGAATTTCGGTTCCGGAGAGTGACCCCAGATGCTGAGCAAGCGGCTAAGCACCTCGTATCGTAAACTTTACAAACACTCCGAGGAATAGAAATAGAAAAGGACAAAATTCGTAGCCAGCAGGAAAAAGAGAAAAAAAAAAGATCTAAAGTATACTATAAGCGTAATCTCAGTCAGGGTAAAAGTACTGGCTTGAAAACCATTACGCCGAAACCAAAAGCAGCAAGAAGCAGAACAGTGAAGACATTTGTAGACGTAAAAATTCACAATAAGGAGAAAAACAGAAAGTGAAGAACACGGCAGTTATCAACTCTATTAAAGTCCCGGTGACAGTCATGGCTTGGAAGCCATTACACAGAAGCGAAAAGAAGCAAGATTTAGAGTTGCGAAACCTTTGATATATAAAAAAAAACCACTTTTCCGGATTGGGAAGCGCGATTGATGGAAAGGTGGAAGACATTCGCTCAGTTTTTTCAGCCGTATGGGATGTGTGAGTCCTCGGTATCTCCAAGAGCAATTGATAGCTGTGGGGCGTGAGTGGTGGCGCGCTACGGTGATGTCCGGTGAGTGTCTCACTCATGCCGTTGGACAAGCCAGGACCCTGCGGCGCAAAGCGACGTGTTCGGCAGATTCAGGATGGCAAGCCAGGAGCAGGACATCCCGGTCTACAGAGGCCACTCACATAGCTCCAGCCTCTGCCACTATCAAGCGGCTCAAACGACTATCAAGCTGCTCCTGCTCCAGCGTCAGACTTGGCTACTGCGCAAACGTCACTCTTAGGGAATGCGCAGAGCGGCGAATGTGCAAACCCTATTCTCTGCACACCCGTACTCCAATTGTAGTGGATTTCAGTCCAGTCCGATCCAATCCAAACCAATCCGACGCAATACAATCCTATCCTATCCAGTCCAGTCCAAACCAAGCCAATACAATCCGATCCGATCAGGTTCAATACAATCCAATGCTCCTCGCGCTTGAGCAGAACGGCATGTCCAGACCCGATCCTTTAACACCCGTACTACAATTCGATTGGATTTTAATCCAACACACTCCAATTTAATCCAATCCAATCCAATGCAATCCAAGGCAAATCAATCCAATCCGATTCAATCCGATCCGAACCAATCCAATGCTCCTCGCGCTTGCGCAGAACGGCCATTCACGGCCCACGCGAAACTGCTCAACGTCGGCACCTACTGGACTTGTCTTCGCGCCAGGCGATCACCTCACTTTCTTCATTCACACCTTTTACCATCCCACATTCTATACTCATGGGAAAACTGGGCCGCTCCTCCGCCTGATCTTCGCCCCATCCTTTGACCTCGCCTCGCCCGGCACATTTCCCACGTGCGGGGCCCTCACACTTGCGGAATTCCCACCTGAATGTCTTCCAGGCCCACTAGAACCACATTTTCGGCAGCCCGGACATGGGCCGCTTTAAATAAAGTTAGATCTCTCTCTCTCTCGGCCAGTGTAGCTTACGCTACAAAAATATCTGTCCCCCTCTTCTTCGGGGTAGACCGCTTTTGCGGTTTGTCTAAATTGCAGTGTGTCGTTTTGGTGTGGATAGAGGTGCACTTGGGATAGTGTGCGCACCTTTAAAGGGTGCGCACGAGCAAGGTCTGACCCAGTGTACATATTACAATAAGAGCATCAAGATAGCAGTTGGGGGTGTGTTATTTGCGAAAGCTGTCGGGTGTATACGGTACCTTGGTATTCAGCTTAATAGTGAAGATTTCAGTAATCCGGAAAGGCACCGAGAGTGACTCGACTATCAGGCTGCAGGTTTAGTGCGGCCGCACTTGTAGCCTACATGAGCCATTAACATGAATCAGTTGAAGCCTTATTGGTGAAGCTTCCGTTTTTTTGCGGCTTCTAACCCGCTCGCGCCATGGTTGATGCGCATCAGATGGAATGTCCCGCGGGTATGAGGGGGAACGGGGTTAGGCTTGGCGTCAGGCCTGACGCCACTCGCGTTCAGGTCTAACGCGTAAATCCGTACGCGCTGCTCGGCGTAGAATCAGTTTGAGTCTCGGTGCTCGGCCCGTCGTAAGGCTCACTCGAGGGTTACATAAGTTTAACCCTAAACATCGCTGGACTAATCTAATTTCATTGTTTCAGGCCTATCGAAGTGCACTGGTACCCATCAGAGAAGTGCGCACGGCAATCATTGTACAGGGAAACGGCTAGCGTGTGGCCACAGCGCTCCGCGAAGAGCCGGCGCCGAGAAGTGGCGAGATTTCGCAAGCAGCCGGCACATGCGCGCTGGCCTCAGTAGGTGTAGCAGACGCCTGTCGTCTGCTACGGCGCGCTCCTGCCGCAGAGCAGGCCAGAGCCGGGAAACGCCGCTGTCGAAGGGTGCGTTAGAAGGGAAGCGCGCCTATCTTCTCGCTCACTGTACTCACTAACTAGACCCCCTTTTAACAGAGGAGCTGTTCTAGAGATGGCCCTGACGAGTCTGCTGGTATCGTGTCACGCTCTCTGGTGCCAGTTTTTCCGCCACCCAAAAGCAGGTACCCAGCATTTCAAAAGATAATAAAAATAAGTAAAAAAAGCCCTAGGGCCTTCATATTTTGATACCAAAGAACTCATAGCTCTCCTGGAAAAGTGTCTTCCCAGCAACGCGGTGGTGATTAGAAGTGAAGCCAGTTCTAGGCATCGGTGCAAGCTTGGAAGCTGGCTTTTCCGCATTATCTGATGCGCACTGAAGCATGGCCATCTACAGACTATAAATACCGAAAACGGCTGTAACTGTTGTTTAAGCGGAACTAGGCATAAATAAAATTAGTGACAATTAGTCGCCAAGACGACTCTTCCTTTACGCAACACAGCTTCGCTGCACACGCTTCTTTACAGAGTGAAAGGCACTCAATTTTTTTCCCGTAACCTATATGTGGCAACCATTTCAAGAGCATGTCAGGCAGAACACCTGCATTCCTTGGCCACTTTCGTTATGTATTGTTTCCTTGACTGGGCACGCTATCCCGGGGGCAATAAGAACAGAGGTAAATTTTGGTCTCTGCTGATTTGGCGTGATTATTACTCGCGTGTTGAATATGTAGGTGCAACAACATTCATACAGAATACGAAATCATGTTTCAGCCATACTATACGAAGCAGCAGGTGTGTGCGGGCTAATTCTTTTGGCTGTGCCGACTCCTTCGACGGGCCAATTTTGCCGCAAGCCCAGCCAGCTAAAAATATTTCTTAATTGCTTTTACCTCAAACTCATAGTAAATTAACAGGGGTTCTTACCCTTTCCTATCAAAATTAACGTTTTAAGTGACATCGCAATGCATAAAACCACGAGTTAGAAGGTAGACAGGATGGCGCTTTAGCGCCGTCCAGTCTGTTTTTCCCGAATTTCTCTTCGCAGTACTGTCAAAAACTTTCTAGATGACACGCTGTAAAAAAATGCACCTCGTGCTATAATAACAATTAGTTTCAAACTGATAGGATATTCCGATTTAAAATAAGCAAAAAGAAACTGTAAAACCTGTGAAGCTTGACGGTGAACACGGAATGCGCAACGGCACCTGAGGTGTAC
The DNA here is from genome assembly GCF_048455015.1 of Haemaphysalis longicornis. Classification (NCBI taxonomy): domain Eukaryota; kingdom Metazoa; phylum Arthropoda; class Arachnida; order Ixodida; family Ixodidae; genus Haemaphysalis; species Haemaphysalis longicornis. The sequence continues at coordinate 219,807,295 of NW_027526361.1, forward strand.
GTTGCTTTATGGCCATCACTTCCGCCTAAAGATCTTCGGCGTCCGCACGACACTCACGAGCACGCCGACGAGCAGTTCGCGTATACGCTAACGATTATGCTCACGAGCGCGTGCCGCATAACCGCCTGCTCTTCGGCCGAACAAATTACCCGTGGCCTACCCATAGGTAGGCTGAATGTGAATTCAGGTAATGAAATCTCCAGAGCTCCTTAAGATGCGTTTTACTGCATGGCGTTTACATTACACTTTGCACGTTCAAGTCTGTTATTGCCAGCATCGCTTGAAAACGTCGGTATTTATGATTATGAGCTATCGCGGCATTCCGTGCTAGATGTTTCAGGCGGCAGCCCACCTAAGTTACTGTAGCTACTATTTATCGCAATCGGGTGTAATGGCTTGAATCACTCTAAACAAAGTAAAAGATGGGAACGAAAGTGGAAATTGGCACCAAGTTAGCCAGCTCAAAAAAATTCGTTTACGGATAATTTGAGAGAACATGCTTCAGCAATACGATGGTTGTAATAACAAGCTGTTCTTGTGCTGCTACCCTCATTCTTCTTGCAGCCGCAAGTTTATCATGGACAAAGTGCCGGAAAACTAGCGCTGTCAGATTGTAAGGCTGTGTATGCAAGGCATCAAACAACGAGACATCTCTAGGCTGACGAAAAGCTTATAAAAACTGTCAACCGCATAATCCAGGCGTACAGGACAGAACGCCGTATCAAAGATTCGCCACAAAAACCGAGGTCTCGGGTGACAAGTTTACAGGAAGACTTGAACATCATCGCAATCGCCGCCGCAAAGCCAGGGGCATCCGTCCGAGAAGTCCGCCAAAAGGTTAGTGTCCATGCTTCAAAAACGACCATCAAGCAGCGGTTGCATGAAGCCGGGCAGAAGAGTCAGATTGCAGCCCAAAAACTCCTCCTGCGGGTTGCGAACAAAGAAAAGCGGTTGCAGCTTGCTCGGCAACACATGTCCTGGACGACACAAAACTGGGCGAAGATGGTCTTTTCTGACGAATGCACCTTCACGAGGTGCTGGCGCCAGAAGGATCGTGTTTAGCGACCCACGAACAGCCGGTAAGCTCCTTGTGGCTAATCAATTCGCTTTTGCCGAAAAAACGTTTTAGTCACCAGCACATGACTGAAGCATCTTTACCTGCAACTAGTTAATACATTTCGGTAATTTCAATACAGTGGACTCTCGATAATTGTACGTCACTTAATTGTAATTTTCTGTTGAGGTGGTGCCGTCAATTTACATGCAATTCGATGGACAAAATTGCGCCATGATTCAAAGCTACAACCCAATAAATCTGTGAAGGGCAAGTTACTTTGAACAAAAAGCATCAAGGTGACCGTCATTTTTCGATAAAATTGAAAATTGTAAGTGCCAAAACAACGTCTTGTTCTGCACTATGTCGGCGCCATCGCAACTGAAGCAGCGCACAGTCGATAAAGTGGCAGCTCAGTTGAGACTCCTGGCCGCGTACGTATCTCTCTCTTTTAAGTCCTAAACTTTTTCTTCGCGCAAAGCTCCGCGTGAGAGCGGGCGTGGCAGCTGATTCAGGTTTTGAATTAAACGACAACTCTGAACTATTACGGTAACCTGTGTCGTGAGCTCAAATTGGTGACGAGATTTGATTTTCTAACGAAAATCAAGAAGGGAGACGTGTTGCATACTAATGGAAATGTTTTTTATTTTCGTAGAAATTCGAGTAATTCGGGTAATTGACTCGTGTTAAAGGAATAAACGGGAGACGACTGAGATGCCTTTCCATTGTTCATTTTGGTGGTTACGCTGGGTAACTTCCTTTTTATGTCCCCTTTAACACAATAATATGGACGGTTTAGGTATAATGGTTTGTTCACAAGTAAGCGATTAATAAATAAATTCACATTTTCTAAATGACGACGTACGTTTATACTGGTCATTTTGTGCCATTGTGTTGAAACAGCATGGAGATACACTTTTCTTTATTTGCATTAGGTATCAGCCACAGTTCGTCCAACGAGTAGCTGTCAGTGTCCCGACTACTGTAAGCGTGTGGGGCTCCACTACGAAGGACGGATTGGGACCACTTGTGCAAATTCAGGAAAAGCGGACTGCACAAGCAGTACTGCTAAATCCTTCAAAATATGGCTTTCCCCTTCCTCAGTGAAGGCCAGTTCCCTGTAAAATATTACGTGTTCCTGCAGGATCACGCCCCTGTGCACACGGCCAAGAAAGTCAAGGCACTGCTGCAACAAGAAGGTGTCACCATTCTGACGTGCCCTCCCCAATCACTGGATTGGAATAATCGTCGGCGGAAGAATGAAGACGGCGCTTTCGCGGCAATCTCTGCACGGACTGTCCTCAGACAGTTTGTGGGAAGCAGTCCAGCAGGAGTGGGACCGACTGAAGCGGGACCCGGCGCTAGCCCGTGCCTTGTATGAGTCACTGCACGCGCGTATGACCGCAGTGAGTGAGTGCCACGGTGATGTTACCCGGTACTAACCACTGTAACCGAGCGTACATGCACCGTACAGAGCGACGAAAAACATTAATTTTGTTTAATAAAATCGGAGTAAGCCACCCGAACAAAAAATATTCATACCATGTCTGCTTTTTTCACATCATATCCAGGTTTTCATAATATCGCACCCCACCCTAAGAGGCTTGTCGCTTTGTAAACTTATAGCAACCCTAAAGAGCAAAATGAGAGAAAATTATACGTTTACATAACTGATTATAATGCGGGCGCTACGTCTCGTAGAATATGGGGACAACATTAGACTTTCATGATTCTCCCGAAAGCGCGCTGTACAACTCGTCGAGTTAATAGGTCATTGTTGGCAAACAACGTTGATGGTCTCTTTTTACGTACACAATGTGATACCTATTTTTTGTGCTGATTTCCTCCTAATAGCGTGCCCCATTGGGTAAAGAATACGTAAAAATGCAGTGCCATTCTCGTTAGAAAAGGTCGATGACCAGCGGAGCTGTTTGTAGGTAATTGGTTGACGACAAACTTCCCGCCGCCGTGCCAGGGAAGCGTTTTCTGCGGGATTGGAGCAGACTTCACTGTGCAACCCTTCATTTGGGAAACCCTGCTTACACAGACCTCCAGTCATCGTCCTTTCTAAACATAAATGAATTGCTGGAACGACAAATTTCTAGGGGCCATTAACGCCTACTTATACCAAACTATGAAGCCCTGGTGGCGCGCAGGGGCCCATAGGGATATGGTGTGAACAATGGCAAGGAGATGGGCGGCTTTTATGCTTTTAAGTACACACGGGGATAAGCCTACAAGAGATCCGCTGTGAGAATGTGGCCAAGGAATGCAGGTGTTATGCCTGACAAGCTCTTCGAATGGTTCACACATATAGGTTACGGGGAAAAAAATTGAGTGCCTTTCACTCTGTGACGAAGGGTGTGCAGCGAAGTTGTGCTGCGTAAAGGAAGAGTCGTCTTGGCGACTAATTGTCCCACATTTTATTTCCGCCTTGTTCCACTTAAACAACAGTTACAGCCGTTTTCTGTATTTATACCCCCTCCGTAGATGGTCGTGCTTCACTGCGCAACAGGCAATGCAGAAAAACCAGCTTCCAAGCTTACACCAACCCCTTAAAGTTGGCTTCACATCTAATCAACAACGCTTTGCTGGGAAGACACCTTTCCAGGAGAGATATGAGCCCTCTTGTATCAAAATATGAGGCCCTAGATACTTTTCCTTACTTTTTTTATTATTTTTTGAAATGCTGGTAACTTGCTTTTGGATGGCGCAAAAACTGGCTCCAGAGAGCGTGACTCGGTACCAGCAAAGACTCGTCAGCGCCATCTCTAGAACAGCTCCTCTGTTAAAAGGGGGTCTAGTTAGTGAGTACAGTCCAAAGTTTGAGCGAGAAGATAGGCGCGCTTCCGGTCTAACGCAGCCTTCGACAGCGGCGTTTCCCGGCTCTGGCCCGCTCTGCGGCAGGAGCGCGCCGTAGCAGACGACAGGCGTCTGGTCCACTTACTGAGGCCAGCGCGCATGTGCCGGCTGCTTCCGATTCTAGCCACTTCTCGGCGCCGGCGCTTCGCGCAAACGCCGAAACGGCGAGCGCGTGGCGCTCGCCGTTTTCCTTTAAGAGTGGACCCCACTGTACATCAAAATTAATGTATGTCAAGCTGCAGTTACCGGTGGACGTCCTAAGAGGGCAAAGCAGAACGTAAGGTTTAAGCCCTCGCATATACCTAACTTGGGATGTTTTTCTTCTGTCTAAGGGATATACAGCGTGCCCCAGCTATCATGCACCAAGATTTAAAAAAAGAGTAATGGCGTAACTCGAAGAAACTTATACTGCATAATGTTTGCAGTACTGTAGAGAAGCAGGCAGAATTTTGCAGTTAATTTGACTAACTTATTAATTGTAATTAATTATCTAACTCGAGAACTAGTGTCCTAATCACTAAGGTGAAAATGATGCACTTGTAGGTACCCACGAGGGGCATCTAACTGCGGTATTTTCAGTGACGAACTAATTGCTTACACATTTATTCTGACTGATAAAGGAAGCCCGCGAAATATGAAAAATACCAGGTGACGGCGCCTCCGCGCGTATCGTGAAGCAACGCCCTCAAACAGGCTGCCTCTGAGTTAGCCCGAATGAAATAAACAAAAGGAAGAAATCGCGACCGAGTTTGTGCCTTATCTGCACACGCGCCCCGCAAATCTTGCTATTGCTGCTCCTTCCATGCATGCCATTATTAATGTGATGCGCTGTCTCTTCGGGCGGGTGACAGGCGAAGCAGTTGCTTCCAATCAGCTTATTTGGGGACGCTGCTTTACAATACGGGCGGATGCGCCGTCACGTGGTACTTTTCATATTTCGCGGGTTATCTTTATCAGTCAGAATAGATGAGTACGCAATTAGTTCGTCGCTGAAAATGCCACAGTTAGTTGCCCCTCGTGGGTACCTACAAGTGCCTCATTGACACGTCAGTGATTAGGACAGTAATTCTCGAGTTAAATAATTAATTTCAATTAATGAGTTAAGTCTCATTCGCGAAAAAACGACTGTCCATTGACTCTTTAGTAATTAGGACAGTAATTCTCGAGTTAGATAATAATTACAATTAATTAGGTATCATTAACGAAAAAACTACTGTACGGTTCTCCCCAGTACTGCAAACTGTATGCACTAGGTTTTCTTCGAGTAACACCATTGCACTTTTTTAAAATCTTGGTGCATGATAGCTGGGACACCCTGTATATTCAGAGCGTCGCTATACCGATGGTGTATTAGACAATGCTTAATGAATTGAAATACATGATGCTGCTGCAGCACGTTGCCTAAGATGCTGGTGTGCACATGCATTCGGGGGAATGCACCAAGCAGTCCATTAGCCAATTACCTACACTGTATGCGCCGAAGGGTCGACCGCAAAAAAAGAGTATAACCAAGGGGGAAGCCTTCATCTAACGTCCTGTCTAAACAAGCACCTTTTACAACGCGCTCATCGTCAACTGTATCTCTGCTACCCAATACCCCCTCACCTGTCACTTGTGCCCAACTTCTTACTCCTGCCTACCACATGGTCTGGGCCTGTCAAATCACCCCATCGACCACCCCAATCCCAACCTTTTCTCCGAGCAGTCTGAGTCTCTGCTGACCAGTTCCTATTACGCTGACTAGATCTTTGTGATACCCGCCGCGGTGGCTTAGTAGCTAAGGCGTTGCGCTGCTGAGCACGAGGTCGTGGGTTCAATTCCCGGCCGCGGCGGTCGCTTTTCTGATGGAGGCGAAAAGCGAAAATGCCCGTGTGTACGAGATATCGGCGCACGTTAAAGATCCCCAAGTGGTCAAAATTAATCCGGAGCCGTCCACTACGGCGCGCCTCTTCGCCTGCGTTGCGTCGGCGCGTTAAACCCTACAATCAATTAAGATGTTTATGATCTCCAGTGTCAGGGCGGCAGTCAAGGTCCAAGGGTGCCTGGGCGCGTGTTTCCAAATGCTACGCTGCACAGAGCACCCACGTGACATGTGTGATATCACTGCGCACGCTATTCTTTTGAGCGCCTGCTTAAACGAGCCAACCGTTCTGGCTCTGTCGCCTCGATGTATAATACTGAGCACTGGCGCTGACGGCTTGGGTACGCGCCCGAGCAGGCCTATCACTTAGTGTTATTTTCATTTCTTAGCTTTTTTTTCTAAATTTGATTTTTTTCTACACACAAATCTACGTGTTCTTTTTGTTAATAATAGTGATTTGGTATGTTTCAGGCGGCTTTAGGTTTGGGGCGCAGCCAATGACGACATTTAATTACCTTTCTGCACCGCGCGAACGGACATGTCACGGGTGTGCTCAGTACAGCGAAGCGTTTGAAAATACGCTACCTAGACTGGAGCCAACCCACCCAACCGTGTAACGGCTCAATGACCACCGTTTGTTCGATGTAACGTTATTTCTTTCTTCTCTCTCTCTCTCTCTCTCTCTCTCTCTCTCTCTCTCTCTCTCTCTCTCTCTCTCTCTCTCTCTCTCTCTCTCTCTCTCTCTTCTTTTCATCCATGGAGCCTACCGAAGTGTCACATACCCACACTAACCAGCAATGGAGAATTGAGCACGGCCTAATTTGCAGGAATATATGCTGTTTCCGTAACAATAGTCCTAGGTTGGCGGAGCCAAACCCTATGAAATTTTTTGCTTAACGGCATACTCGTCGATGTTTCTGGTGCTGACGAATGCGTATCGGTTGAAAGCGTGCGAACTAAAATAATTAGAGTTCCCATACAGCGTTCATAACATGATTGGACACGCTGTCAGCAGGAGTGGATTGTGAGCTGCACCGGGACGTAAGTTAATAGCACTAAAATATTACTTCTGGGCCATATTATCTCATTAGGAAGCAATTGCTAATAAATAATTCCTGCAATCTAGTGAGCGAGGACTGATGTGGCCCACAATATGTTGGAGTTAAATGCTCTAGTCGTCGTTTATTGTTGGTATTGTATCTATGCAATCGAGTTGTGGCGTGAGAGAAGTCTTATGCGCCAAGTTGTGGGGCTCTGAAGAATTTAGAGTTAAGGACAAGGAGTCGGCGGGGTGGGGTAGAAACTGTGGCCTCTTTGCACAATTATGGGCCCTGGTTGAATGTACGCTTTACAAGCATCCGGGCCGTAGAGGTGAAGCCCTGTTTGACTTGTAATCTGCTGGTCGAATGTATATGCCTATTAGGGATTACCAAGTTTTTGAATGGCTGCAAAGGAGACTGAGGATAGAACTGATTGTTGGGATGCCATGAGCGACGTCGTTCACGCTGAAGTCGACAGTATGAGTAGCTGCGTGGAGTTCAGCTTCTTTAGGAGCGGCATTGCGTAATAAAGATTCAGAGCTTCCTTCTTAGTTAAAATATTGACAGGAAGCCAAGATGTGTTTCTGTGTTGTTAGGTGACTGCATTTGCATAGGTGTCGTGTTTGCCGGCATGTTTTACAGCCGACAGATCTTAATATCGCTGTTCCTTTTGTACTTAGCTAAGCCCGGCAAGAGGTCAGTTATTGTGGCTTTCCTGAAAAAATGTCAGTAACATAGTAGGCATGGTTTGAAAATGAGCGAGTAATAGTCGTTGCTGGTTCTTACAGACGGTGTATTATTGGAGCTTCTTGGTGCGTAGGAATTTGTGTGAAGTTACATTGGCCCACTTACGCTTTAACGCCTTTTTATAGGAGTCAGTGACACACTGGCGCGTTCTAGGCTTATCTTAGTGGGTCGCTGGTGAAAAGCAGAAGTAGTGCGGATGGAGGCCGTATGACGAAGCCGACGAGTTATATCATGCTTTCTTTTAAGGAGGAGACTAGTGAGCTGTACACAAGAGCGCATGTTCTCTGCAACTGCCGCAATGGCTGTGTTGTTGTTCCTGTGCCTCCTTTCAGGCTAGCTAAATACAGCAATAGTATGTAACAGACTAATAAAAGTCAACAAATTGGTATTAGGATGATTTTTGTATGGATCTCATTTGTGGCTCACCATGTAACACGGCATTTTATCCATGAAATCAATAACAAAAAGAAAAAATGATGTGGTACGAGGCAAGATACCCTCTGGCGTGTACTTACACTGTTATCTTTTATTCCTACACTAAAAATAAGGGTAAGAGATGTTGCTTTTAAAAATCGACAGTGCACTTCATGCAAAATATCATCTGTGAAGCTGAGTTATTTTAGTACAGCCAAGCTCGCTAGAAGAGTAACCAAATGCTTCATGAAGAGTTAAGGCATCCACGGCAGGTATTCTACTTATTTGAAGTTTTAAGGGTAATTTTTAAGTTACGGCCACTTCGTCCGGCTTTATATGTAGCCGTATTTACTCTACGGTTTCTTGCCGGCAGGTAGCGAGTTTCCGTGTTGTTGCTTCTTCAATGTGAACTCTTATAAATCCGTTCTCAGAGTAGTTATGAGTTGGAATGTCTTGCGTGACAGTTAACTTCGACGGAAGGGTGAGACGCGTAGAGCACATTAAAACCGTTGACCTCATGATGATACGAAGCGCAAAGCGAAGTTGGAGCAGACAATTCTAGACCACGGTAAGCAATTAACTTTTTAGTCGGAAGGATTGCAACGATGAACACTCAAAACGAACAACGTCGACAATTCGTCCCCAATAGGTTCAGAAACACTTCTTTCTGAACGGTGTAGGTATTTGGTAGCGGTCTCAAAGGCTGCCACCAAAGTCAAATGCCCCTGAAAAGTACCGAACCAACCTGATTCGCAAAAAGACTATTTAGAGTTGCGTAAAAGAACAACGTTACCAACAAATCGCCGAAATTGACACGTAATACCTAAACAAACGTAGGCTCGAACCTGTGCAGTAAGTGTAGAAGTTGAAACAGTTGTTTAAGGCCATCACGGGGGCCAGAAATTCTCGCTGTTGCTTAAGAAATATCAGATGCGTTCAACACGAAGCCGCAGACAGCGCTGCGCGTACATAAGAAGTGGTAGCTGTGTAATTTTCTCAAACCGAAATGTTTTTTGTCAACTTCTCAGTTTTTAATAGGTGGTACATAATCGATGGTCGGGTAAGCACCTACAAGCAGGAACTAAAGCTTGTTATCCTGAATAAGTACTCCACGATGCTTGACAAAGACTCATTAGGATTCAAGGAGACGCTCATGAACAGGGATAGTGGAAGCACCTGGGCTGTCTAGAGGTGTAAGTTTTCATGAAATTTTGAGGGGCGAGAAAATAAAGGTCTTTGTTATGCTTTTTTGCAGAAAAATATGAAAAATGGGAAAAACGATACCGCGCAGATCTACAAAAATTGGACATACTTCTTCAGTTCAAATTCACAGAAACACGAAAAGTGACCGCTGTTACTGGCGACTACGCGAATGAAACCAAATTACGACTGCCGTAAAAAAAATAAGTAAAAAGTATACATAGAAACGTTTGTGGGTTCGAATTGGATGTGGAACCGGCTCTTTAACAGCCACACGCAAATGCGATAACTTTTTTTGTTTACACTGGAAAGAATATCACTGTTACATGATGCATCACAAAAGCCCCAGCTAAGCATCCGCTCCCAAATTCTGCGCGTGTTTTCACGTCAAGGCATTGGTTTCAAAAATGGCTTCCCTTACTTCAGATTGGTCGCATCACAACAAATTTCCCCGGAGAAGCCATGTTTCTTTTCAATATTGGCCAGGTTGAAAAAAATAGAAAAAAGTACAGTTTTGTATTGCTTTTTTGTTTTTTCAGCCGCTAACATCTCTAGTGCGGACAGTGTACGGGGCGCTGGAGTGACGCCGAGCCGGACAGGAGTGGCAAAGAGGCACGTGTCCTGTCATGGAAGAGCTTCACTGGGAAAAAGAACTCACGCACGTGTGTCCGCCATAACGAGGGCGCCATCATTTATGCTTCTCTTCTTAGGCCAGCGTCCACATGCCCATCTCCACCAGTGTTGCCCAAAACAAGGTCACCTCATCGTGCAGTTTTCTGGATTTAGGTTCTCATGTTTTTCCCAGTACTGGAAGTTGGGAACACTGTACAGGTTATTCGAAAGATCTTGTATATTCATTCCACGCTGGTTAATCCAGAAGCTGAGAGTGAAAATGCCGAAATATGAGGAGCTAATGAGCGAGTAGAAAATTATAGTCATTTTGTAGAATGGCTGTGCTGTCGGCCCGTTGAAAAGAACACGCACCTGGGATGCGGGGGCAACGAGCATAAAAAATCGCTGTTTTAATTCCCGATTATTCAGCACAAAGAGTCGGCACAACTAAGGGATTCAATAAATTAATCTTGTAACGGCTGCTGCCTACTTGTGTGTCTTGTTTCCCTTATAATCTGCGGGGACAAGCCTAGCTATTTAGTTGGTGACGTGTCCGTTTGTGGTGCCTCAAACTTTCATGTTTAAAAAATGGAAGTAGGAAATGACAATTTCATATTAAGCAGCCGTGCCTCTTTTCGAGGATATCAGTTTTTCTTTTTCCCGCTAACGGAAACGGGCATCTTATATTACTGATGATGATGATAATGATCGTTAGGATGATAATGATGATGCCCTGGATGTCTGTGGAACGTACCCACAGCAATGGATTTGCCATGACTAAAGCGATGACTGCGCTCTGCTTGGACATTATATGTTTTAGTTTTTCCGCAGAAGAAAATAGGGGTCCAATTGGAAGAAAGTAACATTAACGCGTGTTCGTCCTTGTTCCCGTTTTCGCCCGCTTTTAAACGGTGATGTACTCCTTCAAGGGCACTGGCCTTGTTCCAGGACAGAAGACGGGGAAAGACGTTCGGTTGCGACGGTCAAAGTAGAAATGGGATTTATTACTGTATAAAATGTTTCAACGTCGTAGAAATAAAAGCAAACGATAATAAAAAGGGAGAAGGAGCAACACAATAAAAATCTCTATTTTAACAACTAGCTATCCGCATTAGCACGAGAAGACAATGACTGCCCCGGAAAGCAAGCTCGGATGATTTCGACGTTCTTTAAAAATTACGGGACCACCTGAGCGACCAGAAGTAAGTGTGCGACTATCCAAAAGCAGCGTTAAGCTGTGAACTTCATAGAATAGAGCGGTTGGAGTATGGGCCCTAATGTATTTGTGATTACGCAAAGGCTTTTGTTTTTATATATTCGTGTTGCCGTTTGCTGTAACACGGTGGAAACCTGCGTACGAGAATAGACACTCCATGCTGTGGCGGTTTATGCTGCGGTTGGTCTGTATTTAGGGCTGTCCGCATACTAGGACTTTTCGTAACAAAAGGCGCAATATTATCGATATGCACTGTTACCTTACGATATCCTATACTTTCCGAGCTTTGCTGCATTGGTTCGCATTTTGATGGCGCAATGATGAAAATACTTAGCAAGAGAAATAACTTACGTTGCTTCAATGGTAAAAAAGCATATCCAACCGAAAACGAGCGTTTACAATCTGCTTTGTTCTAAGCGCCATACATTCCTCGAATTCAGTGCGTAAATACATAGCGTCTTGCACTGAGCGCACTTTTTCTAAAAAGCTGGCCGATCAAATTTTTTAACTGCTGACATCAAACTTTCAACTTCTGGCCCTGCTTCCTCTTTGTGAATTCGAAATTTTGCATCAGTTCTGCTCTTCTGGTTGTTCTTCATTTTTTACAAGCGTAGATTACATACTGCCACTATGGTTACTCGCAATTGACCCTCTGCTGAGCAATAATGTACCACTGTCGTTGAATATTGATAGCCGTACGTCTATTGGCCCCATCATCGGCACCCCTTCCGATCATTTATGCAATGCTTCGGGGCCTGTGGGGCACAAAACACTCAGGTATTAATAAAGCGTCGATGCTCGTGGACACCCTTAGCAGCTGTTTTATGTTGCTGGGCAAACAGAACCGTATTACGTGTTAATGTCATGCCATGGCAGGGTATTCCTCAGCACCTGGTGAGTAACAGTGCACCCTTATAATACATCATAGTTTCTTTGTCTCCCGCACTTGAACCCTCTATCGTACTTTCGGTGTACTGAGGCGTATCAGAAGAATACATATCCAACCACAATTCTGAAGTAAAAAAGAAAGTATTGGTATCAAAAGATACACAGAAGCAGTAAAGGAGCTAAGCGTTTCTTTAGTGACCATTTTAGAATCTGCTACGAAAAGACTACTCAATGGAGCGAAGTGAGCGGGAAAGTGTATGTCTGTCTTAGGGTATTCTAAACAGGGTAATTTACACAATGCAGTGACATAAATAAGAACCTGTACCGATAGATGGCGTCGGGAATGCGCACAAGGCTGCATTATTTCTCCCTGAGCATTCGTTTCTCTTCTTGGCTGAAAGTTGGTCCTGTGATATTATTAACCCCTACAACATAGCTTATGCGCACCAAAACATCAGACTGCCGCTCACTGCGAAAATCTTCACTAGCGTCTCTTAAACAGCATACACGTTACCTTTTTTCCAGTGGTTCAAGAGTAAGTACTACGTACTTCCCTCGTACTTCCTTTGCCTTAAGGTGCACAAAAGTAAAAGCTTATCGGCATCATCAGAAGCCTGTACTAACTCTTAAACAGCTCTCCACTGTCAAAAAAATTCAGCCTGCATCGTTTCCTTCCCGCTCAAAGTTGAGCGAGCCTCGTCCCCGGCACTTGTGCCATACTTGTTTTAGGTTATCCACTGATCAATGACAGGCATAGAAGCTTCTTTGCATACAATAGCCACCATCCGTTTTTTGCTGCAAGTATCATAACTAACGAAACAGTATACTACGGCAGTCATGCGTGTATGTACAATTAAAAACCATGTTCCCATTAAAATTCCCGGACACACTCGTTCATAAGCTAGCATTTTACTCCAATCATATGGCAGCCTTGAAGGTAGCCTTGTGGTGTGACAGGCTGTAAACGTGAGCGTCTTCTCTGGTACCTAATTGTTCTGAAACGTCCGCCAAGGCGGGGTTACCGGTAGATACTGGAGGAGGTGGTACTTAGCCGCCCTCTGAGGCAGACGAAAATTTTGTACAAACCGCAATGCTGGTTCTTCCGAACGAGCCTGCTTGTACTCTGTAGTAATTAAGCCCGCACGTTTTCTATATGTATTCCCGGTGCACCAAGACGCAAGAGATCCCAGCACGGGGTACCTTGAGTTCTTTTGGTGATATTGGCGACGCCGGTGACCCCCGCCCCCCAGATTAAGCTGTAAGCTACCGTGAAAATGTGTTTAAAGGTGAAGGGTAAGAAACCACAAACGGTGGCTTTCGGAGCGCTGGTCAAGCTCCGCCGGATGGGTTCCCTGTCTGTTTACCAGGCAGGGAACTCTGGGTCCGCTTCACCTATATGGGTAAGGCTGACGAAGAATGTATCCCCGTCCCCTGCTTTAATCCTACACTTTATGACTTTTTCTAAATTTTCCTAACGCTATGATCGACCACCAAAAAGGGGCCGCACCGAAGTTTTGTTTCCGCCCCTTCCGAGAATGACAGTCCCCAAACCTGACAACTACCCCCCTTCTTCGTTATCCAATCTCTTGAACAATCCAAGCCTATTGCCTCACAGTCCGTTTTCTTGATTACGAAATTTTAGAGAGTGTTATAGGGGAATCCTATCAAGCTAAGAAACAAGGAACCAGCGAGATCTTCGTCGAAGTGCACAGTCTGCCGCAGGCCACAAAACTCCTGAACCAGACCCGCATTGCCGATCTTGACGTCAAGGTCACGCCCAACAGCAGCGTCAACAGCTCGCAGGGCTTGATCTCGGAGGCACATCTAGGACAATAAACAGAGGCCGATCTTCCTGAAGGCCCGAGAAGTTAAGGTGTGATGGCAGTCAGGCGCATCGCCATCAGAAGAGACGATACGCTATTTACAACTAGACATATCGTGACATTTGACCATTCCGATCTTTCAGACCACATAAATGTTGGTTTGATCCGGTGCTCAGTTCGAGCGTACATCCAGAATCCGCGGAGCTGTTTGAAGTGACAGCCAGCTGTTCGGTAATGGTACTAACCCGTGTCGGAGCCAAATAACCTGTGCGGAGTGCGCCCAACATGACCAGCCCACAGATAATTGTAGCTCACAACTCCTCTGCATTAACTCTCAGGGCCCAGATGCGGCCTACTCAAGGAAATGTGAAAAGTTTCATCTAGAGAAGAAAATAATAAACTAAAAGGTAACAGAAAACATCACCTTGCCAGTGGCGCGAAAGAGGTTCGCCTCTTTCACCCTGGGGAGGTATGGCGTCGCTGCTTGCCGGGGGGAGGAGCGGCGTCTGGTTTCGGCGGGGGTTCATTACTGCGAGTTGGACCTGGTCCCGCCGCAGCCCGCCCCCCTCAGGTTGCCTCTGGCGGCCCGTCCCGCCCTCACACCGTGTGCTGAGCGAGCAGCGGCTGTGGTGGCAACCACGTCATTTGGGGATGCCGTTGTATCCACTATTTCCTCTCCACCAGCCCAAAGCACACGCGGCAGTTCCCACCCCCGCTGCACCGCCTCTGCCACCCAGGGCGCTCCTGAGCCCTCGACGGTCGCGGGCCAAACGAAGGGCACCGGAAAGGGTGCCAAGTCAGGGGGTCCGGTCCACAGGGCACCCCCTCTCCCCCCCGAAAGTTGACACATAAGCGCACATATTACAGTCGCTCTAGGCTTAAATAATGGGAAAAGAAAATATTATGCAATGGAACTGCAGAGACCTTTTTAAAATCTTGATGATGTCTTGAGTTATTGCATTCCAATCAGCTAACTATGATGTGTCTCCAAGAAACCTATTTAAACTTCAGGTACAGAAATTTCTTGAATAGTTACATGGTATTTAGGAAGGACAGGGATGGTGGTGGCACATCCTCAGGCGGTGTGGCCATCATTGCCCGAAAATCTCTGGCGTGCCACACTTACCAACTACAGACAATCCTTAAGGCTGTGGTGATTGGAACGGTAATCTTTAATAGGCTTATAACACTATACTCCCTTTAAATCCCTCCTGACTTCCAGCTCTCGAGCCCAGATTTCAAGGGTCTAGTAGATCAGTTACCCGAACCTTTCATTCTCATAGGCGACCTCAATGCACATAACTCTCTTTGGGGCTCTTCTCACACGGATGGCCAAGGCCGCCTCATTGATTAATTCTTAACACCGTCGGGAGCATGCCTTTGAACAAGAAACAGCCTATATACTAAAATATAGGACGCAACAATTATTCACACTGTTGCAAACGGGAAGGCGTACCCGAGCTGAGCTCCCTCGCCTCCGATATGCGTGTGGTTGCGTGGTGAAGCAAACGGTCAGCCAATGTTGTTGCCTCGAAAATGACTAGAACCCGAAGGCAAATTTAACTTGTTTACTGCATGGCGAGAGAAGAGCCGAAGCCCGACAAGAACAACACCCCGGCGGGCAAGGTTACAGTACAGGACTCGAGCAGAGGACAGCATTGATTCACCGCTCAGACAGGAATGAACTACAGAGCTTGGGGGGGGTCGTATTTGTACCCAAAGTGCTAACGGTGAAACAAGCGTTCCCTCTAGATTGTGCACACGACACGAATGATACAGACACACGCAACCCTCTTTCCAGAGTTCGTGAGCGGCCGGTAGTAGCGGCGCACGTTAAGTCCGAGAGAGGGGAGAGTGCAAGTCTCCGAAACGGCTTCCGCGTCCTTCGAACAAGTCTCTGCGTGTTGCGTCGGCCTCCACCTTAGTGTGCGTCACGCCGGCAGCGAGGCGCCAGCGATCCAGACATGTAGCGATGCGTTTGAATCCGTCGGCTGCAAGCGTGAGTCACCGTCAGAGAGGCCTGCTCGAAAGGCACACGTAGTGGAGGCTTCACCACACAGCCGAGGCGTGTTGCACAAAGTACTGCGGCGGGCTGATTCGTAACAAAACCTTGACTTGGCTATTGTATCGGCAGTTCTTTTTCATTGTCTTGAGTGGGGTGTTGACACGGGTCCATATGGTAGTGACCACTTCCCCACCCCACTGACATATATAGGTAAAGGCCCAAGCAGTCCATCTTCCCAGAACAGGTTCAATGAAGGAAGAACAAACTGGAATACATTTACAGAGACGTCCAGACTACACTACACATCCGTAAGACACCAACACGTTGAGCAGGAAACCCAAATACTAACGGAGCACATACTTGACGCCGCCGAAAAGTCCATTCCCACCGCCTCTGGTGCCGTGCGCAACCAGTGGAGGCCGTGGAGGAATGAGTATTGTAGGCGGACGCGAGACGCCCAGAACGAGGCACGGGGTATCCTTCGCCGGTACCCCACGCCGGGAAACCTCATTTTCTTGAAAATGTTTGGAAAATGTGTGTGCCATGGGGCAAAACGAGACAGTTGGCGTTCCTTTTTGACATCTGTTAACTAATACACCAAAAGACCCAAGTTCTGGAGAAGAATACGGAATCTCAATGGACGTCACGCACACAGCCTACCCCTGGTTAGTACAACAGGAGACACACTGAAAGACCAGGCTAACGCACTCACACAACCCTTCCAGCACGTGTCCAGTTCCGCACACTACACAAACACTTTCATGCAACGCAAAACATCTATAGAGAACAAGCCCTTGCATGACAAAGACAAATGAAAAGCTGCTTACAGCTCTAAATTCACACTCTATGAGTTGAGGGCTGCCCTGAGCACATGTAAACCTTCAGCTCCAGGCGCACATAAGATTACATACACCATGATACAACACTTACACCTGGCCATTGTTTATACACTGCTACACCTATACAACAAAATATGGCTTTCGGGGCAGCTTGCAAGGTCTTGGAGGGAGGCCATTACAGTGGCCTTCCCGAAGGAGGGGAGGGACCCATCCTCTCCTGCAAGCTATCGACCGATCGCCTTTACAAGCTGTCTGCAGAAGCTTCTCGAGAAGATAATACACAGGAGACTCGTGTACTTAGAATACAACGGTCTTCTCGATGACTGTCAGGCAGGCTTCAGGGCTGGGCGATCTACAAATGACCAACTAGTAGCGTTACAATAGTACATTAAAGATGCCAACCTACATAAGCAATATTGCATGACGGTGTTCTTTGGTATTGAGAGGGCATATGACACTGCATGACGCTATGGCATTCTTCGAGACTCAAAATCTTTTGGTATATCAGGGAACATTCTGAACACAGTGTCCAGTTGCATGTATGAACAAAAATTTCTTGCAAGAGTTGGGTAAGCACTATCAAACGTTCATGTTCAGGAGAATGGCGTGCTCCAATGTGGCGTTTTGAGCTGCACCTTGTTTATAGTCAAGATGAATTCGGTTCGGAAGGCATTGCCACTTGATGTATATGGATGACGTACAGATATATTTTAAATCGTGTAATATGTCCATATGCGAACAACAGGTACAGCTTGGGTAAACAAACTTGCTCGCTGGGCAGATCCAAATGGTTTTAAGCTTAATCCCGGGAAAGGTACCTGCGTCGTCTTCTAAAAAAGGCGCGGTATCCAGCCCGATCCTGAATTTAAGCTGAATGGTGCTTGACTCCTGTATAAAAGCAACACAAGTTTTTAGGCGTCGTCTTAGACATAAAACTCGTATTCATTCCTCACATAAATCAGCTCAAACATAAAGGCCTCAAAAAAAATTAAGGTCCTTGGACACCAATGCTACGGTGCGGACAAGCAACTCCTCAGCCGTGTCTTTACAAGCTTGGTGGTGTCCCGCTTGGACTATGGAAGTGCGGTATATTGTTCGGCAACAAAAACAGCACTGAAATAGCTAGACCCAGTGCTCCACTTGGGGCTTCGCCTCGTGTCGGGCGGTTTTCGCACTAGCCCCGTACGAAGTCTATACTCCAAGTGCGATAAACGGTCCCTTGATCAACAGCGAAGCGAAGATTAATGGATCTTCTTTACGCTTTTAAAAGTTCGTCAATAACCCACCACCCTTTTAAGCCTTTTATTTGTGATACAACTACGTCCAAACTTCTTCTATATCGTCCATCTACTTCTTCGTTCTCACATATAGTGAGACAGGAAGCGTCAGAACTAGCTGTCACCTTTTCAGACACCTGAAAAGCAACCCTTTCTGACTTTTTACCACCTTGGCAGCTTCGCCCCGTGTCGTGCGACACTTTTTTTGTAGCAGTTGATTAAAAACGAGTGCCGACAACTGCAATTCTGTAGCACTTCTTGTTTCTTCAAAATAAATACACGTGTGCAGAATTTTTTGCTACGCGTCAAAAACAGTCCTTACCTTGTCGTGTGCTGCGCATGGACCTGATTTTAGGGTATGTAACACTGTGAACTCGAAAAGTAGCATTTTTAGGCTGAAGCCTGTGGTATTTTTCGGGTTTTAAAAAACATAGTTTATCATAAATTTCCCAAGTACATCATCATTACAGATTCCTTGCGCGTAGTACGTGCACTGGCATCGAAGCAGGTTCTTAAAAATCATGTTACGCACTTAGTTCATACGACCATTACGTCAGCATATGCGTCAAATCTTGAAGTGACCGTGTGCTGGGTGCCAGGTCAATTGGGGACCACCGGAAACGAGGCAGCGGATCAAATGGCTGCTGCTGCTGCACTTACAACTACACTTGACATAACAACAATACCCCACACTGACCTTAAGTCACATATCAGACAACAAGCTGCACGTTATAAAGTCACTCTTGAGAGCATACACCACTGACACACACCAAAGACACAATGAAGTTTCCCCGGCTAGATTACGGATAGGCCACACCCATGCAACACAGTCGTGCCTGCTCACGGGATCTCCAAGACCCATTTCTAGCAGGTGTGGAGACGGCCTATCTGTGATCCATGTGCTACTTTAATGCAAAACACTCCACACAACATGACACGAACATTTCAGAGAACTCTAGAGACAACACATCCCACAACATCCAGCGTTCTTCCTCTCTGACGATCACAAGTTTTCTATCAAGCGCGTTTTTAACTATTTAGCGTAAGTGAAATTATTAGACGTAACTAATCCTGGTACTCTACACTCACAAGCTGGTACTCTACATCAGCCATACCATTCTCTTGACCCATTTGTATTGTGTTATTGCCCACTGAATTTAGTGTTTACGGCTTAATCTTTTATATATAACGATTGTTTTGGCGCCCTTGCCCCAGTCGGCCTTGCGCCATAAAAATTCAACCATCATCATCATCATAATCATCAATACATAAGAGAATGTTCAAATATAGAACAAAAAGTTACAGACAAAGAAGGTGCCTTGAAACAGTAAGCAGGGACGCCGATCTGGCTCCTTGAGTTCTTTAACAGTTTCGGCATACCATCTTTGTCGAACATATTCCGAGCCTTTTAGACGTCTGACCCCCTTTCTGTAGCTGCGCACTCCAAATCACAGTACCCATCAACGATGATAAACTGATAAACGATGATAAGGTGATAAGCTGGTCCACTCGGAGACTTAATTACGTGGTGAGTTCCTAATTGCTTCGATTCTCTTGAATAATAAGGCTTAACACCTTGAGTTTCGGGACTCGAGGAACGGGGTTGCCGTGTACCACAATTTTTATGTCTTTTTATGTCACCAAAACGCCATTAGTCTCTCACATTTATCACAACCCAGCTAATCCTTCATCTGCCATACCATTCTTGGCAGCCTAAGCGGTGACGTTGCATGTGTAATGACTACGCATTTGCGGAATAATCATCGATTGATTTCAACCGGGATGCTCCCCGGTTATATGTTTCCGAAACAGCACGATCCGCGCTACGATGCCTTCTGAGAAATGCCTGTGACAAAATTGATTTTACGGGACAATTATAAACCGATGTACTATTTATACTCTCGTGTGAGTGCATGTTGCTTTCCAAGTTCCCAAAATTTAAGCCAAAAAGTACAGATGGTTGGCTGCGCCAGCAACAAAATATCGTGTTAGAGCAGCTGGCACCCCTGCTGATCAGGCTTTGTCCAACTCCATGTTTCGAGATCTGAGACTCCGGGTGTGTATCTGTGTCTGTGTGTATGTGTGTGCGCTTGTGCGCGCGTGTGCGTGTGCGTGTGCGTGTGTGCGTGCGCGCGTGTGTGTGTGTGCGTGTGTGCGCGTGCGTGCGTGTGCGTGAGCGTGCGTGCGTGTGCGCGTGTGTGCGTCTGTGTGCGTGCATGCGTGCATGTGTGCGTGTGCGAGCATGTGTGCGTGCGTGTGTGCGTGTGCGTGTGCGCGAGCGTGCACGTGTGCGCGTGTGTGCCTGCGTGTGCGTGTGTGTGTGTGTGTGTGTGTGTGTGTGTGTGTGTGTGTGTGTGTGTGTGTGTGTGTGTGTGTGTGTGTGTGTGTGTGTGTGTGTGTGTGTGTGTGTGTGTGTGTGTGTGTGTGTGTGTGTGTGTGTGTGTGTGTGTGTGTGTGTGTGTGTGTGTGTGTGTGTGTGTGTGTGTGTGTGTGTGTGTGTGTGTGTGTGTGTGTGTGTGTGTGTGTGTGTGTGTGTGTGTGTGTGTGTGTGTGTGTGTGTGTGTGACTCTTCTTTATATTCTTCGGAGTACGGATACAGGTTTTTGAACAACGGCATATTTCTTGTGGTCGGCTCTCGTAGTGCTTCTGGTGTCCATTAAGATGATTCATTGATTTATTGGTGCATGTCCCCGCAGCTCGTGTAGCAACACGTGCTGCCACAGCATACATTCTTGTTTATGGAGAGCTGTCCAGCACACGTGCAAGCCTGTGGCTATGTATCACTCGGCCGGGGTAACATTAGCACCTTTCAGGTACGCGTTGGCATGCCGGAGCCTATAAGCCTCACGTTTGTTTTTGTGGTCTTGAGACCAACCGGTACGCGGAGTTTGGCATGGTGGTGTTAAGATCTGTGGCTGATTTCGAGATCATTAGAAACGTTTGCTATAAAATTTACAATACGAAAACGCCTCGTGGGAAGGAAGATACCCAAATAGCGTCGCTGATATATTTACTGCCCCGCAGAACCCTTTACGGCCCCGGCTTATCGTCGTAGCTCGTACGCGGTCACGGAAATTAGGAACCGTTGTACGCGGAGTCAAGCCGAAGAAAGATTTCGAGAAGATCACCGCTTTACCTGGTCGGTATAAAACCCAGGTCCCTCACGTTACGGAGGCGATGTCCATCCCATTGAGTCCCATTCCGCCAGAGAGGCACAGTTACACATTAGCAAACTGTTACCTGTAGGGGTGATTTTCATGCTGCGCCGTTGCTAAGACGCAAATAAGTACACATTAATATAAAATAAGGACAAAATAATGAATTCACCCAATAAATACACAAAAATAAAAAAATTATTACTAGCCAGAAAGAAGTAGACATGAGAGTACAAGGCGCGCTCTAAAACAACAGAACCCCGTGACGCTCGCCGCCGAGTCTGTACACAAAGCAGCCACGTCGGCGGATTGCCTCGAAAACGCGTCATCCCTATTTCATATTTGCCGCGCTTTCGAAGCGCTTTTTCAAAGAAAGTGCTACGAGTTGTTCCGCGCCTCCGCCAGATGGCGCCATGGGTCCCACGACCGAGATAAGACGCAGTGAAACATCCCCCTCGCGAGGGGCACGATCAAATGCAGAGCATTTCCGGGGCGCACGACGTTAAGTAGTTTGCGTTACGTTAATGTTGTTGCACTTGTGGCAACTGCTGACGAGAGAGCGCTCGTCAGCAGTAATTTGAATGAGTCAACGATATAAGGCGCGTTCGTAGTTTCCCATTCTGTGTCGGCTTTGTGGCGCAGTGGCTAGAGCACCATGTACATTGCGTTCCGACGACAGGGTCGAGGGATCGAAACCGGGCGCCGGATAGTATTTTTTTTATATAGTAAGGAGGGGTGCGGTGCGGATTACGGACGTCAACGCGGGTGACATCGTGTGTTACTAAAATGCTCTGCATTTAAAACACAATACCGTGTTTCTTTATAGGCCTCTTCAGGGGCTGCGACGCCTTCTCTTGACTGCTTTCGGTATCTGCACCAGGCTGATACTGGAACTAGTAAGGAGATGGCGCCACAGCCCCTCTAACAAATCACTGCTCCGCACTTCACAGCTTTCAGAATGAGGGGATCTGTTTTATTTTTTTTTGTTTATTGCATGCACGTGGGGGTAGGTGAACATGGTTGGCGTCTAGTTTTGCGACTGAATAAAGCCCTCATTGAGCAGCAGGGAATGTTGGAGTGATCAATTTTTATTACATCAGGTATCCAACTATCCTTAGACTTGTCCCTCTCTACCATTTGAATGTCCCTGTGGATGTGGTTACATTTTTCCTTGTCCTTATCAGCTAAATCTGGTGTTATCAGGAACACTTAACGGCGTTCGCACACAATGAGATTTTCAAAAAGCCAGCGTAACAACCGCCGCTCACTAATACTCTGATCGCCTACGTCAACTTCTTTTCTTTCTCGGCAGAAAACTGTGCTGTCCCTGCAACTGCTGTGACCACTTATGCGCGGCGCTCTGCAATATAGCCGTCTGCGTTGGGATCATTTTCATCACCTTGTTGCTACTGGGCGTGGTGTCGATCAGTAAGTACAACAAATTCCTCTTCCTCGGTACAAGTAGGCAATACTGCTGTTACTGTATTAACAGTAATGGAGAGGGTGTTCTCCCCCATAACGGCGGCGCAAAGCACGTTAGATTGCGTGTATCCATAAAAATTATACAAAGAAAGTATGCAGATGTTTCGGGAATTCTCTACTATTGCATCCGTTTAGCGGCCTTATTTCATTCGCAGCATTGAAGGAACACGGAAAAACCACCAGCGTCCTTTCCAGCGGAGGTGTTATGGGCTAGTTTCTGACGAAATTTTCATGCATCGGCGGAATATTTAAAGAAATTTTGTCTAGACAAAAAGTATGCGTAGAGCAAAGCTAACTTTCTGTTGAACGCTCTGTAGTTCACAATACGATCTAAATATGCACTTGTCAATTGAAGTGCCCGATACACTCAATTACGGACCGATTAATCAACGATATGCCACAAATGTGGAACTAAGAGAACTGAAATGCCAGTAATACATTTCTATAATGTCGCAAGTGCTTACTAAGGTTGTAGTTTTGGAAACTTCACACGAAATAGATAGAAAGGAGAAAATTGGGTTTTCCACTATTCATGATTATCTCGCTCGCCCATTGAGTTATCAATGTTGTTTCTGCTTAGAAGGCTTTAAAAAGTGCTTCCGTGGTTTCACCCTATAACCAACATCTATGTATGTATGTATTTATTGTTCTTTAGAAAAGGAAGATCCACCAACAGGCGTAAATTGTCTCGCCTAGGGGGCGGACACCGGAACGACCATCTACGGTGCAAATCTGCATTTCGGAGAAAATTGCTCGTATTTACAGATTTTCATACATACAACGACGGATTGATATATCAAATAATTTTTACTGATAGGTGTTACTCATACAAACACACAAGAACCTTTCCAAGGATTTCGCCCTGCGATACAGCTGGTGGAAAGTATATTTTTACTATCACACCCCTAACACGCTGAAAACGCCTAACAGGTTGTCAATACCCTGCTAAACTGCTTGTCTTTGAGCCATCAAATTTCCGGGGTGCATTCCTACTAAGGTCGTGTAGCTCAACATTAATTATCGATTTTGTTTAAATTACACTCTTGAGGTAGAGAAAAACACTAAAACATTTTTAGAATAAACGTGTTTTGAGTGCGGCCCATTGAGATATAGAAACGGTTTTCGTTGATGTACCTAACCTATACCAATGTCTAAAAATATCTTTCGAACGAGGCTTGAAAGAACAGACGTGAGCGTATGATGTGTGTCTGGGGGAGGGGGGAAGGAGGGGCGTGTGCGTGTGCGTGTGCGCGTTTGTATGTGTGTGTTAAGCACACTACAGCAAAGCCCCTCTTAAGGAGTTCTGTAGATGATGATGGCCTGAATAGAAGTTCGCAGGTCTATGGGTAGGCTAGAGGCGATTCATGCGACCGAAGAGCAGGAGGTCATGGGGACACGCGTTCGTGGGCGTAAAATCAACTATAAAGAATATTCGAAAGAAAAAGTGACAATATAAGAGGTTAAATTAAAAATGACGAAGCCGAAATGATACAACGAAGTGATTATATAAATAGACAAAAAATATGAAACACAAATGTACCTGTAAGATGCGTTGGATGAAGCTCAGCCTCACCTGTCGGCATGCATTGCGTGTGTATCATTAAGCTTCGCCTGTTTAAACACGTTCTCGATTAGACAAAGGCGTTTGATGTTTTTAATATTTTTCATGAGACAAACCTTATAGGGACAGTCACAATTTTGGGGAAAAACGTGGTATTTAGAATTTATTTCTAACTGTAGAGGCTGTTATGTGCAATTCGTTTTTTTATTATTAATTCTGGCCATAAAGGTGCCCCAAACACAATTGCAAGATTTTATGCTAACAACCATATGTAGAGAGAAGCAGGATTTAAAAAAAATCCTGAAGTGTATCTCAGTCAATTCTCGTGCGTTCGAATAGCGGCGCTATCTGTTGCTTCTTTCTGCCACCACAGGCCTCCCGGAGAAGCCCACCATGTCGAAAGTGGGACGTTAATAGTGTGATGGTTATCCATTAATTTATCTCGGTAAAATTTGTTTTGGATAGTTCTAACACAACACGAGTTGCAGCCGTTCACTGTAACCCACGTGCCACTGGTAGGAGAATATGTATTGACAGCGGGGGCTGTTTATAATTGTTGAACACTCCAAGGAGAAAAAAAATATTGTGAAAAGTTACAATAACTAAACATATGTTATGCCGATTAGTGTCGGTAGTATTCGCCCCGAGCGCGAACACAGTCGGCCCCTGGCGGCGGCGGAACGAACCGCTCCTAGTGTGGATGGCGCTCTCGCGTCGTCTGCTTTTTCACGTTGCGTGCGGCGCAAGACGCGTGCTGCACACGACAAAACAACCAATATGTGTGCTCGTTTGGCAGTAAGGAATGACACAGTTACCTGTGCTTGCTCATTTCCTATAGAAGCGCAATAATCAGCGGCCGTTGCGGGTTAATGCGCTGGTTTAATTCCGCGAAACATCTTCGCCCTGGTCACCGCTTGAGTGTGAAACGTGTTATAAACATTGCTTCCGCACATTGCACTTTTGAGTGCAGTCGTCTGCCGTTCCGGGAACGTCGAAGGGTGCTTTTTGAAGGTGGCGTGGTGATTATTTAAAGTATAATTGTTTACAACACGAAACGGGTAAGAAGCGACAAGACCTGTGCATACGCGTGCAAATTCCACACCCTTGTAAAATTGCGCTGTGTCTTTATAGAAATAAGAAACAAACGAAAACATTTACACTGCACACGACCCGTGCGCTATCGCCCATATATTACCGGACACGTATTTTACACCCGCAAGCGTCTGTGTGATCGTGTCCTTCTCGTACCTTTTCTAAAATAAATACCACTTTTGGACAGTCGCTGTTTATACTGAGGAGGAGAAATAAACATTTATTCAACTGTATCGAGTTTCTAATTTTACGTATTATTTAAAATACGTTTCTATGGATGCGCAAGAGTATTTAGGGGGATTCTTCGGTAAAATTAAGCAGTTGTGAGTTTGCGTCTGTCATGTGGCATTTCGTGTGTCATGTTCATATATATCATTTTCAAATCCGACATGAATCACCTTGTACAGAAACGTGTCTCACTCAGCATAACCAAATGCCTAATATGGTCACGTCTTAACCTCTTAAGGTGGACCTAAGTTTAAAGAAAGAGGAAAAATCGCGTAATATAATTCACGTTGTTGCCCACATGTGTGGGGGGTGTGTGGCATGGCTCGCTGTTTTATTTTTAATTTTTTCCCACAATGCTTGCTTTCAATACAATTTTGAAAAAGTCAAGCCACAATTCCTGGACAATCCCGGGCCAAAGGGGGGTTAATCAGTTTGAAAATACGTACTGCTTTTTCACCGCTACAGAACACGACGCCTAGTGTAGTTTCAATTGTAAGTAATACCGATAACCATAGTTCGGCTCTTCGCGTTAGCTGCGTTCTCTTCTCGCTGCTCTTGCAACGTTGTCAGGACCACCCCCCCCCCCTCCTGAAAAAAAACTAAATGCACAGAATTTCATTTTTTAACCAATCCTCAAGAATTAAATTCCAAGACAAAGGCGATATTCAGTTTAAAAAACAAAGTAGTTACCGGGAACCCGTTGCGCTGATTCGCAACGAGAAATAATAAGGAAATGTTTTACTACATCTGCAACAGCGCAACTTTATTCATTGCCATCTTTAGGGTTTGTAAGCGACCTTATACGCAATAATGCAAACACATCTCGCTGTTGCAGGCACCTGTTAGATTTTAAAAGGAACGCAAATGGTCAACAGAGCAGCCGTAACCGAAAATATGTGCTCACTGTGAGGTCCCAGAAGCTTGGTTTGCACACTGTAAACCTGCTTGTCACTTTGCGAAAACCTAGCTAAACATGAGATGTTGATTGTACTGCGTGCGTTGACAATTCAATTCGCAAGTTCACTTGCAACGAAAGCCGTAAATAAGTGATCCGAAACCGTTATTCATCAAACCTTCCTTCAGAGTCGTTAAAATTTCATTTAAAAGACCCGTTAGAGCGGTTACATTTATATTTCTGCGCTGATCAAAATTCAGTAATTTTATGTTGCCTTTTGAACACACAAAAAATATCGTAAGCTCTTAGAAAGAATTTCGGGGCAGTTAAGTAGTGTTACAATTTCAGGGCATCCCACAATTGCAAGAATGCGTCATGCTACCAGTGAAGGCGATTGAGATTGCCGTTGTAAACTGAATTTCAGAGATCGAGGCTTCCTGATTTGTTTCTATTTATGCTTTTATTGAAGGCTCAAAGCCATAGTCTGGAAATATCGAGCTTGCTACGAGCCACAGCGTACAAGTTCATTGTCGCAATTACGGCCATTCTGAGATTCCCGATGAGTCGTCGCTTTTTTTGGCGTAGTAATGAAAACTGACTGCCGCTTCCATGCTATACATTGAACGTTGAGGAACAGAACTACAGCATACCACTCTTGTTTGCACCTTTCGTGCGCAATTACGGCGGGAAAAAGGCACGAAGCGCGCCCACAGTATGCATTGTTACGGGCCGCTCGGCGGAGCATCCACACTAGCAGCGCGATGCTGTTGCCACCTACATGTCGAGCTCGCGGCGAATAGTGGCTTACCCGGGCATCACCGGGAACTACCGCTAGTTATTGCTTAAAAGATTGGATGTAAAAATTAGTTACCATCGTAAAAACCATATTCTCAGAACATTTATGAATGGGGAATCCGGACGGTAAAAGATGTAATTGAAGAACACATAATTAAGCACTCTTTATCTCCTACTGTAGTACTTCAAGTGGCGCAAAAATTAGTGGCCAAGGTGGACTACTAAGCCCAATTAAGGGCGTTTGTTCGACCGAGGCCGTAGGCGCTCCTTCTACTAGGGATGCTAAAACCAAACATCCGCACCTGCCAATACTTCCGCACACGCTGTTTTTGGGGCCATGAGCCCTAAATCAAACTTAGGAAAGCTCACCTCATTGTCGTAGTGTAGCAGTGGTGGTTAGAATCCCCTATAACTCTTATCAATGTCAAGCTATATCATTATGCGTGCTTCTAAAAATGTATATGTAGACGCCAAAGTAGAGCGGCTCAGAAGTAATAACGGCACTTTGAGACAACAGTTAATACGGAAGCATGAGTCAGCCAAATTGGTTTTACGTGCGCTCAACAATGATAAACGTGGTAAGGACATATTATTCCTGTATGGTATTGATCAAGGTAAAAAGAAATGATCATACAGACAATAAATTTCAATAAAGTCGAAGAAAAGCTTCGGAGAGGCGTCTTGTTTACAGGATGCCACGCGACAGTCATTTCAATCAGGGCAGAATCTCGGGCCGCGTCAACAGCCTGGGGCCACGTCGACAGTCATTTCTATCAAGCGCAGAAGCTGTTCGAGGGAGTTGCTGGACAAGGGTTTCTCCCAAAGGCTTGTGGAAAGGTGGATGTGTGGGGTGGGAGAGAAGGGGGGGGGGGGGCGGGCAGGGAGGGCGTCCGATGATCTCAGGCTCACGAGGGAAGCCGCAGAATGGAAAAATTGTGTCGGTCAGAGAGGTGAAGTGGTGGGGTGTGGGAAGGTGTTAACCTGCATGGCGGCGAATAATGTTTCCTGGTCCCTCGGTAGCGATTTGTGTGGGGCGTAGAGTTTCATACTGCCGTGTACCATGCATTCGGTTTGTTCATTTGTGTTTTGCTTTTGCCGCCTGGCTGCGCCGGCCTGTGTTATCGCTGTTGTCTCTGTGCCAATGGATGCGCGTGTTTCATTCTTTCTGTGCCGCATGTGTTATCTGTTCGGATAGGGAGATCGTTCCGAACGAATGTGAACAGCCTAAAATAATCTTCGTTGATCTACAGTGTTCTGGATACAATTCGACTATTCCAGAAACCCTCGCGCCCAGTGATAAATTCCCGGTGAGCAGATGCCTCGGCATTCTAATCACCGACAGCCGTCTACGCACGTGACGTAGTTGACTGCTCTTTCGCCGCCTGTGTATTCTTTAAGTAGTTAGGGGAGCACAAGTTCGCTCCAATAAACTTGTTTTTTTCTTCAAGACAGCTGCGTCGCCTTTGTCTACGTGACAATACTAATATATACTAGAGGAAAATCTGGCGTCACTGCCTAGGGGAGCCGCGGTTCGGCGAGCGTTCCGTCGTGTACCGAGAAGGTACCTTCCACTTGTCCTTGGCATGGCTCATAAACAAGCCGAAACGTTGGCTCTGGCTGCAAAAAGCAGAAATATTACTCTAGAGGGTTCATCAAATTTGTTTTTTAATTATAAAATTGAACCTACAAAAAGATTAATTCGTCAGTGATTATGCTGAAGGTTCATTCACGATGAACAACCAAAATTGTAACATTTTTTGTTGCTTTTGGCTTCGAAACAAAAAAGAAGCCATATGGCAAGCTAAGCCAAGTAAGCAAGGAACGTCGCTAGGGGCACTGGTGCCACAAACGGCGGCTCGCGACTAGAGCGACTGATTTCCCTGTAGTATATATTAGTATGAAAATCTATGGTGCGGTAAGGAATACATATACTACTGCGTAATTTCCTGGTATGCACCTACAGGATTCATGCGTGCAGGCTCGGCATAATCACCGATGCTGGTAAGGTCAAATCTCGAGCAACGAGTTTGACCATTTTGCGGTCGCTGTTTGCTTTAACACATGCAATTCTGACTGGTCATCTGAGCACGAGGTCGCGGGTTCGATTCCCGGCCGCGGCGGCCGCTTTTCTGATGGAGGCGAAAAGCAAAAACGCCCGTGTGTACGAGATTTCGGCGCACGATAAAGATCCCCAGGTGGTCAAAATTAATCCGGAGCCCTCCACTACGGCGCGCCTCATCGCCTGCGTTGCATCGGCGCGTTAAACCCTACAATCAATCAATCTGACTGGTCATGTTGGTGGTCTTTAACTGATTAGTCGAAATGTTGTTACGTGCAATCGACCATTGCCAAAGTTTCAGCACACCTGCTGAGAGACGGTGGTGATAACTTCGGCGTCGCTTTGGCTAAGCGCATGACCTATCGTCGCTTCTTCGGATTGGAGGGGCTGTGTCCGGGATTTGAGATGCTTTGAATACAATTTTTGGTCTTATAAAGAATCAAAGGTGGTGCGCATGGATGCTATTATCAAGACAAGCAGAGCGACGTGTTAAGCTCTTTTGAATTCAGGGTCAATTGTTCGTCCTTCTGAAGAAAAAATCATTTTAAGCTTTGGAGTTTTCCCTGTACTCCAAAATGTGAAATATTGCGCTGTTTCATTGGGTTACCTTTAAAACGTATACAAGTGGGTGGCTTTAGAGGTGCCTACTTCACTAAAACTCTTCACATATCACTCTTACAGAGATAGAATACAAGGGTCTGCAAGCTTTGAAGCGGACCACGAATGAAACCACTCTGGAAGCCAACAAATCGTCCAATGACAGCCTTGGTTCCTTGTCGACCCTCGGACTCGAGCATGAGAAGACGATGTCATCTCAGCCCCAGACGAAGCTGCCATCTGGAGCGCTTAAGACGCCGCAAGTTACTCCCGGAACAACGCCTGTGAACGAACCCCGTGTTTAGCGGGGTTTACGACACGAACGTTCCGCGTATCCCAGAAGCCGAGTGACTATCTGAGGTTTAGCTCGTACTACGAACATGTGCATATCAATGTACTCGATGTAATTTTTGGATACCTTCTATGTACTGGTAATTTTTTATCTATATGCCGCAGCTGATTGCAATCTGCGTTTTTGTAGAATTATTTTTTATGCGAAAATTATTATCTACGGATAAATTTGCGGCACTTATTCAGCGGATGCTTTTGTAATAAAGATAAATATTTTGTAGCCTACATTCGGCATGACCTCTCCGTTTTTTTCTTTCTCGCGCGAAAAAGCTAGCATGAAATATGATCTCAATTTTAAGCTATTATTTCAGCAGGAAATGTGTTAAAATATAGTTATACTTATTTCGTGTGTTTAAACTACACAGCTAGCGTTGGTATGAATGTTGAAGCCTTTTTTTTCCGTATGGCACGATTAGAGTGTGGCAACCCGTTGGCCGTAGGAATGAATATTTATCTGATGAGCATGGGAAGTGTAGCTCCCTGATTATATATGCGCAATAAAAGTATACTCACGGGAAGAGCTGTACTTGCCGCAACCTAGATTGTACCGTGTTCTTACATGCTCTGGCCTCCTGGCGGTAAACACTCACGAGTGCGGCCAGTGATAATGGCCGCACGGCTGCTGTTTGGGATACGGCTGCTGGAGGACGCCAGGCACCCATGCAGCAACGTTTTTAGGTGGAGAACACTTAAGGGGTCACCTTGTGGTCGTAGCTCGCTCGCTGTACCCTAGTAGAACCACAAGGCGTTCCGTCATCGCGGCGTAACCCAGAGGCTTCGAAAGACAAGCGGTTAATGTAGTCATAAGCGTTCTAAACTAGTGAACCACTGGCGCTTGCCGTACATCTCCCAGTTATTTATAGAAAAGAAGACTACTGGTGCAGTTCAGGCCAAATATATGTAATTAACCGGCAGCGCCCGTGTTCTATTTAGTTAGGAAAGCTTGTTGTGTTGGTTATTATGATAGTGAGCGAAAAACAGTGGCAGTGCAATGCCGGTACGTGCTGGAGGAAAAGGAAGGACAAAAAAAAAAAAAAAACAGAACTCCCGTTGGCGCAGTTTCAGGCAGGGGGCGCGCAAGCACTGCGAAGGCGGGAAATTTGAATTGCCTGCTGTGTTAGCAGTAAGCGGATAATGGCGCTACAGCCAATTATGGCGAATCACTGCTCTTCACTTCCGACAGCTTTAAGATTCAATGGAACGGCTTTATTTTTTGTTCTGAAGGTTTCAATTTTAAAACTACGGCGTTCACTGTGCGAGTTTTCTGTTTGTGTTTACTTGCAATCCAAATGCGTGTTTAAATGCACAACAGAAATGGAGTGTGGATACACGATCTGTTAAAGCGATTAAAAAATTTATTGTAAGGAACAAAGTGTACGCACACTCGCATCCTATTATGGGAGTACACAGACGCACAGGTAGAGATATCAGTAGAGAATCAATAAAGGAAGGAGGTTAGTATGCGAGTAAATAAAAAATAGCAAATGGTACAGCAGCGTGGTGACAAACGAGGGCGTATGTACTCTTGATATTCACCTATTAGGTGGCTCTTTCAGCGTCCAACGATTCAATTTTTCCTGTCTACGGAGATCATCAAAACTTTCTCAATATCAGTGAGCAACCCAACGTACAAAAACATTGCAAGGAGGTAGATCAGCATACAAGTGCATGCTAACACAATTGGGAGGAAATATTACCGCAGTGGGTTCCCAAATGTGCTTGTATTTTGAAGGGAAGCTTCAGAGTTCTCACTGATGCCGTTTTTAATGCTACTACGAGTAAAGGAAAGAAAAAAATTGCTTCCCATGGCGGGAATTGAACCTGAGCCTCTCGCGTTATGATTACGGCGTCAATCCGATTGCTGCATTTCGATATGGCCGCCGCAGTTTGGATGTGTAGAGGGGTTCATGGACGAGCAAAAGTAGACAGAAAAATTAGGCACTCCACCGTGTAAAGTCGACGATTTTCCGTCACGAGAAGACTTCGCGTTCAACCACTGTCGTCCTTAGAGGGCGGGGTTGCTGATTTTTTTTCCTATCCGGAGTAAACTGAATACCTCATTTCAAAGCGTACCTTATAATAAGCAATGTATCAACTTGTTCCTTAGGTTCCTCTCTGCACAATATTTCAGTATTGTTGAGTTTCTGCGATGTACACAAAACGACACTGCCCGCGTTAGAAGGCAACGTGTGAGTTGGCCGACTTTTACACTGCTGTTACTTGATATATTTGTCTGTTTCTCACGCAACCCTGATATGCGGACGTAAATGCAACGACAAAATATTAACAAAGACACGAAGACGGATTTTGAAAAAGCAGGCTTTGCACGGTTCTTTGGGGAACTCATTATGCAAGATTTCTTCAAGAAGTTATGCTTCGGTAATAGTTTTAAAGCCTAGTAGGTGATGGGAGCATTTATTTTTGACAAGGTGGCCATTTACTTTTTAACACTGCGTGTACTATTTGAGGAAAATAAGTGAGGGAAACAAAGGTAATGCATTCGAGTCCGTTGTAGCATTCGTGAAGGTTTCAGTAAACTGCGTCAGATTTCTGCAACTTTTCGAATACGTCCTTCAGATTCCGCTTGAGGATTTTGCCCCTCTTGTTCTTGGGCAGCGCGCAGGTAAACCCGACGCCTCCATACAACTGCTTGTAGACAGCCAATCGCTCTGAAAAAGGAAAATAGAAGAAAAAAAGGAAGAGCGAAATCAGTGTGGCGTTTCTTTTTACAAGGTCCGCGCAAATATTTTAGAGTTTAGGCTGCGATGTTTCCCCTTCCAAATTATTGCGGTATTTAATTAGTATTCAACATGAATTTACCACTGTTTACCCGGCTTGCAACTTTGACGCTGGTGATAATTTTCTAGTTTGACTCCTGTAAACGTTGACTCCAGTAAAGTAAGAACCGCGAGCAAATATGCACAATCTATGGGCTTACCATTTCGGACCTATAACAGGGACGGGGATTTTCCCTGAGCGGAACTACCACGGCAGAAAATCCGACACTATGAATTACATACAGTGATGACCGAAAGTCTCAAGACTCTACTTGGTTAAAGAAGAAAAGGGAGTTTGTAACTACATAAAAAAAAAACCACAAAGAAGAAGCACACAAGGCAATAAAAGAATGTGCATATGGGTAAAAAAAATTACAGGCGACGTAAGAAGGGTACTTCGTACAACCGCCCGGCCATCACGGACACCGCATATGTGCAATCTTCTTTTGTTACAGCCACACTTGCCTGACTAACATACTGGTCTCCTGGGCCTGTAACGTGAAAAGCTTCTAAAATTCACGGGCGACTTGCTGTCTGTGCTTTAAAGTGACCCTGCAACACTTCTTAAACATTTTGGAAATCTGAAATGCTTGAAGAGCGTAGTCACCCAACGCACCAGGTACATAGATTGTACTTATAAAGTACCTCAGGCAAAAATTACTGCTTTATGCCCATCAGATAACATGGAGACTCCCTCAAAAGATTTTTCTCTCTTTCCGGGTCTTGACGTTCTTCAACGGCCCGAATTACATCTCTGAGGCTATGTAGAGGCTGTTGGCCGGTTTTCCTTCAGTTGCAGCAATGCACACTTTTCGGCATCAAATTTAAAAATAAAGTCACAAACCCAAAGCAAAAACAGAAGGCGTATCTGGTGCGACGAGAAAATCACGAATTGCAGCTCCGCGCTGGCGATAACTGTTGCTTTCGCAAAGCTTCCAGACGCGAAGGAAAGAGTTAAAGCGTTTATCGAAGGTGTTGCAGGGTCTCTTTATGATAACGTCAGTGGCGAGAAGCTTTGGCTTGCAGCAATTTTTAAGGCATGCTGATAACACCTGGCAAGAAGCAGCGCCTCTCAATTTAAAGTGGTGCTCTTTCAAACTGTCATTGTTTCAGTACTCAGCCAGCACGTCATTCGTTCGGCCACACGTCAACGCAGTAGTGTGGACAACACCGGTTGCGCATGCAACGTAGTGGTTGGTGTGTTTGGGGGCGCTTCAGCCGTGCTCCATCCCTCTTTCGACTCTCGCACGAGAGAACAGAATATTTTGGGGGCTGTTACAGCAGCTCGTACTCGAAGATGCAAACCCACTTTCATGAGGCGTTATGAAGTTATAGAATAACAGCGTTATTCCTGCAGGCTTGTCTTTCACCTCGTACAACCAGAGTTCCTGGTCTCTACTTTATAATCTGCACGCGAACTGGGACTACGGACAAGAGCGCGCTGCGTTTCTATTTGCTACGTCAGGGGCCACATTCTGTGTTTTATTTCTAATGCCACTCCTCTCTCCGTGGGTATGAAGCAGCACAAGATGCGGCACGCGATCTTCTCTTCAAGGCGTGCCCTACATGGTCAAACGGCTCAGTCTCTATAAAGGCCACTCTCCATCCTATTCACCCCCGTGCTTCACTGACAATCCATCCCATTACCGTCATCCTCGGCGAAGGTATCCACCGCACCACCGTAACCTCCCCGAAATAGTACAAACCCCCATATACTCTAACGCCAGCATCCTCTTCCACATATCACCCTAACGCGTCGAGTATACATGCCCGGACTGTGAGATTCCGGCCACCACTGCTTACCTCGTCTTCCCGTGCCCCACAACCTGTTACGCTCCCTTCCCCAAACCCCGGGCACTAGGAATGCGCGTTGACCAGCTCGGAACTGTAGGAGCAGCGCAGCATGATCCAGCAGGCTACACGAGCAGCGGCGAGGCGGGACCTCATGAATTGAGGAGGCCACACACTGGTTTTTTTCTTTCAACAGCGAAGCTGCTGAACAAGGTGCAAGTTCGCCGTTGGAGGAAAAAATACCAAGAAAATGCGAAATGCTCGTTAGTGCGGGCCTCGCGGCTACCACCGAGCGTTCCCGGCACACGCAGTGGCTTTATTAAAAAAATACCTGGCAAAAAACAAGAGGGAGATATGTCAAGCGCTCGAGAGCGCGTGCCTCGCCGTGACCGCTGAGATCCCGGATCGCGCAGAAGCAGAACAAAAACATAAAAAAAATCTCCAGCACTGTCGGGTCAAGCGCTACCGTGTATGTAATTGTTAGAACGATGAAGGCACGTGAGAACGTGCATTCGATGAATGCGTGAGCGGACGTGCTGAACACCGGCTCCACAGTTAGGGGCAAATTAACAGTGCCAGTTAGTGTGAAGAGCGAATCTGTCATTCCCAACGTGTTCGGGATGACGGAAGGCCTCGACTGACAGCGGTATTGACTAAGGCAAGTGTTTTTCGTCGATTTGTCGAACATTGAAGCCATCGACCTAGGAAAGGCAGCTAAGCCTAGGCGTGGTCTTCATGGTTAGGCCCTGCGCCGTGCCGGTAGGGGAGGCTTAACCTTATAAGATGAAAAGTTTAAACGCTGAAATGTAGCAGTGTATTCCGCCTACTAGCAATTAAGGCAAAATGGTCGTGCAATTGCAGGGCGAAGACATTTCGCCGGAGAATATGAACGAGGCAGGATCGAAAGTTGCCGGCGAGCAACTCGACCATAGCCAACAACGAGAGACCGGGTCGAGAACGGGCAAGAACGCTACCACGGCTAGGAAAGAGGCGAATATTGCAAGAAGAACGAGGTCATCAGCAATCAAAGCGGAGAGAATGCCAGCATTACCGAGGGATGATAGCAAGATCGTCATGGGGAAGAGACGCGGAATCAACGTGGCCAAGTTAGGCCTAGTCGAAGTGACCACATCCGTTCACGTGGTGGTGGGAACCGCCAAGGAAGCCGAATACGCACACCCTGTGCGTAAACGCCCAGCAGAACATCATCGGGATCTGCGCTGCAGAAGAAGAAAGCGCAGACGCTACAGCCACGTAAAAAAGATCGATGTGAGAGAACAGAAGTACGTGATGTGGGCCTACAGAACCACGCTGGACGGCACGGTCAAGGGAATCATCAGCGGAATCCCGAAAACGAAACTCCGACAACATCGATGAAAGGGTGAATGACCGACGCAACCCCCAGGAACTAGGAGCCAAAAGAATCAGAGAGACGATAACGGTCATCGTCGTCTTCAAGGTAACGAAGGTAGCAAACTACGAAAGATACGGATCGGCGCTGTTGAGATGCTCTTTGTACTGCAAGAAGGTGGATGTGTGCTACCAATGTGGTCGAGCAGGCCACCGAAAAGGCGTGTGACCAAACGCAAGCAAAAAACAATGTGCGGGCTGCGACAAGCTTGCCCCAGGGGAAGAACACCCATTCAAGCCAAAATGCAAGTTATGCGGAGGAAAACCCGTGACGGGCGGCAGTTCGGTGCGCCTTATGCCCTAAGTGTAGCTTTGGCATTTGAAACATCAATTTGAGCGTTTAAAGTAAAAAGATCAAAGTTGTGGGGCCAAACAGGTGTTGACCTACTGCAACACGCTTGGCTTTCTGTAGGGTGTTGAGACGGTGTGAAATAGGAGTTCAGTTGCAAAAAAAGAACAGCGGAGCTGGAGGTCAACCTAGTTTCATGCGGTGTTGCTAAGTTTTGCGAGGTTTGCAAAGCTTTGCGATGTTGTTGCTAAGCAAGGATAAGCGCTGAGGCGTGAGAGCAAGTATAACCTAATTTTACAAGGTTCTTTCTGTGTCCGCCCACACTGACAGAAAATCGAAGGGGAAAACAAGGTAGGTCGTACTCCAGTATGCAGTTTCTTTAGCTTTGCACCACCATTGCAAGCTGCGCCAATTTTTTTGTTGCGTTTTAGAATCCCAAATGCTAGCACCTTTGAAATTGTATAGTAAGAGGTGCGCATACGCTTGGCCTTCTGTGATCCCACTCAAACAGGCTTTATTGCCGGCTTCACTGTTATAATATCTTACCTGCGGTGGTTCACCCTTTACAAAGGGCGCCATTCTTTTTCTCTGTATTTTTGCTAGCGCCACCGAACGTTGTTCAAGCTTAAACAGCTTCACTGGTAATAAATTGTGCGAATTTCAATTGTTAAACATCAAGAGGTACAAAACATACCCCGCTTGTAGAAAATGTTCTGTCCACCCGTCTAAACGGTTGTAAAATACCTCCCAAGTTGGCGGCCTCTTACATCTTTTTTCTTTAAACCCTTCGTCTTAGTTTCCAACACAATAATTTGTAGCTTTGCACTCTTTTGGGGAAGAAGGTGTTAATATAATGAACACCCTTCTTTATGGGCGTTTAATTGATGTTGAATAGGTGTCTGATATGTAATTAAATTTAATGACTTACGGAACATGACAACTCCTCGCCATAAAAAGTTTTGGCAAATCCGCATGCTGACTTGTATATGCTCACATTAAAATGCAGAATTCTCTAATTAGAGCTACAATATATTATTTTTGCGACAAGCCCACTGACTATAGCGGAGGGCTTCTCTCTGCTGGCTATAAAAGCAAGGAGAGCACATGTATTTCTAAGTATGTATTTGTGGTCCCTATGCATCTCGTAGGTTTACTTGCTGAATTCATTTGTGATCCAAATGTTACTTGTGCGTGATGAGCGTGTCTGTATATCATGCTGCGCTCTCGGCCCATCCACATCGTCACGCGTAGCTCGG
This sequence comes from Haemaphysalis longicornis, assembly GCF_048455015.1. Lineage (NCBI taxonomy): Eukaryota > Metazoa > Arthropoda > Arachnida > Ixodida > Ixodidae > Haemaphysalis > Haemaphysalis longicornis. The sequence continues at coordinate 219,844,871 of NW_027526361.1, forward strand.
CTGCCCACACGATCATTTTGGGTGTTCATCAACCTCACACCCTTTTTAGGTTGTTCACACGAACATCCTTTTTTAGCGAAAACACCGTTTAAAGCTCTTCTCCATGGGACACGATTTTTATACCCTTTCAGGCCAAAAAGGCTGCAACACAGTTTAGTGTGTTAAGTTTCCACTCTACCCAGATAAATCTAAAAAAACAAGAATTCATGTGCCTCTCTATCATACGACGACGACGGTCTAACCCGAAGCTTCCTCGTGACGGATTCCTTGCTTTTCACCTGACCAATCCCACACTGCGAACGTGCACTTCTCTGCCGCCGTATGCACCACTTTTTCTAGAACAACGGCAGCAAGTGTCGGGTATGCACCCCATGGGCCTAACTTTTGGGCATTGGGTCTGCAGCGTGAATCCGGTACCTGCTGCTTGCTGTACAGTGAGTAGTTTTTCGCTAGGGGGCCAGTTCATTGTGTTAAACCTGAAAAAAATGTGACGTTAAGCACAACTTCCAAGAGCTCAAATGGCAACATTAAGCCCAACGTCCTGCGGCTAACACCCTTACTGCATTCAGAGCAAATGTACACAATAAAGTTTTTACACCCTAATGGTGCTGAAAGGGTGAATTCAACATTTTGCACAATTGTTGCACCTTTTAAGCACCTAAATTTAAATCCGGCACCCTACCATGAGGGTGCTTCAAAAAGGGGGTAAACAACCGTTTAAAAGTATGCAATAACCGAAGAAAACTGTGTTGATTGGTATTAATGCGTAGCACTCTTTTCCGAGTACCGCCACAGCCAGGACCGTGTAACGCCCTGCATTTCCACAATGATGCATATTTCTCAAAAGTTCCGAATGTAAGCGTTACAATATTGTAAGTTTAGATAATTGCTCGAACGAAATTTTGAAAAATTACAAAATAAGGAAAATTATGAAATATTACGAAAAACTTCAAAACGTATAACGCCATATATTTTCACAATAATGCAGAATTCTCAAATGTTCCTCTTGTAATTGTTAGAATAGCGTTAATGGAGATAATTGGCAGGAAAGGATCTAGAAAAACCAAACCTTCGGCTGTAGAAAACCCACACTAAAGAAAAGCGCCATACGAACGCTGCGCATCTGTAGTTAATCTTTGTATTTCTACAGTGTTTTTATGGTGATTAGGGTGTTCACCACCGCACACTATGCTTTGGGTATTAAAGCAAAGAGTGTAAATATGCTGGTGGAAGGTGCAAAGTTGCACAAAACATGCTGAGTGTTTCAGTCTCACTCTGCACTACTGTTCTTCGAGTGCACCACAAGGTTTATTTCAATGTCTAGGTATACGGGAAGGCGAGGCTACAGAATGCCTCTTGTACGCCTAAAAATAAAATTTTTACGCAAGTCATCGTTGTTTTCAACGAGACGGAATTCACCTAATAATGTATTCTCGTATTGTTATGCACTAACACTGTTGACGCGAAGATTGAAATACGAACATCGACACAATAACGCTGCTCATCCCTCTTTGCTTCTACAGCCTTGCGCGGGCCACAGCAAAACCTTAAACTGTGACATCTTTATCATCATTCTGTCGTTGCCTGTTCCTTTCCTGGCCAACAAGCGTGCGCTATCATGCCCCCCTCTGACAACAGTCATTCTCTTCGCTAAGGGGAGTTATATCGTACTAGTCATCACAATTTGATTACGTTGTTATTGCTATCGATCATCCATAATTATTCACAATGCAAGAGACACACCACCTCGGTCTCTCCTGCACAAAAAACGGTGGGGAACAAGTATCACAAGAAAATTAAAGTTTGGGGGAGCATGAAATTGGGCGTTAAAAAACAGACGCCAAATAATACTACACTTACTTACACTAAAATACAAGCAAATACCATTGCACCGTATTATCCTGCCATCCGCTGCTTTTTATCGTTCATATCGAGCGCCAAAAAACCTTTGCAGTTGTGTTCTGAGTTTGCAAACTTTAAAAATTTAGGCTTATTTATTACTACACACACCACAAATAACAGAACTTAAAGTTACTATTACCTTCAGTATAAGAGGCAATGATTTACCAAGTTGTCGTTCTAATTTGTTTACGCTACACTCTGCCAATGGCTGGAATCGTGAGTACGGCGTGTGGCTGCGTAGCCAAAGCAGTATTATTCGAAACGCCCCGTCTGCGGTACACCGTCTCCTGTGTTGTGCCGTTAAACAAGCGGGGTTATTACGATTATTCGTGCTCATTTTCGCCTTCTGTTATGTCTGTCGTGTTCGACTTCGCGATGAAGTATTTGAGAACAACTTTCCCACCTGAAAATGGCTAATTTGGTTTGGCGCTTGCCCCTGAACGCCGCTGGCTTTCTGCGTCGCTTCCTGACAGGTAAGCTTTATCGCCACACTTGCCGCCATTCTTGTGACTAGATGTCGTTTGTAGCTACCATTGCCGCTTTAATGATTCGTTAACACGAGCCCGTGTGTGTATGTGAAGTGGTTGACTGAACTGGTTAGGTTGAGCCTAGGGGGCTTGTCTCTAGAAAGGTGATGTGCACAAGTAGATTATGGCGATTGCAGTGAGCGCTAAACGCAGCGGTTCTAGACTTCGTAATGTTTCCTGTTCCGCAGCACTATAGTGAACTGCTTCAGAGTTATTCACTGAGAACCACGTCTCACGCATAGTTTATCAGAACACGAGTGGCCACTCATCTACACTGCGCTCTGCAGCGTTTACGGCTTCGTTAATCAACCGCGCCATTTGTGCCGTGTCGAGAATGGCGAGAGAGAATTTTTTGCGTGCTAATGCGCGCGCCTCGCAAGCTTTGTTGCGTTTATGGCGAGCTACCTGATCATGTGTATGATGGCGCTTAATGCATGCATCGGTTTAGCTGACTTTTGTGTTACCCGAGTTGTAACGTTCGTGCACCTAATCATTTTCATTCTTTCATGTGCGGTAATCATGTGCCATCCTCTTTTAGACCTCTGGATGGTCTGAGCACATCACGTCACGCCATTTATCCAGAAAAGAGACACAAGCATTGTCAACACTGTCCTAGAGAACGTAAGTTTTCAGATACAGTTTTGGTAGCACAGAGGGTTATCATAGTTGAATAATGTTAAATCACCTAAATTTACAAGCTCTCTACCCCATTCTACTTATTGCTGTTTTATAAACAACCTAACATGTAGCCTCTAAATGGCAACCTTGATTGTTGATTTTGCAAGAATCAAAATTTCGCCCAAACTCGCAATGTGGGCTTTAGCGGTTAATTGTGATGTATCCAAATTTCCTGGTGTTAGTCTTGTTTACGATGGAGCCTTAGGTGTTGACATAAAACTGTTCTTAGGTGTTGACATAAAACTGTCATTGCCTTTTTAGTTTCGTCTTGAATGAAGCCCAAGCAGTCGTTCTGTTTTGTTGAGCCATTTTTTGCATGGGCATGATGTGAATTGACAGTCCTTGCAGTGCACTTTCCCAATAAGTTATGTAGCTGACTGTACTATCTAAAGAGGCCTGATTTGGTTTCTGAAGGCTGCGAGTTTACTCGCGCTAGTGGTGGACCACAAATAAAAGATCATCCTTCTACAAAGAAAAAGATTTGAAAGTGTGAAGTATTAGCGGCATTATCCTTAACTGCAACGTGATCATTACAAGGCCCTAGGCATTTCCTTAAAGCACTGTGGATGCCGTGACAGACCGTCTAAGAAGAAAACCACTCAAAGACATATGCCAAGGCCCTTGTTGCTCTAAGATATGCGGAAGCATTAAGTCTACTCAGCAATACATTACACCTTTTTTATAAACAGCCGACGTGCATGCCCCACCTATTCGTGATTGGGCGTGTTCTTATTCTTTCTTGCGTCCTCCCTATTCGAGTCGTAACGTTAATTTGGGAATGGTGGAATCCAGCATTTGCGGGCAGGATAAAAGAGCTTGAACACAACCCCGTTACCCGAAATGAGTTTTCAAAGATCTCCACCAGCTGAAGCTACTAAATTAAGTTGTAAGCATTGCTTGAAAACCATAGCAGATGAGGCTATATTCAAAGCATAGTTAGGGTTACAAGTTTTTATGTCCTATTTACATATTTTGAACGAAAGAAGCGTTATTTAAAAGTTACACCTCCTTCCCTGCCGATTTCTGATTCCTGATTGTTACGTTTGTGAGCATATATTTAGCAGATTGCTCACATGTCTAACGTGTACGTGTGCTTGAACAGTGAAAAGCTGATGTTAGCAGTGAACTAGGTGAAAATAGTCGTTTGATTGTAGTTGTGTGCGGACTACCTACAGTCAATGTTTTCATTCCTAGAAAAGAAAAATTGAGGTAACCCTGCAAATTGTTCTTCGTTGCTGTATTTTATTATGCTAGTAGGAATGGTAGAATTTGCAGGAGTTCAGCTGCTTGTTAAAGAAGATATAAACAGTGGTATAAAAAGTGGAAGAGCATCTACTAAAAAAATACGTTACAATCGCAGGATTCCAATGGTCCCCCAACAAACTTGCGTCCTGCATTGTTTCTGTGGTCTGGAGCAGCGCATGGAGAGTTTTCCAGGTTGCTAAAATTTTTGATCAAGTGCTCCTCCAAATGAAGGATGCTGCAGAGGGATCTTCTGTTTTAACGCCACAATTTCATGCGCTCAGCAGTAAATTTACTCGTGAGGCGGTTTAAAGATTTGTCACCGTAGAGGGCAATGTACCTTCCTCTTGGTTTGAATGTGACTGCAATCAGGTTATTTGTAACAGAAACAAGCGGGCCACGTTGCGAGATTCATTGAGGCCTTGCCTATTCTGCCTGCTTCTGAAATTACATTTTTATTGGTCTGAATTATTTACAAATATTACAATTTTTGAACATAATTTAATGGAGTTCCGACTATTCAATTTTGGAACAAATTATGATAAAAGTTATGAGTAGTTGTACTACTGTAAATGAGAGAAATGCCAACATACGTTTAAAGAGCACCTGATATTTCACATCTTTGTCTGGTGAGCAATAAAATAAAACTGAAAATTGTTTAAAGTAAAATAAAATGTTCGTTGTCACCAGTGCATGACCTTATTAAAAGCTAACTGGTCTCCAAATTTGGAATGAAGCAAGAAATGGCAAGAAAAAATAAAGAGCTAAACTAGACAGATTGCTACAAAAACAAATCAAAGTCTTCCTCAATGGTTATAAAGTGATGACTCAGGCGGACTAGTTAGGCGTCTGTGAGCTTACGCAACCAACTTCAAGGGAAGCACATGAGCTATTAACAAATGAATTAGTGGAGATACGTACTGGCTATGCACCAGTCATGGGTTTTAATATTTTGCCTTGATAAATACAATCTTCTCTTTCAGTGTATTAGGTAGATCACTTGCGCATGATTTCTTTGGTTTTTTGAATATTGTGGAGTGTCCAATCATTTCTCGTGCTATTGCGGCTTTTCATTGCAAATGTAAATGTATTACGAATCCCGTAATAAATTTCTTACTATAATAAACGCTACGGTGTTCATCAAGGCAGCCTAGATAAACAAAATTGGCCACCTTTCATAAAACCCGTTGCCTAATAAAGAACTAGGGAAACTACTGTATTGTATTTTTCGGTTCCTGCAGTGGTACCACCATGAAGGAACAGCAGCAGATAAAGATTTTGTGAGCGCTTTGCTGTGCGTTTTGTTTGCCTTCGATTGAAACAAATATAATACTCTAACCAAGGCCTTTATTCTAAGCTGTGCAATGTTTCGGAACCTACTGGGGTCCTTCATTATGACTGTTAGGTTTGACCTAGAGCAACAGTTCTATAAACAATTTTCTTTTTGCTGTAGCAGGCCGGAGGCTGGGGCGCAAATAGGCGAAGGGAGCTATATATCTGTTAATCTTTCCCCTGCTTGCTTTGGTGTGCACTTATTCAAGGAAGACCCTTTAGTAATTCCGTTCGCGCTGTCTATCACCTGCGCCTTTCCAAAGTCAATGTGGCGATCTGCTTTCTTACACTGTTCATCTAGTCAATGTGGCGATCTGCTTTCTTGCACTGTTCATCTCGTGCACTTGTATGTCTGATTTAATATGTTGCTCTTGGCTTTAAATATTGTTTCGAGAAGTTTGTGGTTTGGCCAACGTATTTGATGGGGTATAAACAAAGAATTTTGTAAATGACCTTTGTGCTTTTTCTTATTAGACCGATACATTTTGGTGTTGACATCAGTCATCTAGAGTTGACGCAACTTTGTGGGCATCGAGAATACCTTCTTTTTTGGAAATACATGATATTGTCTTGCTTTCCCTATTACCTTAGAGCAGGCAGGTGAAGGTGGGTTTTTCGTAAAGGACGTTGTAATGGAGGTGATGGAGATTGGAGGAGAATGTTCGGACCAGCGGCATTGAAGGAAATAAATTGCCTGGTTTTCACTACACCGTGTATTACAGCTTTTAACGCATTGAACAGACTTGGTGCTGCAGCCGCTTTTCTTGAGTACAATGCTAAGTTTTCCTTCCTCTCTTATCTCTATCTTTTTCTGTTGGGCATATTGTTCTTTACAAGCATCGAAAAACCAAAGCTACAGAATCGTTGCAGAAAACTTGGTCATAGCAAGTAAATTGAAGGTAGATCTCCGTCTTGGTTGGCTTTCTGCAACCAATAGGCTCAGTTAACTTCCTTGGGCACCTTAAGTCGGCTGAGCCAGCAACTCAGTTCACCATAATAAGAAAGACAGGCAATGCCTTGCTGTACCGACTTATCACAAAACCATCCCAATCAATTAAGCTCACCATGTGGTATAGAAGAATAACCGACACCGGATGCTACTTGCAGTTTAGGTCATACCACTCAATTTCGCACAAGGCTTCTGTAGTTATGACTCTTCTACGCACGGCATGCTCGATACAATATATGACATGAAAAAGACTTCTATCACAGATGTAGAGAAAATTGGCTAAATCAGCAGCTTTATCCACCACAGCAAATGCCAAATTCCCTCATTGGGGGACAGCCAAGAAATGTTTGCTCTTCAACAACGCGGGTCAAGAACCCTATCCCTACTTTTATTGTATCTCCCATCACCTGATGACCCACGTGCATCTGCCTATTTTGTGTTGAATGGGCGAGCGAAATGATACCATGAATTCTCATATATGAAAGTCTTCCCATTGCCCCCATATTTGTTTGGTTGTGGCATCACACCTAATATCTGATGTCACGATGGCCTAAAAATAGGCACAAGTAATCTACAAGTTTTCTTGTGCCCATTGCCCCGCCGCTTACATGGGCGACACCTGGAGCTTGCCGCTGTTACGAATACTCCCGCCGCTGGGCATTGTGCGACACTCCTCGCCTGTGTGGCGAAGCTTCAACTACATGCGCCTTTCGAGCATGCCTTCCTGTCACCGACTCACGCTTGCAGCCGACGGATTCAAACAAGCTGCTACACGTCTGGATCGCTGGTGCCTAGCTATCGGCGTGATTAAACCTCGGTGTTGGCAGACGAGGCACGCTTCAACTTGTCCAAAGGAAGCGGAAGCTGTTGCGAAGACTGCCTCGCTCCCCTCTCTCGGACTCAGCGTGCGCAGCTACTACCGGCTACTCACGAAATCTGGAAAGTTGTGTGTGTGTCTGTGGCGTCCGTGTCGTGGGCACAATCTAGAGAAATCGTTTGTTTGACCGTTAGCGCTTTCGGTATAAATAAGGCCCCCCCAAGCACTGTAGTTCATTCCTGTTTGAGCAGTGAATCAATGCTGTCACTCTGCTCGAGTCCGGTACTGTAAGCTCACCCGTCGGGGCATTGTTCTTTGGCTTGAGCTCATCTCTTGCCATGAAGTAAACAAGTTAAGTTTGCCTTCATCTTCTGGTCTTCTTCGAGGCAGCAACATTGGCTGGTTTCTCGCTTCACCACGCTACCACACGAAAGTCGGAGGTGATGGAGCTCTGCTCGGGGACGCCCTTCCGGATCTAACACCGCGAAAACTCCAACAGCACCAACAGAAGGTACGAAAAAAAATGAGAGCTATAAAAGACATGGTCTTTAACTTAGTGCTAACAGTTAATCAGTCCTTAGTGTTTTTTAAGTCATTAGTACACTCTGTTTTCCTCTGTGTAGCTTTTCTGCGATTTGTGGTTTTTGCAGCAGAGCTAACCTATTATTGCTGTGTAAGATGGGTGGAATTTCTGATATGCGTAGCTTTAGCTCGCGATCGTACATGTGCATTCTGTGTCGTGTAAGACAGGTATTGTAGAATTTATCCACGTTTCTGGATAGAACGTTTTGCTGGTTAAACTGCTGTTCAGATGTTGGCAACCATAGTATTGCATAATTTTGTACCAGCGAAGGGTCGTAACAAAGGCAGCATGATCGTTCCATCTGTGGTAAAGTAAAACTTGCAGCCATTAGGTTCACGCTTGAAAAACAAAATGGTTTTTTGTGGTTCTACTTTTTAAGCCTGAACTTTCAGTACTCATTGCTTATGCTCCAGAACGGAATGATGCTGTTAGTCTCACCGCAATGTTTTAATTGTGCACAGTTTATCATTAGCTTGTTTAATTGCACCCGAACTGAAATTTGTTCTGCAAACTTGAATAAATTGTTATATACTAGTTATGCCCACAAAAAAATTCATATTGGCCATTCTAACGAGAGACTACACATGCGCTGAACTATTTCTCATAATAACAATAAAGTGTTGTAAGTTAAGACCATTTCATTCATTAGGATGCTTTGCGCATTGATGCCCGTCTTATATATGTAGTACTCAATTTTTGTTATGACCAGTATCTGTATGGGAACCATATATTTTTATATGATGTCACTGTGTGTTTCTTCAACTGTATCTAGTTACCAAATGCAATTTGTTGTGGTCAGCTTTTCTCAACTAAGTCATGGCTTTTAATGGCCATGGTATGTTTATTTGTGCCTAAAGCGTTGCCTCATTGCGTTTTTGGCCTCGAAGTATTGAAAGCGGGTATTTTGCTTCAAAGTGGAATGTCGGGCTAGCATCATGGTCCTTGCGGTTTCTGCTGACTTTCATTTATGCCGTTATGTTTTATATTATCATTTAAAATTACCGTCAACCTATTTGCTCTCGTTTTATTTGTCACCTGCTTCATGCTTTCTTTTTGTAAACTTTATTAACAAGCGACTACCCATATTTTCATGAGTGTGTTGAACAGTGATTAGTTGAAGTGCTAAAGCTATTTTTGGCTACGAAGGTTCCCTGCATCATTTGTGTAAGTGCTCTCAGTTCATTTTTGAGCCAAGCAAGACCAAATTACCAACTGTCTGTAACGAATTCGTCTTTTGCAGATGTGAAGTAGAAAAAAATTTGTTTGCATTGCTTTCGTTGCATTTGTTTGCATTTTCTTTCATCCTTGTTTCAGAATCCCTCACAGGGCACTTTTCTCGTTTGTTTTGCAGAACCAAAAACGGTGTTCATCCTTGGTTCTTGCTAAAGCAGCAGGATTCGTAGTTCACACGTGAGCTAAGAACGCACAGTAATTATGTTATGAAACATTCTACCGGTATAAGTCTGCCTTGTAGAGGTCCTTGTACATGTCAAGCTGTCGACAGTGTAGTAAAACGTCTGGCAAAGTGCATAATGTCTACGACAGCACCCGCTAGGTGCTCTTGTAGAACAAACCTAAAGTCTCTACAACAGCACCTAGCGGGTGCTGTTCTACAGAATAACTTTGTGGCTATAATGTTTGAGATTATTTTAGAATGCGCGTCAAATGCTATTAACAATTGCAGTCTAAATCGGCAGCAGAAAGGGAAAATGCCCATGTGTAGAGATTTCACTGCACAATAAATGTCCCAATGTTGAGAAAGGTAATCAAGGGCCCTCCTCTGCGGTGAACTTCGTATCGCATGTGTAGCTTTGCGTAAAAACAGTTAAAAGGTTATGAATAATTTAAATTTATTTAAGTGTTTATAAATTCAAATATTCTCAGTTTAAGCTGCTATATTTATAGCAAAATGTTTTTTAACAATTATATATCTACCAAGGCTTCACAGATATGGGTTACGCCACTTCTTATCAAACGAAAAATGTTAAGAAAAGCAGAAGAAACCTGAAAACCCACTCATGCAATGTGAGACACCCTAAAGCTGCTGATAGAAAAAATGCTGAATGTTTTATAGAGAATCGTTTACTGATTTCAGTTTTAGTCAACTCTAAAAAGGCTATCGATGTAAATGTTTGCCATGAAGCACCTCGTAATTCTAGCCAAATATAATGGATACTGGTTGTTAGTTTTTTATTTAAAGCATTCACAAATGACGCCACTTCCACCGGCAGGGACATAGTTCAAGGCACCTTGTACAAGCTAGCCTTATGATAAAATAATGTTTTTGAAACAATGGCATCGCATTTCAACATTGGGCTTCACCAAGGAACTGTCATTCATTGTTCTCTGATGTTAACAGTTCTTGGAATTGCTATTAGGGGTAGTTTAGTCTAGATATATGGTCATAAAACTCGATACACCCCCACTTTGCAAGTCCCATACATTATGAATATGTTTTCGTCAAGCAAAAAGAACAATGAAAAAGAAAATAAATGGCAGCGGGGACGCAACCTATATGAGCAGATGAAAGCCGCAGTATGGAGGGAACTATACATATTGCGTTCGGCCTTCCTTCATATTGAGCCTTCCTGCCCAGCTCAAGAATTAAGCCCTAAACATTGCGGGTAACTACCGTGATTGGAAATTTGATGCGATATTGCGAAGCCAAAGGTTTTAAGGTTGAATGAACTTTTGTGCGGCTGATGCATTGCACATCTACTTGCTTTCAGTGAATAACAGGTTCAGTGTGCAAAGAAGCTCAAATAATGTGCACTGCAGTTCGGTAAAATGAAGTAGTAGTAGTAGTAACTTTATTTGAGCTCGAGGCGTTTTCAGACGCCAGACGGAGCGGTTCCCAGGTCGTGGGAACCGTATTGGGCATGCAGCTCCTGGCCCCTGGCCGTCAGCGCGAGCTGGGTCGGCAGGGCGGGGCTGGACCGCAAGGTCTCCCATCGCTCGTGGAGTGGGGTAGGGGGGGTGGAGGGAGGGTGGGGGGGTATAGGGGCCTTGAGTTTAGTGCACTCCGCCAGTATGTGTGCGAGCGTGCCGCTGTTTGTTTTACAGAATGGGCAGCGGTCCCCCTCGCGTTCAGGGTAAAATGTATGCAACAGGACGGGGTGGGCTAGTGACCCCGCCTGGATGCGCCTGAGTATTGTCTGTTGCTCCCTGGTCAGGGTGCGGTGTGGCTCGGGGAGGGTACGCCGCTCGTCTTTGTATTCGTTCGTAATTTCTTTATATGTGAGTGCCGGAGTTGGGGTGTCCGTGTCCTGCCCTGCCCGGAGGGTCATTGCTCGGGCGTGGTAGTCAGCGATGACGTTGCCGGCTACCTTTGTATGGGCAGGCACCCATGTGAGCTCTATGGCTCGGCCCGGTGCCCTCTTTTTCGATAGTATTGTGGCTGCCTCTGAGGAGATCACCCCCTTTCTGAAACCGCTGTAGGCTCTCTTTGAGTCAGTGACCACCACCCCGACGCCCGGTTGAACGAGCGCCAGGGCTATGGCCACTTCCTCCGCTGTCGTGGGCTCCTTAGTCTTTACCGCCGCGCTGTTGATGAGTCGTTCTGCATCGGTGACCACTACCGCTGCGCGATTGCTTCCTTTCACAAGAGAGGCGTCTACGTAGAGCACTCCATTTTCTTGTTGTAGTTGCTGGGACACTGCTTTGGCTCGAGCCTGCCTCCTACCGTCGTCCTTGCCCGGGGCCATGTTCCGGGGTAGGGGCTTGGTCTTTAAGGCCCTCGTCCATTCTGTTGGTATGGTGGTCTTGATTGTTGCCTGTTCTTTGCGCCATCCTATCTTGTCCAGCACCGCGCGGCCGGGAATTGTCTGGCTCAGGCGGAGACGCTGGCTGGATAGGTGGGCGTCGATGAGCTCGTCAACCGTGTTATGTACGCCCATGGCTTGTAAGCGCTGGGTTGACGAGTATATCGGTAAGCCGCGTGCCTGCTTATTGGCCTTTCGGATGATGGTGTCGAGTGTAGTCTTCTGGGTCTTGTTGAGATTGAGATACGGTGCCGAATATGTAAGTCTTGATTTTATGAACGCTTGTACTAGCCTGAGGGCGTCGTCCTCCTTCAGGCCTCTGTTCCGGGTGGTGACTCTGCGCAGCATCGCAAGGATCTTCTCAGCACTGTTCCTAATTTTATCGACGGCGGCGTGTGCCTTTCCGTTATCTTGTAGGGTAAGCCCGAGGATTCGGCATTTGTCCGTCGGCGTGATCTTGATGCCTTCGATTTGGATAGCGATGTCAGGCGGGAGCTGTTGGCGGGGTTTGCCGGGTTGGACCACGAGGAGCTCCGATTTCTGTGGCGCGCAGCTGAGTCCGCAGGTCTTCGCGTACTCGTGCACGGTCAGTGCCGCCGCTTGGAGGGTCTCCACTATCCAACCATCGGAACCCGCTTGTTGCGTCCATATTGTAATATCGTCAGCGTAGAGCGCGTGACCGATCCCTTCAATTTGATCCAACAGGCGTGGGAGGGGTAGCAGAGCCAGGTTGAAAAGGAGTGGTGACAGGACTGCTCCCTGAGGGGTGCCTCGTTCCCCAAGTTCGATGGGTTCCGATCGCTCGTTGCCCACCCAGATTTGCGCCGTACGGGAGGATAGGAAATTCTTGATATATCCGAAAGTGCGTGTGCCGCATCTCGTACCGTTGAGAATGAACGTATAATTGATTTTTACAAAGTTTTGAATCATCAACAACCTCTCATGTTATGACTTCTGTACTTAGATGTGGCTGGAATATTTGAATTTTGTAAATGCATGTTTTAAAAGACAGTGGGAAAAACGTTCAAGCAAATTATCAGCTGTCGTTGAGCTTCGATGGCATGTCTCATAGAACGCACCTTGGAAAGCCCGAATGTTTCATGCCATAATTGTTTTTCATATTGTTCAATATGTGGCTGCACACCTGCTGTGCCATTTGTCACCCGAGGATGACGCACTCTTTTTTGTACCACTTTAGGTGGTTGCTTTTGTAAAAAAAGCTCCTACAGATTTATGTGCGAAGTAGCACCCTAGGATACTTTTAGGCCGAAATGGGTGTAATAAGGCACCCCTCTTGGGGTGCTTTACCAAGGGTGCTCATGCGGCGATAGAATCCAAGCACCCTAAAGGGTGTAAAATATTCAGTTATGAGGGTGTTCCGACGGCCACAATCTGTTCACACCCTTTTGACGCATTAAAATATTTAGTGTGTATTTTCACCCAACGTTGAACAGCGGTAACAGTTGCCGACATCCACCTCAGAAGATGAAGGTAGGCCTACGTATGTCGGATCGTCGACCGCAAGCTGCGTCACTGACGCCCCTCTGCTGCACATCAACCTACAGCGGAGAGGACCTAACAGAACACACTAAACTTTCTTACACCTTTTTTGGCCGAAAAGGGGGTAAGAATCTTGTCGCAGTGCGAACACCTTAAAAAGGGTGTAAAGTTGCTCAACACCCTAAAATAATGGTGTGGGCAGCGCAGCTACGCCTGACGGTGTGAATGGCCCGAGAGCGCCGCATCCCATGCAGGCACATTCCACATGCACCAGTCACACTTGACCATCAAATGAATTGAGCAAAAAAACCAACTGGGTGCATAGGGACAGCGAGTACATACTTACTTAGAAAACATCTGCTGTTCATGCTTTTACAGCAAGCAGAGGAAAGTCCTCCAATAGAGCCGATGGGCTTGTCGCCAAAATAAAATATTTTAGCGATAATTTCGGAATTATGCATTTCAATGTAAGCGTATACAAATCAGCGTGCGGATTTGGAAAAACGTTCTAATCGAGACGTAGCTATTATGTTTAAAAAGTCATACAATTTTAATAAATACCGAACAAATATACGCGCCATCTCAGCACCCTTCAAGAAGGGTGTTCAATATTTCAACACCATTTTTCCCAAAAGGGTGTAAAGCAGCAAATTAGAGTGTTGGAAACTAAGAAAAAAGGTGTAAAGAAAAAAGGTGTAAGAAAAATGCTGTAAGAGTCCTCCAACTTCGGAGGTGTTTCGTATCCGTTTACACGGGTGGACAGGACATTTTCTACAAGCAGAGTATGTTTTGAACCTCACGACGTTTCACACAACATAGATTGGAATAGTTTACCACATGTGAAGCTGTTTAACCTCAAAATAGGTTCGGTGGCGTTAGCAAAAAAGACAGAGAAAACGAACTACGCCCCCCTGTAAAGGTTGCACTACCGCACATAAGGTATTATACATGTGAAGCCGGCTTTTCAGATGGTTCGAGTGTTATCACAGAAAGCGCAAGCGCATACGCACCTCTTACTAGACCATTTCAAAGGTACTGGTCTTTTTCGATTCTAAAACAGAAAAAGAATTAACCCAGCTTGCAATGGTGGTGCAAGGCTAGAGAAAAAGCATAGCTGGGGTAAACCTAGCTTGTTTTCTTCTTGGATCCGCAGTCAGTTTATGGGACACACTGGAACAGCCTTGTGAAATCTCGTTAAACTTGGCCTCCCCCATGAGAGTTTATCCCAGCTTCGCACGAACATCAAAAAGCCTACCAAACTTAGCAAAACTTAGCGACACCGGAGAAACTAGGTGGAGCCACAGCTGCGCTCTTCTTTTTATGCAACCTAACATTTTTTTCAACAGCCTACAGAAAGCCAGGCGTGTTGCCGTAGTTCAACAGCCTTTTTGCCACACAACTATAGTTTTGTTTATTTTAAATGTTTAAATTGATATTTCACGCGCCAAAGCTGAACTTGGGGCATGGCAAAACCGTATATGGGAACGAGCAATCATTGCAGACGAACATACTTTTTTTGCTTTTAAATATTTCTTACGAGTAGAGGAGGGTACGAGGGGATGTCTTGTTCTTTACAGTGCAATTATACGCGTATGCATGGACCTATCCAATGAACACCTGAACACCTTTTCCAGACCCTTTCAACACCCTAAGGAAAACCAAGGGTGCAGAAGTTGACCAACACACTTTTTTCACACAAGAAGGGTGTAGAGCTAGGAAAAGCGTTTTGAGATTCAGGAGAAAGGGTGTAATCGGCTCCCACCACCCTTTTTCCACTCATGCTACACCATTTTTGGCCAAAAAGTGTGTAAAAACGTGTCTGTCACTAAGATTAGCAGTGAAGCATTTTAATAATTTGTCACTTCAAGATGATCATCATCATCGTCAGAAATATTTGCCTGTTCTGCAGTGCGTTGTGGATGACTGTAAACGACATCAGTGAGCGGGTACAAGCGTCGCGTTAAAAACCAACGCAGCAGAAGGATGCCTAGAAATTTTTACGGCACTGCTGTGGGAAGTTGGATGTAGCTTAATAGCTACGTCGTGTACCGAAGAGACAATCATGAGGGCTCCCGAGTCCAAAAAGTTTTGTCACACCAAAAATGCGAATAACTCCAAAGAAGCGCAAGCGTCTTACCTGCCACGTGATCCTTTATGCAGGGTGCAAGACACCGGTAGTCGCTTTGTTGCATTTGTTGTCGGAGATATTCTTGCTTAAGCACAACAATGGCGGCGGGAGCTTCGCCGAAGAACGGGTGCGTCACGCCGAGCACTGCGACCTCAGCCACGCAGTGCAGCTCCAAAATGCACTGTTCAACCTCGAAAGGCTCAACCTTTGTGTCCAGGCACTTGATCACGCTCTTAGCTCGCCCCGTCACAAACACTCGACCGTAGTGATCGTAATAGCCGATGTCTCCTGCAAGGATGGCGTCATGTGCCATTTAGGATTCGAGCATTGAATGGCTAAAATGTCTATTCTTGACTCATAACAATGGCATTTACGAAAGCGTGCGTGCCCAAACCGGACAGAATAAATGCGTTTATTTTCACTGATTCGAACAATTTTTTTCGAAGAAAATCTTGCACTATAGCAGATAGTGGCTGCGCTATACGAGCAGAAACTATAAGAAGGAGAGGGCCGCAATCGTGAGGCACGCAAGCAAGGAATAGAGGCACGCAAGCAAAAATAGAGGCACGCAAGCAAGGAATTGTAGGTGAGCTTAGCTAGCATATAATATTTCTGGGCATTGAAGCAACGGTAACGTGGAGTGGAAAAAAAGTTTCATTTGTTTTGGAGGATGGCATAGAGATGATGGGTACTGATCGGGGTATATGCGATGAAGGTGTGCGCGGCACGGAAGGCTATTAGTTTGAAGCAGCCGGCACAAGCGTTCTTCCCTTGTGGAAAGTGAGGATGGGCTGTGGGTATTTCTGGCGGAAGAGGTGGTAGTGCGCGGTGATAGCCGCGTATATATTAAGGCTATCGTCGACACCATCCGCCACACTATGTGGTTGTGCCCCGAAACCCTTTCCCCCTAATATCCTCTGTGGACAAATGGGACGCGCTGGTGGGCGGATCTGACCCCGGGGCATACAAAATCTTGGTGCAACTGCTGCCGAAGTCACCGATGGGCTTCGCCCAGTGGCCACGACCTGACACAAAATTGCATACTGCAGTAAAGTTTATTCCTCCTCGTCCTTTGGAGTGTCTAGGGCGTGAATCGTTTTACCAGTCATTTATGAAAACACGAACATACAAACAGTGGTAACACGCACATCTTTACGGGATTGGAGCCAGTCTCGGTATTCATTATCTCAACACCCAAAAATATATGCATTAAAAAGCCAAGAAGATTCAAGAAATAAGTGAATGACAACTGAATTTAATTTCTTGATACCGCACTGTTTGGTACAGTTTTGCAGAATTTGCGATATTCGTCCCGGGCAAGGTGAACAAATAGACTCAAATTGAAATTTTACATGCCAAAGCTGTACTTTGGAAATGAGGCAAACTGTAACGAGGGGCTTCGATATTGTTTAGACCACCTGATGTAATTTAACATGAACGAAATTATGGAATCATAGGGAATCGTTGTATTTCGCGTCTATCAGATATTTTTTTCTGGTGGGCGGAATTGCATCGGCTACATTCGGATCAGGAGCGCAGTGCCGTTTGCACTAAACCACCGCGGAAGTTATAAAGAGGTGCAGCGAAAAGCTGTAGGGTGGCTGGTGCAGGCACAAGCCAAAGGACGAAAGACGTCTGCAGTTTACCACCACTGCGGTAATTTTCTACGCGTCAGTTGAGCTGTTTTCGGATTTGTGGCATGAATCTTGAGTCTGCCCAGGGAATAATACGCGCGCGTTACGAGCCTGGTCACTCTATTTCCGAAACACCTCGGAATGAAAAAGTTTAATAGATGCAATGGTGAACACTTAAAAGGCCTGTTCTGTGTCCTAAACCAAGTGCTGATGGGAGACAAGTAGTGTCAAATTCGGCACTCAAGTTTGTCATTCTACGTTACTAGGAGCAAATAAACACGGGATATCCTATAGCATAACAGGGCAAAACATTGGTTCTTCTCTTTTGTGTTGCTATGTAGACATGAAGGGTAAAGCATTTTGTTTGCTGAGAAGTTGAGAAAAGTTAGAAAGGGCGAATTTAAAGCCATTTAAAGCAATTCTTTCCGAGGGTATCGAGAATACCCCACCAGTTTCAAGACAGCAAAACTAATGCGGAGCAAAAGAGGTTTAAAATATTATGCGACCCTTCGATGTAAATCAGGGGCAGTGAATAGCCGTCGTGTTACGTTAGTTGTTGCAAAAGACCAGGATGTCCGTGCTATCTGCAAACACGAAGAAATGGATTGCGAGGATTGGAGAGAAGCTTCTTTGGTAAAGTCTAAGAACTCCGTTTAATTCGTCCCCCTCGGTACAGGAGACAATCGGACAATTCATAATTACACTCGCTCTCGTTAATGGTTTGGCATTATGCCTACCGGCCGGTAGGCGGTAGGCTCTTCCCTAATGCAAGCGTCAGCCGTCCTGATTATGTGTGCTTGGTTACCTTATCGCGCTGAGACATTAGGTGATTCCGGATGGTACATGTCAACCTTACGTTTTTGAAAGTTGCTTTATCGTTGTATAGCGCGAAACGGCGTGCATTTTCAGCAGCGGAACTGAGAGTCACCTAATTAACGCCTATTTTTTCCGTACCCTTTAAGCGCACACGGTCATCAGGGACAAACTTGTTTACGACAATCATAATTGTGCAGACGCGTAAACACCGTGACATCTCTTTCAAGCCTCCCGGGGGTGAATTGCTTGGCATATCACTCTTATTATGCTGCAACGTTTACCTATAAATCCAATGAAGTATAGTTAGAAAGTCTATTAAGGTTATTCCTAAGTATTTACTCATTAGGAAAAAAATAAATAACAGTAATAGTTGTAAACTGTTTACCCAACGCAGACTGTTATGCGGAATTAGTGTTTATTATTTCCACTAACAAGCTCTCATGATACTCCACGACCAAATTCAAACGCGGTCTGGAGTTCCACAGGTTTACAAATTACCAACAGACTTTGAGTGCTCGGCCGAGCCACGCTTTAGCAATGGGCGCTTCCTGCAATCAGTAAATGGAAGTGACATGTGGCAGGAAACCAACATATCCTAAAAAATGTACTATTTCGGCTTTCTGTTAGCGTTTGGGCATTAGGGACGCCTTTTAACTTGCACAGGGAATAATTCAGTTAGCACTATGTTACACAGGGTGGCATTTGATATCAGGCGTGCCACTTTGGTATTACATTATCTGCTGAATCGCGTACACAACTCAATGTTTCTAACAAGCTGCAATTTGCTCTGAGCGTCAAAAAACTCTGCCAAACAAAAAACAAGAGAGAGAGAGAGAGAGAGAGAGAGAGAGAGAGAGAGAGAGAGAGAGAGAGAGGGAGGCCCACTTCTATCGATTATTTTCTTGATCGCCTTCTGATGATGATGGTGGTTTTAGTTTAATGGCGCAAGGCCGACATGGGCAAAGAGCGCGAAACACAAAGTTATTTGATGAGGAGGGAACATGTATAAATCAGTTAAAGACTATGAGCACGGCTGGTGTAAAGGGACAGCCTAAAGAACAAGAGTGGTTGAAAGATAAATAAGGTGGCTGGTGTATAGGACCAGGGGCAAAACTATGGGTGGTATGAGATGAGTTGTAAGAAGTGAACTTCTGATAGGAATTTAAATGTGCGTAGAACCGAAAAGATGACATCGTCTCCTAAGACGTATGACGGATGTGGTGGAATATGTCGTGTGTGTAGTTGTGGGAAGTGTTTGCGTCGTGTATGTGCACTATGGATAGGGCCTCTCCGCACCTGCTGCACAGAGGTGTTGGAGATCCAGTGAGAAGGTGCGAGTGCGTTGCTTGTGTGCGCCCTATCCGTAATCTAGCCAAGGCGACTTCAGAATATCTATTGCGTGTGTCGGTGGTGTATGGTCCAAAGTTAGGTGTTATTGCGTGTAACGTGTTGTCTGTTTGTTCGCTGCAGTGTGTTTGCCATGTTTTGCGAAGTTGTTGTCTGATATGTGGTTTCACGTCGGTGTAGGGTAATGCCGTTATGATTACTGTATTCAAGAGTGTAGCAGCAGCAGCCATTCGATCCGCTGCTTCGTTCCCGGCTATGCCACACTGGCCAGGGACCCAGCATAGGACCCGTTCAAATGTGTGGACATAGACAGGAATATAACGCTTGACTATCAGATTGACAACATGGGTTTTCGAAGACTTTGTTGACAATTATGTCCGCACAACACTGAGGGAATCTGTATATATATTGGATTGTGGGATGTGGCTTTGAAGTATATGATTAACAACAAGACCTACACCGTAAGCCTCTGCAGCAAAGATACTAGTATTACTATTGAGAGTTCTAGTGACATTAAGGCCGGGCCCATGTGCCGCGCTAGACACAGAGGTGGCAGTCTAAGACTCGTCCGTATAAAATTCAGAACATTGATACTTCTGCTCCGAATACAAGAAGTGCTGCAGAATCGCACATGTGGGAGCTCGGTTTTTATCTGTATGTGTGAAAGATGTGTCGCATGATACAGGGCGGAGATGCCATGGTGCTATAAAATCTGTTAAAGAGCTTTGGATTGCATCTAAAAAGAAGAAAGCAAGCTCTGACACTTCCTCTCTAACTCTGTAAGAGAAGGGCCAAGAGAACGATGCCCGATTTAAAAGGAGTTCAGTCATGAATGTACCATGAAAAACTGATTTAAAAGGATGGTGTGGCATGGATGAAATTTTAAAAGCACAAAGGAGATCTGTGTATGCTCGCTGACGTTGTAGGTTCCATTTGTTGCACTCCAGATAGAGGGTTTCGACCAAGCTAGTGCGCAAGGCGCCACACGCCAGGCGGAGCCCGAGATAGAGCACTGGGTCCAACATTTTGAGAGATGTTTTACATGCTGACCCATAAACAACGCTACCATAGTCCAATCGTGGACCTATGAAGCTGGTAAAACACGTAAAAGAAGTGGTTTGTCAGCGCCAAAAGAAATGTGCGAGAGAACCTTCAGGATATTTATTGTCTTTAAGCATTTATGTTTTAGTTGTTTTATGTGTGGGATAAATGTGAGCTTTTCGTCGAAGATTATACCTAAAAACTTGTGTTCCTTTTTTACAGAAATCGAGACACCATTGAGTTGAATGTCTGGATCTGGCCGGATGCCACGCCTCTTGGGAAACAAAACACAAGTGCACTTCCCCGGATTAAATTTAAAACCATTGCTATCTGCCCAGCCAGCTAGCTTGTTAACACGAAGCTATACCTTGCGCTCACAGACAGACAAGTCACAGGATTTAAAGGAGAGTTGAACGTCGTTTACATAGATTGAACAGGAAATCGACGGTTGCAGCGCCTTTCTAAGGGAATTCATTTTCACAATAAAAAGGGTGCCACTTAAAACTCCACCTTACGGCACTCCATTTTCTTGCACATGAACCCTAGAGAGTGCAGTTCCAACTCGCACATGAAAGGTTCTTTGAGACAAGTAGCTGGCAAGTGTGTTCATCATGTTACACGACATGCCAAAGGACTTCAGGTCGCTTAGGATGCCATACTGCCACGCGGTATCGTACGCTTTTTCCAGATCAAAGAATACCGTCACACAAAATTGTTTGTGGAGGAAAGCATCCTTTATATAAGACTCGAGTGCGATGAGTTGGGCGTTGGTGGACCGCCCTGCCCTGAAGCCTGCCTGGCAGCTCTCGAGAAGACCATGGTACTCAAGAAAGTACACGACCTTCCTGTTTATCATCTTCTAGAGGAGCTTGCATTGGCAGCTTGTAAGGGCGATGGGTCGATAGCTAGTGGGAGAGGAAGGGTTCTTGCCTTCCTTAAGAAAAGCCACTACTGTGGCCTCCCTCCAAGATCCAGGAATGTGCCCCGAGAGCCATATGTTGTAGTATAGATGTAGGAGTGTTTCAAGAGTGTCTGGGTGTAGGTGTTGTATCGTGGTGTATGTGATTTTGTCTGCACCTGGAGCAGAAGGCTCACATGTGCTCAGAGCAACATTCAGCTCATGAATTGAAAAAGGAGAATTGTAAGAAGTGTGCGACTTGTTGTTATAACGCAAGGACTTCTTTTCTACAGATTATCTGTGTTTTATGAAAGTGTTTGTGTAGTGTGTTGAACTGGACTCGTGTTCGAAGTGTTGTGCAAGTGTGTTAGCCTGGTTTTCCAGTGTGTGTCTGTTGTACTAACCAGGGGCTGGCTGTGTGTCTGTTATCCTTTTAGTTTTTGTATTCGTGTCCAGACTTTGTGTGTGTCTGTCAATTTATAGATGTCAAAAAGGTGGGCCAACTCTCTCGCTTTGCCTCACGCCACATACGTTTTCCAAACGCCTTGGCCCGTTTGAACAAAATAAGGTTACCCCACCTGGGGTACTGGCGAATGGTACCCCACGCCTTGTTCTGGGCCTCGCGCGCCAGCCTACAGTCCTAATTCCAACACGGCCTCCTCTGGTTGCACGGGGCACCAGAGGCGTGGGGAAAGAACTTTTCGGCGGTGTCGAGGATGTGCGCCATGAGGAGCTGGGTAGCTTCTTCAACGTGTAGGTTTCCTATGGATGTGTGGTGCAGTTTGGATGTCTCTCTAAATGTATTACAGTCAGCTCTTGCTTCATTTAACCTGTTTTGGGAAGGTGGACTGCATGGGCCTTTACCTAGATATGTTAGTGAGGTGGCGAAGTCGTCACTACCATATGGGTCAGTGCCAACACCCCACTCGAGAAGAGGAAAGAGAACTGCGGAGCCAATAGCCAGGTAAAGATATGAGTGTGTGTTGTGTCCTATGTTAACGTATGTGGGCTCATTTTTGTTGAAGAGGCATGCTCCTCAAGATGTAAGGAATTTCTCTATCAAGCGACCTCGGGCATCTGTGCGAGAAGAGCCCCAAAGAGAGTTGTGCGCATTACGGTCGGTTGTTAGGATGCATGGTTCGGGCAGCTGGTCGACCAGCGCCTTGAAGTCAGAGCTCAAAAGTGCAAAAGCAAGATGAATGTAAATGGAGGACACCGTTATCAACCTATTAAAATTATTGTGCGTATTGCTAGAGCCCCAAGCACGGTGTTGAGAACGATAGGGTGGCATGCTAGGGTTTTCCGGGCTATTATCGCTACATCGCCCGAACAGTGTGTGCAGCCAACCCTATCCTTTCTGAACACGATATAGGTATTTAAGAAATTCGATTGATTATAATATTAATTTCTTTCTTGGACACACATTAACCTTGGCTGATTAGCATGCAGAATCTCATCCACGTCATCAAGATTATTCAGAAGGACTCTGCAGTTCAATTGAACTATGTTATCTCTTCCCATCAAGATGTGCTAGAGCTACTGGAGTGTGATTATTTACGTAAGGTCTTTCGGGGCTTGCACTCTTGGGATAGGTTTTTTTACCTTCTCTGGAGGTTTAGATGGAGGGACCCGCTCCTTGCGCTGCGAAAGAGACAGGAAAGGTCCCACATCCATCTCATCATCTAATTTGGAAGGGGTACCCGGCGTACCGGACACCCCGAACATGGCACCTTTTGCGGTGCCCATCATTTTGGCCGCGACCGCCGAGAGCGTTAGGAGTGCCCCGGGTGGCACAGGCGGTGTGGCCGAGGTGGAAACTGCTGCGGTTTCCTCTATTTCCATCTCCTCCGGGCCCTCGCGTGTGCATCAGGCCAGTGGAGAGGAGGAAACAGTGGGTGCAGGAGCCTCCCCACCGGACGTGGATGCCACCACAGCCGCTGCTGGCTCAGCGAGCGGCGCGGTGGTGGGCTGGGCCGCCGGAGGCAACCCAGTGGGGAGGGGTGGAGCGGCGGGACCAATTCCGACTCTTGGTACTTGGTCCCAGCCGAAACAAGACGCCGCTCCGCCCCCCGGTGAGCTGCTTCGGCGTACCTCCCCAGAGGGAAAGAGGCGAACCTCTTTCGCGCCTCTAGGAAGGTGATGTTCTCTGTTAACTTGACATGAATTATCTGCTTCTCCTGATTAAACTTTTGACATTTTCGCGAGTACGCTGCATGGGGTCTGTCGCAGTTGGCACAGGCGAAGGTTTCAGATTCACAATTGTCTAAGGGTTGGTCATGCCCACCGCACTTAGCGCAGGTAAGTCGGCCGCGGCAACAGTTTCTGCCATGCCCGAACCGTTGGCACTTGAAGCAGCGCAGTGGGTTCGGTATGTACGGGTGGACAGAACAATGTATGTAACCGGCATTTACGGAGTCTGGCAAGGTGGATCGATCGAAGGTCAGGATAATGTGTTTAGTTGCTATCTGCTTGTCATCGCGGCTTATGGATATGCGCTTTACAGCCGTGACGCCCTGATCCCTTAAGCCTTCCAGAAGGTCGGCATCAGTTCCAGAAATGAGATCTGCCATAGAGATCACACCCTGAGAGCTGTTGAGGCTGCGGTGAGGTGTGACCCTGATCTCAAGATCTGCCATGCGGGTTTGTTTCAGGAGGATTGTGGATTGCTGCTGAGTTTTTACCTCAACTAGTACTTCACCAGTTCTGAGCTTTTTGGCGTCGTATTTTTTGCCGATGATACCTTCAAGGAATTTCGAAACAAGAAATACGGATTGAGAGATAACCGGCTTCGGTTTGTCTACAGATTCTAGGATCAGGATCAAAAAATGAGGGTAGTTATGTGGCTTTGGGAACGATATGGAAGGCAAAGCAGGAAAAGAGTATTCGGTGCGGCCCCTTTTGGGGGGCCGACCACGTTTGGGGGGTGGATTAGAAAATGCCTTATAATATAGAAAGAAGCAGGTAACGGGGGTACTTTCTTCCACAGCCTTACCCTGATAGCTGAGGAGGTCCCGGAGCTCCCTGCCTGGTAAACAGACACAGGAGCTTGACCTGGGCTCTGACGGCCACCGTTTGAGGTTTCTACCCTTCACCTTTAAACACATCACCACGGCAGGCTACAGCTTATGTTGGGGGCTCGCGGTCCGCGGTGTCACCAACACCGTCACCAAGATTGCTCAAGGCGTCCCGTGCGGGGTTGATCGCCTTCTTTCAGAATCAGCGCCAGCTCTTGAATTGCGAATAGCATTGCCGTCATTCAATTATACCATATTGTCCAAATTAGTGGTATTTCCCATACCTCAGTTTACTACGTATTTTGAACATTTGGTTGCGTGAATGAATGAACTAGCCTTTGTTAGGCCTATGTTGTTTAAATTATAATAATTAGTGTACATGCATATAATAGTGCTTTTCTCAAGTCTTTCTTGACCTAAATGTGGCCCAAAACTTTCTGACACAGTGTCACATTGGTGGTCGGAGGCATCGTCAGTTTTACGAGCTCATTGGCAGACTTAATAGTAAAAGATAGCAATAATGGACGTTAATTTATTTAATACTCCGAATGACGCTAAGGACTCCACGTACTTGCTATGTAGTCATAAATAATCGTAATGTATTTTTATTGTAAACTACAGAAACACGCATGTACACACAAGCCATACGAATGCGAGGCTTTGTGACCTGAGACTCGTAACCTACGAATGGACACCGAATTTTGGACGGAAGTAACAAAAGAATGCTTACACTATAATAAACCCGTGATAGAACTATACTACTCCGAAGAACAGGAATTTAGCCAGAGATTTTGAAAAATAGGAAATTTAGTCTAAAACAGTAAATAACATGCACTCCTGCGTGCATACCTGCAGCGATGTGGCGCTTGGCGGCTACCACACACACCCGTGGACCATTCGTAATTTATTTAAAACAGTGATTGTGGAATGTTGGTGTGTTATAACCTGTTCTTAATGTCCTTTGTTCTTCATGTTTTGATATTGTTTGAAACTCTCGATCTGCTTGCCACAAATTCGGCATGTAGGCCATCTTGGGCAACTACCATCGTCAAGCGTGAATCTTTCAATGTCGAAGAACGCTGCAAGTTAACAGAACCTACGAAGGTTCTGATGTTCGGCTGTCTTCCCCTCTTGCTTGCCAGAAAGCATCGCAATATCTTTATTCTTTGCAGCAGCGGAGTGACACACTAAGTCTTTTTTCGGGAGAGTATATATTTTTATACCGTTTTATGTTTTAGTTTCGTTCTTTATTGAAAATTGGCATCGACAGTTCTTACAGTTACACACGAAAGAAAGCCAACCTAAACAAGTTATACGGCTACTGTGGCGTCATTTCCTCACGGAAATAACACCGATTCCGAAGAAGGCGGGTCAGAAGAACGTATGAAAACTTTCAAGTTGTTTAATCTCGGGACAAGCAAAACTTTTTACGATACCTTATAACTTTTAATGCAAGAAATATAGGCCGTTATTCACCGTGTCTCAAAAGCTTGTAACATTTTGAAAGAATTCCATGGCTCCTGACGTAACGAAGCTCATTAAACAGTATGGTTTAAAGCTAAATCTCTTGCGCAATAAAAAAAATATTGTCCAAGCTGCACATGCTAGTCATCCAGCACATACCTGTCCGGAGCCATCCCTCTTTGTCCAGCGTAGCTGCAGAAGCATCGCTGTTCTTGTAATATCCTCTCATCACATTTGGCGAGTGAACGAGTATTTCTCCACTGCTCAAGGCTCCCAGCTTTTCCCCGCTATTCCGATCAACGATCTGCACCAACAGCAAGGCGGAAATAAAAAGAAACAAATGTACAGAAATTCGGTTCATTGTCTTATAAACCGTATATACCCCTAGACCACTTATGCATCAGGCCCTGAGTGTACTTGTAAATAAGAAAATAAATAAATAAATAAATGAATAAATGAATAAATGTGGTCCCCTCGGACAAATAAAGTTCCTTTATACTGTTTTTATGATTAAATGTGCAAACTTTTTAGATTTTGCCCTTTTGGAAAGGTACATATTATTGCATAGTTCTCGCTGCACAAATTTGGGAAAACTACAAAATAAGAAAAATGTCTAAAAAGTACGGAAAGTGGCAAAACGTATTACGCATGGCATTCCACAATACTGCAGGTTCTGGGAAAGTTCCGCCTGTAATCGCTATAATAGTGTAAATAGAGATAATTGGGGGAACGAAATTTTGAAAAATTAATAAAATAAAAAATATATAAATTAATTAGGAAAAATCTAAAACCGCGTAAAGCCCTGCATTTCCACCATAATGTAGATTTCGCAAAATTCCCCGATGTAATCGTTATAATAATATAAATGGAGATAATTGGTTGGACAAAATTTTGGAAAGCTCAAAATAAGCAAAATATTGAAAATTATGGAAAATGGCAATACGTATACCGCGTGGCATTTCCACAATAATGCATATTTCGCGAAAGTTTCACCTGACATCCTTATAATAGCGTAAATGGAGATAACTGGTGTGACGATATTTTGAAAAACTAAAAATAACAACAATATGAAAAAATACGGAAAAGGGCACATCGTATTACGACGTGCATTTCCAAAATAATGCAGATTTTGCGGAAGTTCAACGTATAATAGTTATGTTAGCGTAAATCAGATAATTGGTAGAAATAAATTTTAGAACACTAAGAAAATATGAAAAATAAAAAAAAATTACTGAAAATGGCCAGCCGTGCAACAAGTGCCTTTCCGCAATAATGCCGATTTCGCGAAAGTTCCACTTCCTATGATTATGATAGCGTAAATGCAAATTATTGGTCGGACAGGATTTAGAAAAACACGAAAATTTAGCTAGAAAAATCTCACACTCAAGAAAAGCGGCATAAGAATGCTACACATTAGTGGATAATTCTCTGAACTTCTGCAGATTTTTAATTCATTTGGATCGCTTTATTTCTTGTGCTTATTGTAATTATTTCAACTGTCCAATCGGCTCTATTTAATCTGTTATCCGCATTTAACATGTTATCTTCGCCAATCAGGCGTTTTTGTGCTGATGCACAGCCTTACACGATTGCCAATTTTTTCACATTTTTTGCATTTAGTCTAGTTTCTTTTTATGAGACCTTGCGGACTTGTCGTTAAAGGCTGGTAAACAATTCAGGCAGGCATTTTCAATTCCGTTAGTTTCTATTAGTATTTTATACTTGTTTCATGTATTGTTTGTTTCCTCGAAATTTATTTGGGACAACACCCGAATTTGTACTATTATCCCGAATAGGCTTACCAGCTTGCGCAATAAGGCCTTTTAATTCAGATGCAAAGCCTTGCTAGCTTGGGGCTGCGTGGCACTCTGAAAACAATTGCTTATGCAGCCAACAAACGGCCGTAGAGGCACGGTAAAAAATACGTCAGTGTGTGAAATGTCGTAGAGAATTTATAACGTTTGCCTGCAGTTATAGATTAATTGCCCTATATACACCTAGATAGTGGTTAAGTGAGTACTGGCGAGCCCGCTTATAACAAACACAACGGGAAGCCGAAATTACTTCGTTATATCCGCTTTTTCGCTATATCTGGACAGAAAATCTATGTATACCAATGGTAACGGGAAACGAAGATTTGTTCGCTATAGCCGCTATATCGTTAAAACCGGGTTCGCTATAAGTGGGCTATAATGTATTGCTTTTAACTGATCAATTTATTATTTCAGGGAATCCTTGAATACGTAAAACAACTTTCTTGATCTTCTAGATACATAAAAAATAAAATAAATGATGCCTCGTCAATTGAATCAAGCAGATATGTGCATGTGTGTTAAAACCGTGTCTTTTATCGGTTTATTAGAACGACAGTTAGATTCGGTGGACCCAGTAAGCGACGGCATGTAGCAAGTTCAGTACGCTAAATGCAGCCTGATATGGTGTTGCCCACGCGAGCAACTAGGCAAAATAATTCTTAGCCCCGTCCCCCTCTGTCGCCCCATCTCCTTTGGCGTCCCGTCTTGTCGCCAAACGTGTCCATCGTGCGGAACTTTGAGCCGCATACGAATTGCCATGCGGGTGTTCTAACCAATTGCCAAATGGGTTGAAAAACGATAATTATAGCTAACTTATCTTTTATTACCACCCGCATGAACATGCAAATTTACTTTTAGAGCTATTTATTATGTCTTCCCAATTCTCTTTCACTTCATCGTCATCATCATCATCATCATGGTGACCACCAGCTTGCTTCTGTCCATTGTACGAGGAAGGGCTCTGCCAAAGATATCCAGCCACACGCACGTATGTAACTATATAACGCAAAATTACAGATAACAAGGCAGCTGGAGCCAGGTGCACCACACGGAAGCTGCTGTCTTTTCGAAAGAGGTCCTTCTTCTCTGCGAAGCTGCACGCTGGATATATGAATAATGTTCTTGAATTGACATACCTTAATCATGGTGTCGGGGACTGGAAAGCCGACGCTTTCAAACGTGATTTGACCAGGCGGAGGACAGCAGATGACCCCGCTTGCTTCGGAAAGGCCATAAACGTTTCTAAACTCCTTGGGCTTGAATGCAGCTAGCACCTCGAGCACCGTGCTTCTCGGGAGCACTGCGCCCAAGCTCACAACCTTCGTGACGGAAGGCAGCCGTTTTCCAGTGGTTGCTACCGCTTCCGCCAAGATCGAAAGTACGGATGGAGTCGTCATAAGGAGGCTCACCTGAATTAGTCAGGGAAAGCAAGTGGGGAAAAAAGCAGTGGTTCTTATTTGAGGGGCTCTCGTAAAGAAGATTTGCATGAGCTAGGGTGGAGAGGTATTTCAAAAAAAATCAGGCGGAGTGTTTGACTGAAGGATGAGGGACCACACCGAAAAAACACCACTTCCTTCACTGCTTGATGTAGTATTAATAATTCAAAAAGCTATATACTTCTAAACAGAGAAGCAAACGATAAGTGAGGGTTGCACAAGAAGCGCACAATGCATAACAGATCACCGAAAAATATACTGAGAGGCTTTTCAACGACAGGGTTTGGAGGCGTACGAGGGGGTGTTTTAGGATTAGCTAATGAACAAAAGATTTATAGCTAATGTTTTGAAGGTGGTTTAAACTCATTTGGAGGCTTGAACTCATGTTTTGAATTCATTTTTGGGAGGCGTGAAGTTTGCTCTGCGAAATTTCACCTTCCACTGCTCTTTCGAATGCCTACACCAAGCAATGAAAAGTTTGGTAGGAAGCTTTAAAACTTTTTTTTTCGGTAAACCCAAGCCTTTAACGCCTGTAACAAGGCTATAGCGTGTTGGCGCCACAGTATACACACATTGCATGTTGGTTGTGTTACCATTTTGTTCGAAACCTTTTGTTTAATATTACTCTTAGAACTGATGTTCCTTGCTTTATGTATATTATCTACACTGGATGTCATATATACCATTTTAAAAGTGTAGTAAAAGAAACAATAATGGCCGAGAAACCACGTGTTTTTCTACCAGCAGTATTCACGCCGGAATGAACAGTAACCCAAAAGGCCAAACGAGGAGCAATAAACACTGTAAATAGCAAGCGCTGCTCAAAAACAAGACTTTTGGTAGAAAGACGAATTGGTATTATTCCACAGACTGATTTGTTCAGATTTTCTTTTCATTGTGATGTAGCTAAAATAAATGTGCTTCGATAGATTTTACCCCGTTTTAAAGAATGTGGGGGACAATGCGTTCAATGAGTAACGTTACTGCTAAAGGGGCCCTGCAACACTTCTGAATGTTTTTTTTTTTTTTGAAATCTAAATGCTTTCAGAGCGTAGCCAACCCACACATCCATTTTCGAATAGGGGTCACAAAGAACCTCAACCAAAATTTACTGCTCTTACGCCCACCACATAGCTTAGAAACTTGCCCGAAATATTTATCTCTTTCCGGGTCTTAGCGTTCATCGGCCGCTCGAATTACGTCATTACAACAATGTAGCAGCTATTGGCTGGCTTTGCTCCGGTTGCAGAAATGGAGGAACTTATTAGCAGATCGATTAAGAATTCTTAGGCTGTGAAAGTGGATTAGGATGGTAGACTGAATTGGATTAAGTGAGTTGAGATGGATCAAGTAAGGACGGAAAAATTTTGTGGCTACTGTGTTAACGTGTGTACGCTTTTATAAAACGTACCCGTCACATTAGCACAATTGGCTTACGCATTGAAAGCGCGTAAGAAAACTTAGGTGCCCCGAGAATTTTTTCTATTGCACGCTTTGAGCAGGCACTGATGAAAACGTGATTATAATTACGTCATTACATCTGCCCCGCATTTCGCAGATCATATCGCATTGGCCATATCTTTCAAGTTAACAATCAAAAACGTGATTATAATTACGTCATTACATCTCCCCCGCATTTCGCAGATCATATCGCATTGGCCATATCTTTCAAGTTAACAATCAATGTTCCCGCACCGTTACTTTTGCTGCCTGATTTTTTCTTTGTGCAGCAAAAGACTGGAATAACCTCCCCACCAGATTGCAGCAATCACCTGTCTATCAAAATTTATGTATGGCGTCACAAGTCATTTTTCAAACTAATTAATGGCTTTTTTGTGCGTTTTTTGTAACCACAGCCCTTATGTAATGTTCCTCCGGGGATCTTTAAGGTAATAAAATGAAATGAAATGAAATGAAGAAATCTGCGTTGTTATCACTGGCCTGTGGGAGTTTCTGCTGTTTATAAATGCACCTCAGCAGACATTCGCCCTAAAACAAATTGTATTGCTACAGAGTGGTGCAGTTGAATATTTTAGAAGAAACTACGTTGATGTGTGCTTGTAGGTGTACGGTGATTCAAAAAGTGGAGCAAGGCCGTGCAGTGATGTTTCGCTGTGCGGAAAAGTGGGTCTTCAAATGATAGAGTTGCTTCTCAGTCCAGTGAGTAATTTATATGCTAAGAACTTCAAGCTCGATTCTAAAAATAAATTTTGTCTCGACGATGCGAGAAGACAACCCCAGAGACAAATGCAGAAACACGGGTGCTGCTGCTGTTATCAGCGTTTTCATTGTCGAGATGCTCTAAAGAGCGTACTGTACGAGTTCAAAAATGTCGCGCAAGAAGCAAGGTCAATTGAAAGCAGGGGCCTTCAATCATGCTTTTGTTTAGGTGAGCCCACCCAATTGCAGATGCAGGTAAGTTTTACAGAAGGCCAAGAAAACTGTAAAACCAACCCTAACGTATCGATGTTTTGGTGGCACCAAAACACCTAAGAGCGGAAGGAGGAGGATGTATCTGCTCCTGCTTATAATGAGCTGAGTTCATTAGTGCTTTCTTATTATTAGTG
Source organism: Haemaphysalis longicornis (assembly GCF_048455015.1). Classification (NCBI taxonomy): domain Eukaryota; kingdom Metazoa; phylum Arthropoda; class Arachnida; order Ixodida; family Ixodidae; genus Haemaphysalis; species Haemaphysalis longicornis. The sequence goes on from NW_027526361.1 coordinate 219,876,321, forward strand.
CTTTCTTAAAGACAAACCTAATAGTGCTTTTTTGAAGGCAAACGCACGGGCCAAATATATTTGCTCTGTTTGGTTAGACACAACTTGATGGTTGCTCCTTTGCGCCTATTTATTCCTTAGAATAGAAAGACATCAATGCTCGGTATACTGGTGTGTTTTAAACGATAGGCTCAGCTGTAAAGACTTTTTCACTGCGTACTCATGGTAATGGGTTTTCTTTGTGGAGTTGCTGAATTGGGAATGATGAATTAAAACGAAAACACCCGTGTTGCCACGTTTTCACGTCCGGGAAAGGTTTCCCGGTTATTTTCATTATTACGTACATTTTGCTAAGCAGCATCTGATGCTCTAGATGTAGCTGTGATGCGTTAAACCACAATCGGATTCTTTTGCACTTTGTTAAGTTATCTTCATTGAGAAAAAAGAGGTTTGCTACCCGACGTTATCCCTTTCGCTGCCACAGATACGGACCCTTTGTTGTTATGTGATAGCTTGTAGGCGGATGTGCTCACGAAGGAGCGTTCCCTTTAGCAACATACATTCCACGCGCCTTTCCATCTTTCACTGGGCATGGCGAATTTTGGAACGGACAGGTAAAGTAGGCAGGTTGCGAAAAAACATAAATTATTGCCTGCAAATATGAAGACATGCTAAATAAAAGCGCAGAAAAACGCGGGAAAAAGAGAAGAACTACACAGGACGAGCGCAGGACGCGAAAAAATATAAATATAAATGAGTGCCTCCAAATATGAAGACATGCTAAATAAAAGCGCAGAAAAACGCGGGAAAAAGAGAAGAACCACACAGGACGAGCTGTGTAGTTCTTCTCTTTGTCCCGCGTTTTTCTGCGCTGTTATTTAGCATGTCTCCATACTAACTTGCCCCCTTAGCGGTGCTCCAATTATGAAGTCATGGAGACTCCCAGGCAACGTTCTCCTTCCCAACTTTCTGATATTCATGTTGAGCCTCAAACTTGCTTTTTTGAATTACGCTCAGTTATTAGAGGGATTGGTTAGGGTAATATTCTTGATCAACGAATCTTGAAAAGAAGTAATATATGATAGGTTGCGGGATGTCCTGTGAATGTTTTATTCTGTGGTTTTTTATTTTTTGGGCATACAGAGAGGCCCCAAAACAGTTTAAAACCTAGAATGAAAACATACTACTGTCTTGTCATGTAGGAACAAACACGCTGTTAATTTTCGGTTAAAAAAAAGTTCAGTTATCGTTTACATGTGTCACTGTCAAAATATAAAATCCGGCACCTAAAATACAGCAGTCCTAAATACTACCATTATCAAAAAAGCCTTATCGAATGGATCCGGCAGGATCATGACTACACGTTAGGCGATTATTAAGGCCTACTCAATACCGCAAGCTGAAGACGGTGATGAAGCACATGTTATTTTACCGATCAATCGACGCATTCTACGTACCTGCAGAGGAACAATATTGAAGTGGGTCTTGTAATAGAGAGATGACCGCCAAATAAATGGTTCAGATTGTTTTCATAGAGTTGAAATATAGTCTGTTCCGACAATGACTCGGACGAGGTTTGTGCAGATGTATGACTGCCTGCATGCAGACTTCCATAGGAGCGCAGGTGGCGAATACGGGTGAGAAGGGCATCAGGTAATGTGCTCCGGAGTTATAAAGGGTCTAACTACGGGGTAATAAACGTGATTCGGCTGACAGCTGAACGCGTGCTTCGTTCTCGGCTAAGACTAACTTGAGTTGCGAGGTGGCAGACGGACAAAAAAAAAAGACCGTGTGGTGTATGAACACTGCACCCTAAAAAGAAATACATGTCAGACGATATGCACACTATCCACCTTGTCTTGGTCGGCCTGTGGCTTCTTACAAACTATTTTATGCAATTACCGGTCACTAACATGATTGATCTGTTGTAATGGGGCCTCTGATTGTATTTGATTGCGTTATTGTATCACATTCCGTTTGGATGGCGGGCGCAGGGGTCGCTGCGACTGAGTGACACAACGACTCATTTTACGTTTAAGGCGCTAACCACTGCGTATCACAGCCAACATGTTTTCACGCTATTTTCCATACGCACCCTTTCTGCAAGCCATACGTTCCACAATTGGGAAGTTCTTGTTGCAAAACAAATAGATCGCGCTGCAATTTTACCTAGGAAAAATGTCGGGAAGATGGTTTGAATGAACACTAAACCAAACAAGCCGTACAGCGCTAAAGACCGACTCAATGAACACACAGAAAGCTCGATTCGAAACTTCGCTTGTTTAAATGGGCAAGGCGCTTAGCCTGAAGGGGATTCGTTTGCGGGAACCAAGAATGGCTGGCTGATATTGGAACTGGTTTCATACAGTTTACTGTTAGAACTTGTACGAGTACGCTTTTAAAGCAGGCATCTAATGATGTGCAACATTAAATCCAGCTTCTCCCAGAGTTGCAAGCAAATACTCTTTCTTTTTTTGATAGCATAGTCAACGCTCGATTCACAGCTTCCTTAATTTCAATATGCAATCCGTTTATCCTGACGGGAACTCGTTTGCGGGAATCCAGAATGGCGGAGTGAGAAATCCAATGGTGTCCTATCTTTTACTCTTAGACCTTGTACGGATGCACTTAAAAGCAAGCATGTAATACTGTACAGCACAATATCTAGCTCCCCCAAGGGTTTCAGTGAAATATTCAAGGAAGGGAAAGACACATGACATTTTCATGACTTTCACAGGACGCGCCTGTACATAGTCAATGCGCTGGACCGGTGACTGGTGCATGCGGCCGCGGTTTGATATTCAGCGCCAGCGATGCGATGAACCATCGAAAGTTTGCTGCTTTCAAAAATGTTTTTGTGTACAGCCGTGGCGAAGGTTAAGTGCGTAGATCTGCTAAATGACGCTTTCGGGCATTCTCATTGTACGCTCACATGTGATTGGCTACGTCATTAGGATAAGTTGTCGGTACCATTAATGCCGCTTTTAGTGTCATACAACTGTTATTCAGCGTGGTAGGAAGTGGTACCATTTCCGCAGCGCGCACGAAAAGGCACACTTTGAGTTGTGCAGTCTATACGTATTGTACTTAGAAGATATCATAAAACTACAAGGGCTACAATTTAAGTGCGCCTTTGCACATCTTTGTTTTTGTCCGTGGTGTGTAATCGCGCACAATATTCAGTAAGCAGCAAAAACGGGTTGTATGCAAATAAGAGCTCAATTTTACCCTGAGCATGTACGGACGTAAACAACTCAAACCGATTGTTTGGAAATGCTGAACACGCCATATCGATTGATTTTGATTTGAGTTGATTGCAGGGCTTAACACGCCGACGAAGCGCAGACGATGAGGCGCGCCGTAGTAGAGAACTCCTGTATATTTTGACCTGAAGAAGTGCAGCTTGCTGGGCCAGTTGGTACATTTTGAAGGTGAAAAAACCAGCGAAAAAAGACGGAAGACGTAGAAGAGACGAGACAACACACACGCTGGACTAGCAACTGAAAATTTAATTGAAAAACAGAAACAACCAGAGAACGACCAAGCCTACGCATGCGCAACAAGTACGCACGTTCTGATAAAACGCTATCGAAATACACTTTTTTCCGCTCAGCTTTGTAGGAACGCGATCTCTTTATCGCTGAGGGAGATGGAAGAAACACTCACGCAATTTCCTTCTTCCTGTTGGCTGATGTAGAGCGATTCAATTATTTCCCTCTCTGTTTTAGTCCTGCCTCTTCCCAGAATCGTCACTCTTTCAAACAAAGTCTCAGATTTGCCCTGACGTTTGCACTGACGGCAGTGATAAGAAAGATGACCGGCTCCTTGCCCTCTGATCAACGCGCAGTGCTCTCGTAACCGGTCGTTGATGCATCGACCTGTTTGGCCTATATATACCTTACCACACGTCAACGGAATGTTATAAATGACTCTTTCGTCACACTTTACGAATTGCTTTTCATGCTTCGTTTTACACGCACCTCTCTTTTTTCCCGCATTTTCAATGCGCATGCACAACCCAGACAGCTTACATGGCGCGGAAAACACTAATCGCACACCATGCCGCGAAGCAATTTTCTTTAAGTTGTGTGACACTTTATGAAGGTAGGGAATCACTTGAATTTTTCTTTTTTCTTTGTTTTCATCAGGCCTTTGTTCACTTTTCTGTTGCCTTTTAAGCTTAACATGGAGGCACTCAGCGACTGCCGTAAGCACTGTGCTGGGAAACCCCGCTGCATTTAGCCTCTGAGCCTGACAGTCCAGGCTTTCCTGGATTGCGTGGACACAGCTTTTTTGGAGTGCACTGCGGAAACATAATGTATAACATTCCGTTGACGTGTGGTAAGGTATATATAGGCCAAACAGGTCGATGCATCAACGACCGGTTACGAGAGCACTGCGCGTTGATCAGAGGGCAAGGAGCCGGTCATCTTTCTTATCACTGTCGTCAGTGCAAACGTCAGGGCAAATGTGAGGCTTTGTTTGAAAGAGTGACGATTCTGGGAAGAGGCAGGACTAAAACAGAGAGGGAAATAATTGAATCGCTCTACATCAGCCAACAGGAAGAAGGAAATTGCGTGAGTGTTTCTTCCATCTCCCTCAGCGATAAAGAGATCGCGTTCCTACAAAGCTGAGCGGAAAAAAGTGTATTTCGATAGCGTTTTATCAGAACGTGCGTACTTGTTGCGCATGCGTAGGCTTGGTCGTTCTCTGGTTGTTTCTGTTTTTCAATTAAATTTTCAGTTGCTAGTCCAGCGTGTGTGTTGTCTCGTCTCTTCTACGTCTTCCGTCTTTTTTCGCTGGTTTTTTCACCTTCATATTTTGACCACCTGGCGATCTTTACCGTGCCCCGAAATCTCGTACACACGGGTGTTTTTGCTTTTCGCCTGCGTCAAAAAGCGCCCACCATGGCCCGAAATCGAGCCCGCGACCTCAAGCTGAGAAGCGCAATGCCTTCGCCACTAAGCCAACGTGGCGCGTCAACACTCCGTCTCAGATGACGTAAAGACGTCTGTTAAAACACAACGGAAACACCCAGCCCGAGTCCTTATTTTGCAGACCTACTTCTCGCGAGCTATCGACGCCATGCCCGCAACGTGCATTTCCCAATTTTATGGCCATGGTGGGTTCCAGACGCCAAATTGTGAACGATAGGTTGCTTGTGGCTTCGCTGCTAAATTACTTGTAACTAGAAAAGCCACCTACGCTGCCAACTTGCAGTGCTCCCACCATTTTACGAAGTTTTTATGAGAGACACTAGATAAGGCAGCCATGTAAGAACTTCATGATGATTCACATCTTAGGCCAGGAGTCCCAGTAGCTTCGCTATTTACACCTTACTTACATGATTCCACCTTGTAAGCGACCTATGACTTATTTCCTGGTTCCTTCTTAGCCTCAATCCTGGCCCTACAGCAAGCGTACTTCCTGGGCGCCCTCCGTCCCCCCCCCCCCCCCCCCCCCCTGCCTACCTAACGCTTTAGAAACGCAGCCTTGTAAATTATTGTCTGCATTTTAATTTACCTGTAGGAAGAATTCTGCACATTAGTGACAGGATCGCGATCCTTACACGTGATATTTTGAAGTTAGTTTCTGTGCTATATCTAAAAAACACCAGAAGCGCCTGTATGCTTTTCGTTGTAAAAAAATAAGCCCCCAAAAAACGTACACACTCAGAAATAAAGCTCCAGTAATGGTATGCCTAAACAATATGACTACGAAGCACCTTGTATCGGTCCACTGTGTGAATGAAGTGGTCGGGAGACCAGTAGTTGTCGCTTATCACCAGGCAGGCTCCACTGCAGATGAACTTTAGGTTGAACGAAAACGATAGGTAGATGGTAAGGTGTTCACACGCAAGGCACACGTCACTTTTGGTGTAGATTCTTGTGGTGCTGCGGAAAAATAAATAAAACAAATATGAATTAGAGACGTTATCTCTGAATTAATCCATGTAGTCTAGTGAACAACACCGGGAAATTCTGAGTAGCGCGCAAGGCTCTGCTTCCCACATTACCATATTTTTAGCTTGTATTTTTTATAATTGGGGTATTTGGTTAATTCAGACGCAAAAAATGGGTCAGGGTCGGCGCCTGGGAACCTAGCTGTCACGAGAGAAGGGTGTGAAGCGGACGTACCGACGGGGCAGCCGGCACGTCCTCCATGGTACAGGGCTGAGAAATTGAACATCAGAAAGGAAAATTTCTACGATAATTCCCAGGGCAGTGCTTTGCTTTTTGAGGCTAGAGCAGGTTGCCTGCGAACTAAGAGTTTTGTGGGGAAGTACTCACAAAATGATGGGGTATGTGTGGTCTGCGGAAAAGAAACAGAAACTATGCGGCACATAGTGTTAGGATGTGAGGGTATCCATCCAAATCTGCATGAAGGGAATATTGGGCTTGCAGGAGCCCTAGGATTTAAGGGTATGAGAGAAGAAGTTAACTTCAAGGCTGTCGAGGGGACGAAAAGAAGATTAGAATGCTGGTGGACGAAAAGCAGAGAGGGAATATTGCCTAGGACAGTTACCACCTGTAACAGGGAAAAAAATGTATTTCGGGCCTAATAAGCTTTAGTGCCTGCCCTAAGCAGCGCTAGTATTAAACCAAGAGTGTAAAACATGGTTATATTAGTCCTTTTTGGTACGATGACATGTCATCACCCCGCTTCAAAGGGGAAACCAATAGCAATAATAATCATCATCATCGGTGACACTGAGCTACCAATGGCCGGCGAACGAGCCGTTAAATCTTCGCCTGGGCACGTTGCACCACTATGGGGAGGCTACAATTGGGCGGAGCTGCGACGCTTCTCCGCAGCGGGTGATGCTACGGGGCGTCGAAACTGTCACATTTGCGGTACTGTGGCTCAATTTCCTTGCAGCGTTAATAATGGCCTTGCAAGACATGGCGTAGCACAGCTTATGCTGAAAACAGAAAAGGCCGGCAAAGCGTATTTCGTCTTTTGTTGTGTTCCGCGATCCGTACAGTGTTTCTGTAATCACAAATAGAAAGTTCCGGTAAAGGTTTGCACTCGCCATTATATTCAGTGTAAAATGTGTCTAAAGACTGCGGGCGGCGTCTAGACATATACTGAAAGGATCGTTTTTAGATGCAAAGCATCTCTTGCTCTCGGCTCTGTCGTCCGTCCGTCGTCCGTCCGCGCCTCTCCTCCTCTTCCCACTAGCTGTGCGATAGCGCGCGCGCTTCTCCTCCTGTCCCTCTTTCCCCACCAGCTGTGCGATAGCGCGCGCGCTACTCATCGCCGCAGCTGCGCGATAAGCGCGCATGCGCGTCTACTCTCTCATCTCCTCCTCTCCACTCCATCTGCTCTATATATTAAACCCGGTCCGCGCGCCGCTCCCTCAGTTGCTGCTTCGGTTGAGTCACGCTGCGCTGTCCAATGAGCTGAATGGACCCCCAAAATTTTGTCATTTTCCGTTTTTTGGATAACCAATCTCCTGAACGTTTCGGAACCTCCGAGATGCTTCGCATCAACTCAGGGTTCCCTGGCGGGAAGGTGGTGTCATTTTTTTGGTTGACTGTGGGGTTGAGTCAGAGCCATACGATGAAGGGTCTTACCAAGGCATGATGTTCAGACTATAGGACAAAGGTTAGCGATGGTCGGAGGTTTTTCAGGTTTGGGAATCATTTTAATGAGGGAACAAGGCCATGTTAAAGCGGCTATTTCCGACCACTCGGGGTGGTAACGAGGCGTTGTTGTTGGGCTGTGAGATGAGCCTCTATGTGTTTATGTGCCGTATTGTGGAGTACTAGCTTGAGTAGTTCTCTGTCGACTTGCTCGTTGGTACACAGAGGACTCGTTTGAGCGCTTTCAGTATTAGCATGTCTAGCCGCTTGCGTTCTCTAGTGCTCACAGATTATGTACGGAGAGATACGCCATGCGCGAGATGACGGAAACCTCCACATGTGTACCGTGTCCTGTTATTTCGCCCCATAGGTTTTGCTGGTGATTGTGCAGAGCGTGGGGTGATCTGAGTGAATGGGATGTCAAGTTTACCTGGCGTTTTTGCATCGCTTTAGTCGTCTTGATAAGTCATACCCGATATTGATATGGAATGAGAGGGTCGGGGGATGACACCGTCCAGCTCAACTTCGATGGCTGCTTCAGGGGATTTGTTGAATCTGGTGCCTCTTCAGACCAGCAGGAACTCGGATTTCTTTGTGGCACTTCTCAGCCCGTATTTCGCGGCGTAAGCGCGGACAATATATGTGGCCTGTTGCAATGAGTCTTGCATTTCTCCACTGGATTCTTTGCCAGTTCGCAATGCGATGCCGTCAGCGGACAATCCATGCTGGAAGTCTGGTATTTAGCGCAGTAATTTGTGTGAGTCATTGGAAGCTATTTTTGCAAGACTAGAATAAACTGGCCAGTGGCGCTCTGTGCCTTGGAAGCAGAACGAAAGACGACGACGTTATAAATGTGCCATAGCCCTGGTGTTTAGTCATTCTATCATGGCCGCTTAATAAATCATCTATTCATCTACCATGGTTGGTCTCATTCTTTCTGCCTCGGCGTAACAAGTTTGCAAGGAGATGCGGTTTTATCATCCCCACCCTGGCCCTCAGAACCGCACTCTCTCGGCCTTTAAGAGATCGCGGCAGCTACGAGGGGCGTGTCGGACTTGAGAAGACGAGACCAGTCTAGACTAGGCAAGATGAGACCAACCGCTAACAATTCGCCGGTAATTCCCCGTACTGTCACCGGCGCTGCTCCTGTCACTAAAACGTTTATATTTTTCCATGGCGAGCATCGCTGTTTTGAGGCCGGTGCTCCCGCAGGTCTTTATCTTCGTCTGCGGTGGCGACGACTTACGAACTAATCGTCTGCGTGTAATCTCTCGTCGTTATTGCACGTGTACATTGGCTGCGGACTAGACGGGGTTGGTCGCCCTTGACCTGAGGGATATGTTACAACACAAGACAAAACTTGCCAGTTGCTCATTGGGGAATGGAAGACCAATGAGATACCATCACGTTCTGAATGTGGCATAGCTCCGGTGTTTGCCCGTACTACAATGCCCACTCAGTAAATCATCTCTTCACCACCATAGTTCGTGCCTTTTGTCTTGATGCCGCCTATCAATCACAAATAGAAGCGGGCAAATCCCGCCTCCTGATGTATGCACTTTCTGCCAACCCGCTATGGGTTGCGATTTCACGTCTGCGATCTTAATTGTTGAGTGTGCCCCGTTAGAAAGTCCAGTGCATGTAAACACCCGTTCACCGCATCTGAGGGTGGCTATGTTGCCTTAGATAGCAGCGAGGCAGACACCAAAGGTCCCATTGAATTCAAGTGCTGAAGTGGCCTTTCTTTTGTGTATGTTGGCTTTGTCGAAGACATTTTGTTTAAGCTGGGGAGTATGCCCTGCGCCAAAAGGGGTGACCTGAATCTGATCACGAGATAAGGTGTACTATTGTTTTTTTGTTATTATCTTTGCAATAATGTTAAGGCGATATGCTGCACAAGATTTCCTATACATAATGTAAAAAATATCGGGCTGAGTTATCAATACTGGGTTTTTTGCATGGCTTGGAAATCAGTCTGGCATCTGCTTCTGTAGCAGAATGGCGAGTTGGCCTAGTTGGCGAAATGGCATTTTGAAACCTTCAGAAAGCGCAGCAGTGAAAAAAACGCGAGACGAAGAAAGGGAACACAGGACGAGCGCCACTCACAACTAAAGCTTAATAAGAAAAAACGGAGTGCATATACCCTCCCACTCATTAGACCACGCATGCGTCTCCAATAATCAGATGGGAGCAAACCAAAAACCACAAACAACCATAAAACCTACAAAAGCAAAACAAAACACGTACATCATCACCTGCCACTGGGTGTAGAACTCAATGACCACCAGGATACGCAATTTCTTTGTCGTGTGAAGCAACAGATGCCTGACTGACACAGTCATCCCCTCTATGGGTTATGTCGAACGCTTCAGCTACTTCTCTGGTAAACTGCCGCACATGCCTGAACACAATCTTTGTATCATCAAACAGCGGCCTACACCCACCACGATGCCGGCATTTGCTGCAATGTTCCGCACGATGTGACGATATGGACCTTTCAGGCGGAGATGCGTAAACGTGCGCCTCAGAGAGCATGAACTGTCCCTGAAAGGGGCCATATCCTCACATCTTGCGGAAGACTGCAGGAAATACCCGCACCGTGATGGGTGTAGGCCGCTCTTCGGTCATACAAAGATTGTGTTCAGGCACTTTTATGCAGCGTACGTCACCTCGTCGGTCATCTGGGTGCAATACGGAGTTTGAGTTTTTAATTATACTTCCGGCTTGTTCTTTTTCTACTGGAACTGTGACAGGATTGCCATGTACACGTGAGTGGAGTGTCTATCAAGGGGTAGGGCGCTGTCTCTTATAAGTAGCTTTGGAGGATGCGCTTGCTGCCTGTGAAGTGGTGTTGCGGTTTTTATAGCGGTGACGCAAGCCCCTCAATGTTCCTCCAATTGTACAAGGATCACGCCAAGGAAATCACCAGCAATGAGAGTACCGTCTGGGTCCACGTAAATGTCGGCAGCGACCATCAGAGCAGTAGCATTTTTCATTTTTTTGATTAGCGCACTAGATGCGCCCTATTAAAGTACTGGTATTATTCAGCGAAATTCATAAACAAAAATGGGGATTTTCATCACTTCAAGCCGTAAATCCTCTTAAACTGGAGATGCCGTGGTCCACAAGAAAGCTCCATTCTCTGTCTACGACAGTTTCTGTAGAAAGGGTTTATACGATTTGCGTGGGGAGGGAGGGTGACATCGGCATCGCAAAAGATCTGAAATGTTGGCAGTATATTGAGTATACGTGGTCATTTCTTCGGCACGGAAGCTGGAAGCTGTTGATGTTTGCATGTATATCTCGTTATGACTGAAGCAGTGTTGCTTACATAAAAAATAAACCTCGAGGTGCATGTAATGTGCTGTGGATCGCGTTGACAACAGGTGCCACTTAGCTGCGGCACTTGTTATATAAATACCACACGGCGTGTCAACGACCTGACCCGGAACTTGAGTTGGCACGTGCAGCGACCGAAATTCGCACCTGCATAAGCACAGTGCGTTTTGCAGCCGTTCGCTTCTGTATCCTGCCTCAAATGTTCTGAACCATAGCAATGAAACTGGGGTACGTGTGTTATTGGGGAGCCTTACATTAAAAAGAAGGGCAGAGATTGTGTAAGTGAAATGTTGCAATGTTTGCGGAAGTGCGAGTTCATGCTATCATCACGTGAACAATAGCATAACATGTGGCTGGTTCGTTCGCTTGGCTGGTGCGCGCGCAGATGCGCCTCTGCTGCTACTGGGATGGGTATAAATAGGGCACCGACGTGTAATCCTCCCCTACGCCGACGTACTAGGCTCATTTAGTGTTTTTATTGAACAGCTTGTCTACAAGCGCATACGAAGCATAGGCTGCCTCCCGGTAAATTAGTCTTGAGGCAGTGAGACAGCAAATTCAATTTCGACTGCCTTTGACCAAATTCCACTTACGTACGGTGATACATTGAGTACACTTGTCTAAATATTTCTACCACTCCTACTGTTATTCGAAACGGCATCTCGAATTTTCTTAGCTAGCGAAGAGCGCAATTGCCGAAATGTGTACGGTGTTGTTTGTACAGCATCAGTAAGGATATAAATATGTGGTACACTGCGTGTGGTAACATTGCGCCCATTTTTTTGTATTTTTGTCATGTATGGAGTGTTTAGGGACAGTAGTTCACACGAAGGTTACAAAGCTGCATTCAGGCATTGAGTTACTGCATCTGGTCTCTACCTATTCCTACTCACGCTTTTGACATTTATATTAGATCTTCAACTATTACTCTTGCTGCCACAACTAGAACCACAAGCGGTAATGATATTGTTCTAACCAGACAACTTCCCTATACAGAGACAATCGCGGACTTATATTGCACATGCTTCTTTGTTATATTATACATTTTAACGAAGATAATGCAGCGTTCCTTACTCCATGTTAGAGATCTTTCTTATGAAGCTCTTCTCGGTGATCTCAATGTTCTTGGGTGCCCCAGTGGTGCCAGAGGTGTATGCCAGAACGAGGACGTTGTCTGGACGGCAACTTGGTTCTGTGAAATTCGTTCCTCCAGGTGCGCCGAAATCGGAAATCGAGGTGAATCCTGGCACGACGCCTATGCAAAAATACACCTGAAAAGGGCATCCAAAAGGTTCATTTCAATTCGCCTCTCTCGGTAAGCTGGGAAGGGTAACAAAGAGGCGTTTGGGGATTTATTGTGGGGCTTGAATTTGAATGACTCTGTGCACGTTTTAAATACTCTCACTGAAACACTCGCGCTTGTCGCTGCTTTGAAGTTGTGTAATTCAATGAATATCTTCGATGAACCTTCGACTCGAGAGTTCAAAGTGCAAATTTTTTAATGGCATCACGCTGCCCTTTAAAGCATATCCTTCAAAAATGATTCTTCATACGAGGGCGTAGAGGAAAGCAGGCACCTGCTTTGGAACACTCACATGCACCCGTATACCAACTCACCCCCCTTACGCGTATGCACATGCATGCGTGCACATGCATGCGTGCACACGCATGCGTACACACGCACGTACGCACACGCACGCACGCACACGCACGCACACACACACGCACGCCCTCTCATTCGAGTATTCCTACATATTTGCAGCACTTTTTCTGTGCTGGACATGGCAGGGGAAACCGTGTATTCCTGCATTCTTGATGTGTGCGGAAAACTATCCCACAAAATACACACAAACGAGAAAGTGGACAACACTGCACTGACATTACCCCAGTTACGCTTCTTCATAGGGTTATCCCGGAAGCAGCACTAACCACCATCTTTCGGTGTATCGAAGTGTTGACAAGCATACGTGCCGTTGATTGATAGCACCACAGAAACTTTGTCCTGCCATTGTCAAAAAATACAAGGAAGCTCACAATAACTCGTGCGACTCGAAGTTGGCGAAGCTGTACGCAACCTTTACGACTATCACGACCGTTTAAGCCCGCCATTTGAGCTGATTTGTTGCTTCTTCGCTGCCGGAACTACCTTTGCTCCACCATTGTTGCTGTAAGTGTAAGCTTCGTTCATTTTTTGGTAGTGATCATCATTGGACATCACCTTTTAGGGCGTGCGATAGGCATAGGTTGGCAGGCTCACTCACCAGTGCACTCAATCCCGCACCCCGTCACTACTCATGAGTGAGTGGTGAGTGTGCCTCAAAGTCGTTTTGGACTGGCGAGTGTCAGTGCCAGTGAGTGCGAGCCTCACACGTCGTAAGCCCCACTCACCACTCGGGAGTGTAATCACGCTACTCGCGCCATTGGCGGAGCTTAGCACGATGAGCGCCACTATTGGGCTTCTACTCGCTGCTGGATATTCGTCGAAGAAGCCACTCGCTGTGATACTTGTCCATGGCGGGATTGCTTTTGGCTTTGGGAATATGTCATCCCTGATATGCTGCTATGGGCACCCTAAAATTAATTCACTGGTGGCGTGTGTATTTAGGAATATGGTTTGGATGACTTTCTGGTGCCGTGATGCAGTAATACTGTTCCGTTTCATGACTTATGCGGGTATACTGTACACGTACACTCGCGTGGGAAGGGAGACGCCGAGTGGTGAGCGCGAATGAGTACGATTGGTGGAGGGCGCGCAGTGAGCGTGAGTGCGAGTGGTGAGGGGGACTTGTGAGCATGAGTGTGAATGAGTGCGTGAGGAAAAATAGATATTTCTGTGTGACTGTGAGTGAGTGGCGTCCAGTTTTGCGGAGGTATGAGGCTAAGACATGTCTTTCTTCTTCCGAGCAAGTGTTGCCGCTATTACAGTGAACGCTGGAGTTTTTTATTTGACCAGTCTTGGCTAATTTCCCTAAGTGCGGATGCTTGGCTTCACAAATGAGTGCCGGGGACGCTGGGTGGTCGACACGAGGCACGCACACACGGGCGCTCAGAATTTCTTGGTTTTTAACTGCATTTTATTAGTATTTTTAGCTACGGAGAGAAAAAAATACGATTTGCTAAACAGCGTCGGTGTTATCGGCTGCCATTATTCGAACGGTGCACGACATGTTAGACGGGTACCCTAATAATGCGAGGGTGAGGCATAACATTGGTGATGTGCATGGATAAATTTTTTAAAGAGAAGGCCTCACATCTCGACAATATATAGACATAATATGGTAAAACATCTTTTCGAAGTGCACGGAACTGCACGAACAATCGGCGCGTTCTGCACAAGGTGGTTTTTCGCGTTGGGAAACTGAAGCCGCATTCCAAAGAATTTTACGTCGCTACCGCAGTTGCCCTTGTGCGGCACTGCGACATTCGGAGGTGAATGTAGTGACTGCGGCGAACAGTGGGTCCCTAACGATGACGAGCGTGCGGGGCAAGCTTCGGATGGTGCTGTCCGCGGGCTAATGAAGTGCTCATGGGCGCCGCCGCAGAGATCAATCGAAAGTACAAAAGCAGACCCACAGAAAGCCTCAGTAAATGGCTTTTGCCTTCACGTTCTTGCAATGTTCTAAGCATTCCACGCAACGGTTTTTCTCTTCTCCTCTTCCACGTACGTAACACTGTTGTTTTGGTGTCTGTAAAGATTCAGCAAGCTTCTGTTCTTTCCTTTTTCATTCATTTTTAATGCGGTTATGAACTTCGTACTTTTATACTCACATAGCTATTCCCGCGTTTTACGTTGACTTTTTGTCGTACTTGCTACCGCCGTTGTTGCCACAGTGTCGTGCTACCTTACTACTGTTACTTGCTGTTCTCCCCCCCTCCCGTTCACTGTCATGCACTTTATGTTTATTTAATGGCATGCACCTCCTAGTTATGGTCAAACGGTGCCACTCCTATTACGAGAAGCTACCGTCGGACGGCCACCAAATCAATTGCGCCGAACGTGAGCACGCCTATCATTCGGGAAGCTGTTCGGGCTAGTCAGTATCCAAGTTGAAAAGCAAAAGCAATGCGGGTCGAAAGAATTGGCGATGCCCTGCATGCTTAAATTCTAAGAATAAAGCTGGGCGAAAGGGCAGCATGGACCCGGAACTTGTTTCTTGCCTCGCCGACGTAATGCAGAGGCTCGATGCACTCGCTGCCTTGCCCTCTGTGTTGCCTTAGATAAACTAGTCAAACCAAATGATGTCTGCAAAGTACGATGAAATATAAAAATAAGCAAGCCCATCACCAAGAGGAAATCTGTAGTTTAAAGAAGCGCGTTCTTGAACTTGAGACTAAACCAAGTGTCTCCGAGAACATACAAGTGAACACTTCGCTTAATGATAGTGAATGATAGTAATGATAGTCAACACATTGCTTAAAGTACAAAATTGAAGTTCACGGAATCGGTGTGTCTGAAGACGAGAACCTGTTAAGTAAACTGAACTAAGTGGGTACATTTATCGGTTTACTAGAATTGGTTTAACATTGAGGCTATTTACCGGCTTGCTTCGAAGTTTGGTAAAGTGCCAGGAATCGCCCTTTTGGCAAGGCTGTCACTTATTGACAACTGGCTAGATGCACGGAAAGCCTTTTGGAATGCAAAATAGGCAATATCAATCACTGAAAACACGACTAAACACAACACGGACTTGATTCGCATCCCCCATGAGTGGGCAATGGCAAACTGATACAGGTCTTCTTGGCATAATAATGGCGAGGTTTTTGTACGAAGGTCGGAGGGTGACACTGCCGTTGAAATTCGTTGTCAATATGATCTCTTCCAATTGCTTGCCAGCCGAAAATGTTATGCCCTATGCTTTTGCCTATTGTTTCTCTTGTACCTATGAATTTTTTTGTATATGCTAACTTTGAAGAATGGTGGAACCCAGCCTTGAAGACATGTACACGAGGAGAGAGTAGGACAACGCACACCCAACGTGTGTGTGTGATGTCCTATATACTCTCTCCTCGTGGACGCGTCTTCAAGGCTGGTTTCCACCGGTCCTCGAAGTATGCGGAGAACCATGATTTGGGTTTGTTTATTTATTTTTTTTGTTTTTGCAAACCGGCTGCACCGTGCTGTGTTATATGGGTTAACTCTCTGCCAAGTGAAGTGCGTGTTCCATTATTTATGCCGCAAGTGTTATCCCCTTTGATAAGGAGAGTTTTTCGAAATATCGTCACCAGCCTAGAATAATCTGCCTTGATCTACAGTGCTGTGGATGCAATGGCGGTGGTCTGTTGGCACACAGTGTGTGCCAACAGCTTCAACATAAAACTCTTTTACAACATGCTAACTGTTAAGCTGGCGATAGCAAATCGCGTTTGTCGTGATTCCAGTCTTTTTTTGTGATTTCATTCTTTTGTACATTTCCTCTAAGAATCTTTCTTTGTGTGAAATTGAAACGTTTACTTCCGCTGATGAAATACTCTGCCCGTCACTTGCACCTTGATTGGACTTATTGCTGCCAATGTTTATTTATATATCGCAAACATATTTCTGCGTGTACGTTGCTCCACGTTTGTAACGTCGCCCCACATAGCGTCTGGTAGGGATCCAGCAATCTGTGATCGTCACTGGTGTTTGCGTGTGTCTTTACGCTGGTCCTTGCTAGGAAGCTTTCGCGCGATCTATGGGCTTCCCTGTGCAACTACGTTTCCATCGTTTTGTCTAAGCAAGACTTCTCGAGCGACTACCCACGTTCCAGTAGCTTACGTGTCATGCTACATAAATAGCGCAATGAGCACATCAGTTCGCAGATTATTTCTGGTGCGTTAGGTCACCCTAAAGAACTACAGTTTGATCTTCATTCAACCAAAACACATTCCCTTGCGTGTGCGTGTTCTCATCTTTTTCCGAAAAGTATGCAATAGAATAAAGACTGGTAAAGTCGAATGTCACCATTCTGCCCCAAAAACTCACGGCTGTCCAATGTTTAGCTAATGTTTGTAATTTCCAGAATTTTCAGCAAAGAAACATGGCATCTCATGTTTATGTAATCTCCCCTACTGAATCTAGCACTTCATAAGACCCGACTGTGCAAGATCATCTAAAATATGTCATTTAAACTGTCAGTTATTTAAAGATAAGGGTGACCAAATTGATTCTTT
Source organism: Haemaphysalis longicornis (assembly GCF_048455015.1). Taxonomy (NCBI): domain Eukaryota; kingdom Metazoa; phylum Arthropoda; class Arachnida; order Ixodida; family Ixodidae; genus Haemaphysalis; species Haemaphysalis longicornis. The sequence goes on from NW_027526361.1 coordinate 219,893,375, forward strand.
CTTTAGCAGCATTGAATGCGAGTAAGATTTAAATAACTTGTCGCAGACATGGTACGAAATAACTCAGTGCCTTAGTGCCTCCCAAACTGTCACTGTTTCACTGAATAACGTACGATATGTCAAGGTGAGGCAATATGATTGCTTTTTCAGCAGAATATCTTTGCTCGTAAAATGAATAATTTATGCTGTCGAACTGATTATTTTGAAGAATTAACAGTACTTTGCACCTGAACTGTATATTCCGTTTTCTACCGGCTACCAAATGCAGCATGATATGTTTCTCTTGTTGTTTGGTAGCTTATTTGGTTATGTATTAGATAATCAGTCCAATGCAATTTTCGGAGGAGATTTTAACATCAACATGTTCGCAACCACTTCTGTCACAAGGAATATTAATCTCTTGATAAGGACGCACAGCTTTTTTAATCTTATTTTACAGCCCAGCGCGGATAACGACTTCTAAATTGACAAGCCTTGATTTATTGTACTAACTTTAACCGTGCTTATATTAAAAGCGGCGTTTCCTACTGTGGTCTTAGCGATCACATGCGTATATTTTGAAGTGTAAATCGGAAACTTGATAAGGTAAACACCCGTTCCAGGACAGGTCAACGTATCACAGAAAACCGACTCGCGAATTTTTGTAGCCTGCTATGTGAACTGACTGAAACGAAGTTTACTGCGCTAGAGATAGCAACCCAGCCTACGAGTCATACTTGAGATTTTTGAAACAGTCTATGGCGCGCACTTCTCTTTGATTACCAGTCAGGCTCATCGGTGTATATAAGAAAGCCGTCGATGAGTAGGGGATAACTTGGTAAAATCTAAACCAAGTTTAACCTTAATGGAAATTTCTGAATTTCCGTGATTCGGCTGATTTCAAAGCATTTAGGTCTTTTTGTAACCAACTTACAAAAGATCTATGTAAAGGCATAAAAAACTATTATCATCTCTCCTTTGACTCCTGCATGAATGACACGAAGAATTTTGAATCTGAAATATTAACTATCACATACTGTGAAAATCCGTAAAGATGAACTTGAAACTGCGGAACATGTTGTGCCTGGTACTTTCAACTAGCATTTTATCAGCATAGGCGGCAGTAACTGCAATTTCAACGCTTGCCGTTTTATCACGACCAGCTGTGTCGACAGTGTCTTTCTCTTTCTGACCACTAAGTCGGAGGTAATTTGTATATTCAATGAGAATAGCAATAGTACTACCTGTGATGCCCATGACCCTCAAAATAAACCCGCCAAGGTTGTCATTATATTGTTATTGCTACAGTATTAGTGTAAGTTTATAATTTATGCCGGTCGTCTGGAACCTTTGCTCAAAAAGTACGAGTTGAGAAGGTTCTATTCTTCACAAATGCCGATAGAACATCGGTATCTAGCTACGGATCAATTTTAATAATTCTTATCTTTTCTGAAGCTTTGGTAAAGGTTATCTTCAATTGCCTATCGAACGTTTTCGAAAAAAATTCAGTGCTATAAAATTGCCAGTAGACTTTCAGAAAACGAAGGACGACACACCTAGCGTTACTTGAACAGGAAGAATGCATTCTGGAAAACATTGAAAAACGACAACTTAGATTATTGACTACAGCATAGCTTGGGGCAGTATACATCATAAACTACCGCTTGAGAAAATGCATTGCTATGGTATCCGTGTCATAGCTTTAGAATTTATATCGTCATACGTAGGGTCACAGAAGCCAGTTTGTTTAGGTAAATAATGTCGGCTCTGAAGTTAGTCAAATCCACTAAGGCGTGCCGCAAGGCAGTGGTACGCCTAAGTGTAGGCGTACCACTGCCTTGTGGAACGCCTGTAGGACCCCTTCCCTTCAACATCTACTTCATTGATATCGTGAACGTTGGCACTGACACAATGTACAATAATTTACGCTGACGATGTTACTCTCCTTGTTTCATCTTGCGATGTCACGCAGTTGGTACAAACCGCTAATGAAGTGCTTGAAAAAATATGCAGGTGGTCAGCGGGCAGCGAGTTAAAATTAACGTGGATAAAACGAAAGCGATGATTTTTCAATCCAGCCACAGAAATATCTTTTTTACGGCTGATATTATGTTGAACAAATCCAAAATGGAACTGGTAATGTCGGCGAAAACGCTAGGTGTTTTCTTTTCATTGAACACATTTCTTTGAATACACACATAAATTTTATAGCCGGGCAACATTCGCGCATATTTCGGATGGTGTATTCTTTACGTTATCTTCAGTTTAAAATGAATTGATTGTGGTACAACGCAGTATTTTGTTATGTGATTTTATCTATTGTATTTTATGGAGCACAACGTCCGCAACTAATATAAGCGGTTATTTCTGCTACAAAAAAGAAATATTCATGCTCAATGTAATGCACGTTACAACGCTCCTACTGCTTCTTTCTTTAGTAAACTTTGTCTACCTGAGATTCAGGAACTTCTTCAGTACCACTTGGCTTTCAGGTATACTCTAAAACGCAAACACAACTCAAATACATTTTGTTGATAGCTAAACTACAAATGAATCAAATGCCTTATGTGAATAGACTCTCTAAACATCAGCACGTTCCTCACCTACGTACAAACTACACCTTGCAGGTGATTGGCCATGCCCTTCCGAAATTGTTGAATGGGCTTGTATCTATTGGTTTTGATATTACCTTGTGTACTACATCTATGCTGTATGACTTGTTTGTTCGGAAAGACTACGTTGTTTGTATTTGTTCCGTGCTGTTTTGTACGGTTTGTTTCGTATATTTTAGTTTTAATGACTGCTGCTTTTCACGCCGTTATGTGCACTGATTGATGCGCTATTTATTGTACTCTAGAATATATTGTATGTCGATGCTAGGAATTTTGATTGACAGCCATAAGGTTGGTCCATCTTTCGCGTTTTTTGTTTCCACCCCGCTATTATCCTGACTCTGTGAAGGATGTAGGGTATGGAAAAGTTGCCGAGTGAGACTTTTTACCCTATTTTCCCCGATAACGTGCGTACGTTTATGGAAACAAATAACAACCACAACCAAAACAACAACAACAACATTATCGCTCTGGAAACAGTAGCAGTCTTTAAAGGAGCCATGAAGACAAAACACAAGTTTGGTTCAATCAAAAGATTGCCTCTTTAGAATCATACTGACACTTCTTTTAACGTAAACTTCGCTAAAAAAAATGGAATGGCCATGCGACCCACTACCTCATTTCCCGCAACAGAATCTGTGATGTCATACCAGCCTGCTCTGCCATTGGCGGAGGCCGACAAAAGCAAACGCAAATTAGGCAGAGCTTATAGGCTTGCCGAAGGAACTGTTTTGCGCTTAAATGTAATTCATATCCATTTTACAGCATTAAGAATGGTGCGGAAAGCAACAAAAGTTAGCAAAATACACGTAAACCTAGAAGTTCCGATGCGCACTGCTGTTCGTACTGGGCGCACTTTGCTTGTTTAAGCTGCACAGCCATCCGACGCTTTGGAGTTGTTTTAAAAGACGCTGGCCGATTGGCGTAAGCGAAATGACCTTACGTGACCCTGTTTGTCAAGCATAGCTTATGTTTCACGAAGCGATTACTTTGTACCGTAACAAAAACAAGCCAGGTAAGAATACGGTCAAAGCAAAGCAACGGAGGAGTGCTGAGTATTCTAGCGCCATTTGGGAGGTTTCACGGCAAGCAAGGCTGCAGAGTTGAATGCCGCAGTGGAGTTTCGTTTGTATACGCGACGTTACGACTTCATTGTAGTCGTCACCAAAACAACGATTTGGCGGGATAATCAAAATTTTAACCTAAATTGATTAATTTCTCAGTGAATACGGCATCATTTGCTGCCGCGCAAGTGCTGGGGACACTATAAAACACAAAATATATCGAATAAAACAAACTCTTATTTTGTCTTCATGGCTCTTTAAGAAGACTCAGTTTTTTATGTTTTCGTAAGGATTCACCTAACCACAGCTATTATTAACTCAGAACACATTTATGCCTTTGGAAATTTCGGAAAATTTTCTCTTTGTGGTTGATGCAGTATTTTTTGTTTTTCTTTCTGCAGTTTAGAAAGTTATCTGAATGCACTCTTGCCTTATTGTTCGCTGCCAACAGATACACACATGTGTATTGAGCGTTATTTTTCCCGTAAAAAATCCTTTAGAACATCTGTCAAAAACTGGCTGCTATTGCTGCACCCATTTTATTTCCTAAATGTGAAAGCTCGCCGAACAGGGTGTTCATAATTCCATTCACCTTAATGTTCCGACCAGTATCGGCGAGATCGAACTTGTAGGCGTGATTGGCGTCCGTAAACACGTGGGTTGCATCCGTATCACTCATGTGTTTTACCACCTCTCCTGGAAGACAAGAGTTGAATATTGAAAGAGTTAATGTCACATATTTACACTGACCTAATTTAAAGGGGAAAATTATTTTAGTTGAGGTTTCGGTCTAACGCAAGAAATATTATCCCGTGTAGGTTTGCAATGACACGCGTCGAGTTTGTAGTATCTTACGCAACTTAAAACCCTTTAGAATACTATTTCTTCCACTGGCTACGATGATAATTATGTCAATATTTCTTCACATAAGTACGTCTTATTCACACGTACTCTGAAGTTTTATTCGTGCAAATAATGGGGGCGTTTACCTCGTGATCAGTAACCTTAGCTGGACTCTGTAATTATAGTTTTTAAGAGCAACGTACAGTTATATCGATCAGCAAGTACAGCAGTGTTGCAACTAATTACAAAGACACGCAAGCCCTTTTTATGGCGCAGTGCATGCTAAAGCGTTAGTTTATGGGGGTTCAGTGCAGCAACGAAAGCCCTGGTATCGTTTTAGTAACCAGTCTTGAAAATGTTGGTGTTCATCAGAGCGGTGGTTGGGAATAAAGAACAGACCGCTTAAGAAGGCTTTATACGAGATTCTGTGTCCACGACGCTGGCGGGTCTTCAAAGGCGCCTTTGTAAAAGACTGCGGACATCTTTGATGGCGCCATGTGTATCGCCGTTTTACCCATCTTTCCTGCTCTGGCTGTTTAAACTTTCCGTAATTGATTTAAGCTATCTTATTACTGGTGTTATGCTCTTTAAATAAGGTTCATTATTATTACTAAAACCCTTCCGCAGTGTCTGCTGGCTTCGTGCGATAGTTTTCGCTGGTTTAGAGAGTAACAGTTCCCAAGATGCAATTTTTTTTTTACCATTGCAGCTCTTGTAACAAAAAGGGGATTGCGGTGCTTAGGTAAAGATTTTAGGAACAACGTGAACAACAAAACGTTAAGAATCCAACTTTGCACGTAGAGAATTTCCTTCATCGACAGAAATGCTTTTAAATACACTTTTGCGTGTATGACGGTCGCAAGCTCCATTTCTACCGCTTCCGACTTAAGTCCGCTTACTGACATGAAGACACCAGACGAAAGCACGTTACCCGTTTTTGGAAAACGCTCGCACTCGATGTCACCATAAATCCTCCACAACTTGCCCTTACGTAAAAATTGAATATGCTTATTTACAAAAGTGCAATAAAAATGTTAGCTGCGGAGATACAAGCCGCCCCGATGCATGAAGGTTGGACCTCACAGAGATTGGAAAGAGTTATTTCTTTGCCACGTAAGCGCACGCACAACGCTGGGAACATTACAGGAATCGCTGGAGGTGTCTTTTTTTATAATTATCCAGCAGCAACCTATGTGGGGAATGCGGTTGTTTTTGAAACCAGGTAGTGTCCTTGAACCTGCTTTTGAAGAAGCAAGCATATGAGCTTCCCACAGACAGGCCAACAGCCGACACCAAAATGATGCGTTCTATTTCCTCCTCCTACGAGTATTTACTTCGGCGTAAAACGGCAATACCTATAACGGGACAAACGTACCATTCAAGTAGAAGCATATTTTATATCGCAATATTGAACCGCCGCTGAAAGTCGATGTCACCAAAAGTGACTTCGAAGCGGTAGACATCTATTTCTTCGTACCTTGCACCCTACTGTCATTTCAGTGTCCTCCCGCAAGTCTCTTAAAGAAGGATTGATACAGCGGTGGTAGCAGACAGTACACAATGACGGTATTGCACGACACTAAGGGTTAAACATTAATGCTTTCTGCTTCTCGGTTTCCCTCAAAGAATACGGCGGGCCAACGTTTTTGTCCGGATCAATTTCATTTATTCAAAAAGTACAATTTTTTTCTTATGCCACCATTAGGAGTGTTCATACATGGTTAGTTTTAAAACCCAGATTAGGATTTTTTAACAAAGATTAAAGGCACGCGATGTTCGTTGTAGGGCTCAACAAAGTGTACAACTCGTCGTACTTACCTTGCTTGTATTCGGGGTCACTCAATACCACCGTCGCTCCAGTGAGAGCAATGCTGTAGAGGGCGATGAAGGACTCTATGCTGTTTCCGCAGTGGCAGTACACACGGTCAGATGGACCCACGTTGTAGAATTGAAACCTTGCAGCGTAACAACGCAGCTTGTTCAAAAGCTCCTCGAACGTTAGCGCAACATCACCTTGCATCTGCTCAGAGCGAAAAAAAAGAGCAATAAGATAAAGCTGGCATTTTCGAACGTAGACGCACGTAGAAACGGCGTTTTTATTACAGCTCATCCAAAAGCGCAGGGTTTGCGTAGGAGCCTATTCTTAACCCTTCTCTTCGAGGTCTCCAAACGTAAAAATCGTAGCCCAAGGCTAACGTGCAATGACTTCTTTTGGAATGAACGTTGGTTGAAGACTTTAAAACTGAAAGGGTGACGTTAGGCCTAAGTTTGTATGTTTAGCCCTAACGTTTGCTAACATGTAAGCTGAGCCTTGCGACACCCAAGCAGTATGCCATACTGATTTTAAATCGGGACCCAGGAAACATTTGATGACGTTTGAGAGCGTAACGTTATTTTTAACGACGGGCATCACTTCCCAGCCTCATCCACTCATCCTGCAGCGTTTGAACCTTGGCGCTAGTGACTTATAAGCTGAAAAACAAGGAAGACTTCAATACAAAGGTGGCAGAAATTAGTCCTCCCGAAGCAGGATTCATAAAACTGGCTGCATGCATGAAAGCGAATTCACGTAACAAGCTTCATAAATTGCAGCCTTTAAACCGGGTGGCGCCAGTCTTGCCACAGTGCCTATCTCCCTGTTTTCTCTCCCTTATGTTATTTTTGCCTTCTCTAATACACAGAAGCGAGCCAAGGCACATGTGTTACCTTCTAATAAATGCTTTTTTTTGCTATCACAGCTGCCCCTGACGAGCGGGCGCTCGCTTGAGCTACAATGTAACTTGCAAAAATATGCGCAGGATCGATGGTTGCACCTACTTTGCGGGTGTGTTACCGGCATGCGCTTATTTCTGCCACGATTGGCCAACTTGTCCACGAAACCAGATTCATTATATGACTGCATAAATCGCCCTTCTTTCGTACCTTGCTTGGACAGTTCGCGCTGCAAACGTACACCACACGTTTCCGTCGAACATTCGGCAATGTGTGATTCTTTCATCGTTGCTTCCCACAAACGGAGTTGTAAGGCCTTAATATGTTCAGTCACGTTCCGACGGAAATAGTCGAACGGAAGCCAGAATATACGCAGTACGCGTGTATACAGGAAGAAAAATACGAATTTTACCAATACAGCGCCCACTTTCTCGTTGAACCCGATCCGAACAGCGAGACTGTTCGAATCATACCGAAATGCTCAAATATTTCGGTGCTCCAACTTTTCAACATTGTCTTTGTGGTGAGGCTCCGTTATGCCAAAATGATATCTGTAGAGGGCGTTGTCTTTACTGAACTATTTTATAACCTACTTCGTGAATACTGTTTACAGAACGTGTTGGTATTAGAAGTTTTAAGTATTAGACAAGGTATTAGAGTATTAGAGTATTACACTGCCCTTTAAAAAGTCCGCAATTCGGTTGGTGGTTACAAATTTGTTGCCACAAACTCCGCCTTCCAGCGTATAAAAATTAGATTATATATAGCTCATCTCGTCGCACGGTTATGCAAAAGCGAAATTCTAATGCATTAAGATGCCATTGGAAAGAAACAAACTTTCGGCATAATTGATAGAAAATAAGGTTGTACAGTGGTAATGATCAAAGGCTGGTATGTGAGATTGAAGCATTATATTTGTTTCTAACAAAAGAAACAGCCGTACCCTGCTTGGCCAACCTTACTAGAGTTACTAGAACGCTGCCAAAAACAACTGCGTTCGCGTAATACCATGCAGTTCTTTGAAGGCTTGAATAGCTGTCGTGGCGCGATTATTTATAGCATTGACTCAACCTCCTAGTAATAAAAATATTCTTTCAAAGGTTCAAATACATACTGATATTGCTCAGGGAGTATTGGCCGACAATAAAATATTTCGCTGATGCCGTGAGTTTTTCTTAAAATTAACTTCAGGAAAGTATGCTTGCATGTGAGCACGGCGGGTTATTCATAAACTTCTGATACTCGAAATGTGGCATCTGTGCTTAGTGGGTCTATGCCTTCATTGTTGGAAATGCTAAAAAAACTATTCTGTCTTCCTTTGTTATAAATGCTCACTTCCACTTCTATCACGATTACCGGCTATCCTAACACAGTAAATTGAGGAAGAACTATTTTAGGTATACGGCTAGCACACGTGTCTGCCATAAAACTCGCAGCTTCATTATGGCCGATTTTAAAGCGGCAGAATAGCAATAGAAGTGATGTAGTGTTTCTACCAGCTTAAATTATCTATAAATAATCACAGCGCACTTAAACTGTAAGCTCTCCCTTTTACCGATATCAAGCGGTTGCCATGAGACACATTTCACCCAGGAACGTTAGCAAACGTAATACGTACCAGAGCGACGCGGTCACCGTGTTGGCCAAGTCTTTTAGAGATGAAAGCGTGCAGCGAGGGGAAGGTTATTTCTTTGCTGGTATACGGGGAATGCACTACGCCCTCTTCGATTGCAGTCTTTTCTGTGCACTTTTGGAAAATACAAAGGAAAATGTAAAACAAAAGATAGGACCTGCTGCGTCTTAAAACAAGAAGTTTAGTTTCTTCCTAGAAGTTATTTGCTATATAGAGGAGATGGTGGTGACAAAAGTAACGCAAGCACAACTACGACCTGATGAGATTCTTCTACGCTTTCCGTGTAAAGTGGGTTTTTTTGGGGGGCGGAGCAGCAGCAGCTGTATATTTTTCCAAGACATTAAAATAAACGGGGTTCTAAAATGGGTGATTGTTCCTGCTCTTGGGTTGGCCCTCACCGTTGACCGGCGTGCTGTAAAAATGGTGATTCTGCCTCACACCAATGAAAACATTTCATCACGGCAAACAAATGCTCACAAGAACGCCTGAGCACTTATAAAGTGGGGAGTAGAAACGCTTTAGTTACACTTGTGGGACGAAAATGCCGGTATTAGCGTCATCGCCAAGATCAGTGTAGCACGAGATGAAGCAGTGTGCTCTCTTAGTCATCATCATCCGTGTCCGTGTTCGTGTTTTCCTAGTTGTCTTCGTTAATTTTCTAAGAGGTATCATCAACCGCCCTAGTTGAGGCTATACGTAAGCCTGAGCATTATTTCTTGATATACGGTAGCTGCAACATCGAGCCAAAAGGCATGTTAATAAATGCTACCCTCACCCTACGTAAACCTTCGTTTTCGTAGGGTGAGGCCTAACGTGATAGTTTGAGCTCCTAACGCCGTCAACTTGACGGCGTTAGGAGCTCAAACTATCACGTTAGGCCTATTGTCAGGCAACATTAACTCGTTGGCGCCGCCAATATAAGAGGGCATTTCGAGGACATATGCATTGGTACTCGCTTAATCGCTACGTCGGTTGTTACACTGCCTATAATAATCGGTAGGACTCAGCACATGCGTTTACATGGACAATGTTAAGACGAGTACCGAGATCCATTAAGCACGTACACGTTTAATTCGCTGGAGTCATCTAGCTGTCCTAGTACCCACTCGCAAATTTACCCTAGTTCTTTTCAAATGCGTTACTTCCCTTTCATAGTCCTTGCATCATCAGCCATGCTGTCTGGATTCTTTCGGGGGTCATTATGCGCAGAAAGGACGCAATAGCGGAAGATGTCACCTCCACTCTTGCTAGAAGTCCAGGCGCGGGTGCCTGATCTGGGTAATTTTAATTCTACACTTTTTTTCATTTTCTTGAACAGGCCGACAACTACAAAATAGCAAAAAAAATCTAATTCAATGTTAATTTGTTAAAAAGAAGCTGTCCATTATAGCAGGTAAAGTTTTAGAGCTGCCATCTTTGCTCATTTGATTTTAGTTGGCTTGTTATCTATTGAACCTATATTGTACTATATCATCGTTTTGGGTGTATTTTCAGCGCGTCTTCTGCCTTCACAACCTGCTATTTGGTTTTCGCATTACTGTACTGTGAAAATCGTTTACACGTATATTCTTCGCCTGCTGTTATTCCTTGTATAAGAAATCAAGGCGCGCCATAGTTTGAGGAAATAAACTGCGGCTTGTGGGTGTATGGAAAATTGCTCCTACAATCAGCTTTGCGTACCCCAAAATGGCTGACACTGGTCGCTGTAGAACTCATTACGGTGAACACCGTAATAGCTGAAGTTTCTGTGAACAGTTAAAGACGTAGTGTCTGAGTTTGCCGTGGAGCACATGCCAAGAAAGATTGAAAGGAGCCCTATCTTTAACATGTTCACCAAAAGCCACGTTCACCCATAGCAAATAAATCAGGTTCACTTACAAACTTTGAACACTAATGATATATTTTTATTGGGCTCCCGGCGCTTGCAGTTATCCTCGCAGCTTTATACTGTTTTCAGATAAGCAATGCGGTGCCTAAATCAGGTTATGTTTTTAATTGTCATACGTACGGATGATTATGACATAGCAATTTGCGCTAAACTGCCCTGTAACTACAAAAATACGAAAAGGACAACGGAATCCGGCTCTACGGTGGGCAGCCCTGTGGCGACCGGCGCCCCACAGGTCCACCGCGCCGATACGACTGCGGCGCAGGCGTGAGCTTCTCACATTGCGCAAGCCCACCCCTATATCTGGATGACACCGGGAGCATCTGACGAGTGGTACGCTCAAGTGAGTCGGTATATTTAACGCGACAGCCTTATTAGGCTCATTTTTCTATTTTCCTGTGCTTGCTAGCCGTCCCCTATTAGCCCTGATCATTAAGCGTCCTCGGAAATACTTAACCGCTGCCGACCGAGGCAGGGTCAAGCTACGACTGAGGCAAGCAGATGCGAAGGCTCACCTTAATCGGGAATACGCGCACCACCAATCAGTGTAGAAAGAAGGACAATCGGAAGGAAGAAAAGAAAGAAAGACATTGTCCTTATTTCCACACCAAGCGGTCGGGCAACAAGCATTGTGGAAAGAAGGACAATGACAGTACCGCCGAGGCGAAAGAAAAGTTTTATAAATTCAGCAGGCGCCGCGTCTGCGCAGTGAAGCTCGTTCCACGTTCTGCCTGTGGTGAAATGCTCGGCACACCCCCGCCAGCCGTACCCGCAACATACACCATAACACCACAGCGGCTCTCCCATCGCAACTAACTCCGGCTCCGACATCGTGGCACCTAACTAAAGAGTGGGGTAGATGATTATTGCCAGTGTCGGAAAAACCTATTTAGGTCGATTTTAAGAACACAAACAAACTAAAATGGCTTCAAGTAAAAAATAAAACCGTCTTTAGCGCGCCTACATAAAGTGTTCTTTAAATTACTTTTCGAAAATTTTGTGATACAGTCACAACCGCAATGTGTGCGGGACAAACAGATGATGGCCCCACGCTGCCAAAATAAAACAAAATACCCAAAATATTTCAGAACGTCATCACCGAGAGCCGTTACGCAAGACTTTTTGGCATTGCCCTACTAAGAAGCGGCAGAACCGTTCTACCAATCACCAAAATACAAAATAACTTCAATGACTTGGGCCACATTGTAAAACGCCCAACCAGAAGGACAGCAGAAGTGAAACAGGAAACGAAAAGACTCGTGCAGAGACTGATTATCGTACAGTGTGCCGTACCCCAAACTTACGACAAACATAATGGTCCTCAATTTCGATCTTATAACACCTTTGAAGACACCAGGGTAGTTACTGTCGTAGTGCTACGGAAGCGGCTGTAAAAAAATATGGACGGGCAATCGTATCCAAGATGGGCACCCTTCGCCGCCCCGGCGGGAAATAAACTGGACTTCATTACAAGTCACCCATCCAACGACTACCAATCGAAACCCTTGGAAACGGAAAACATTGAATTCACATCTATGCAAGGACAGGGGAGTGGCCAGGATCATATTCTTTAAATTGAACCATCAAAATCATGCAAACACAGCCTACGCCAACGTCGGAATGTACTGATGCTCAAATCGTCGCAATGGACTATTCTGACAATCTTTGTGACAGCAGGACCCTCTCCCGCACAGAGGAACGGAACAAGAAGAAATTGTACCCGCCATAACGGCAGTCCAAACACCAAAACTATCAATAATAGAACAAGCATAATTAAAGTCTCTTATAGCAGGATTTCAAACATCATTATAGGCGGAACAACTAAACGGTTCGGGCACGTTCTCCATCCACAATATGAGATCTTCAAATTACATTATAACCTTGACGCGGGGGTCGGGAAGGATCAAGGCTGCCCATGAAGGAGCACGCGAACTCACACATGGGGCTCCTTGTGGTCATGATTGCCACACTCCCCACACATAAAAATACCAAGAACCTCTTTTCTTTCTAAGCCTCGGAAAACAATCGTTCTTGTGCTGACAATTCGCAAACTCTGCATAGGAAACAAACCAACAAACCAATAAACCAACAAATGTAAATGGGCGAAGATATTTCGTCGGAAACAAGCACACTCCTTCTTCCACCTAGCAATGTTCAAAGGCATGAACAGGAAAGAACTTCCGTGGAGAAATGGGAGGCAGCTTTGACTAGCTTGTCACCACAAGCTCACAGTGAGCTGATTTGAGAGGCCAGGGAACGAGCTGCTGAATCCGGGGTTCGCTGAAGCTGATCAACCCTAAGCACCCGCAACCTTTCACGCCCACATCTGAAGCCACGAAAGAGGGGATGGCGTCGGTTGTTCCAGACCAACGGCGGTTTAAAACCTTTGAGGGTATTTTTGCTCTCTTTATTGGCGCTCAGTGCTGCAAAGCACAAATGGTGAATGCAGGAAATCTTATCCAAACCCTCTCGGTGTGTCGAAGTAACGTTGTCGCACCTTATATGTTATGACTTAAACATAGATGTCACTGTAACTTTTTCCTGAAGCCACTGTGCGAAGGTCAGGGCGGGCGCCTTCCGCAGGAAAAGTTTTAAAGGGACCGTGAAACACTTTCCTCATACGTTTCAAAAGTGTATATTCTTCGGGAAAGTAGTCACCCAACGCATGCAGCACTTAGATTGGGGGATTGCAAAGTACCTCAGCCAAAAAGTACGACTCTATAGACCATTTCATTCGTTAATCTACAGTAGAATCAGGCCATCCTGTGAGCTGAGTTGCACATGTGCAGTTAGATCATACTGTCCACTGCGCCAGTCCTATATCCGCTAGCACAGACCACTGGGTAAATGGCTGCTCTCAGGACAAATAAAATAAAAAGATCGATACACATTAGATAGCTTAAAACCTTGACGTTCTTCGACCGCTAAAATTACATTATTGCAGCGGTGTAGGGGCTATTGGCCGGCTTTGCTTCAGTTGCAGCAACGAACTTATTCGGTCGCCACATTAAAAAGAAAGCCACAAAAGCAAAGCAAAAACGGAAAGCCTATCTTCTCCAGCAAACAAATGCCGCAGTACCACTCCGCGCTGGTGACAACTACAGCTTCAACAGGGCTTCTAGATGAATAGGAAAGAGAGGACGCGTTTCTCGGAAGTGTTGCAGATTGCCTTTAAACCAAGGTTTTACTAAGCACATCGTGTAGCTTCGGCGACGCTGAAAATTCGACCTTCATTTGACCGCATGTGCACCATACCCTTAGCAATGCATCGCGCTCATCGTCGTCCCGAGCTGCGCCGGCGGCCGCGTTCGCTAGCCGCTGCCGCTGCTACTGCCGGGTTTGCGCACGTACTTCCCGCAGCTGGGTCGCCATCTGACCACGTGACTCTCCACGTCCATGCAAGCTTGGCCATGGATGCGAACGAAGCCGCGCCGTCCTCTCGGAGCGTTGTGTGGGGGTGGGAAGCTTCGAGCCGTGGTCGGCAAGCGGCTTCTGACCACCCGGAGGATACCACCCGGCGAGCTACTCACGAAACGTCCTTCGGAAACTGCTTCCGGCGTTTTTGGCTCTGAAAATGCTGGAAGCGGGACTACAGCCGTATACAAAGGCTGGCTTTAGACTGTTAGTATAATAATTAGAGCTAAATCCCTGGTTAAAAAGTAAAACCGAAACTTCATCAGGAAAATCAAAGCTTTCGCTTTGCAGAGCTGTTGAAGCTCGTGCTTACACGGCTCTCTCTGCTTATGTAACATAGAACTGAAACGTACACAGGTACGGCCAGCATGCCACGATGGGATCAGTCTACATTCGTTCAGAATTGCAATGGCCTCTTCTGGCTGACTGGTGCAAGAAGCTAAGGCTGTCCAAGTTTGGCAACGTATATTCACCAACATAACAGTCATCGAAAAGAGAACGTTTATGACGCGACCTACTTATGTGTCCCCTTGTTCAGACCATTTTTTAAAACGTCCTGAACACGACTATAGAATCAATTTATTAAAATTACCTTTTGTTTCCAAGGCCACGCATCATTGGAACAGCATGGCAGAAAAAATTGTGTTCCAACTAATAATAGTTTGTTTTATATGCGCACGATTTTTTTTAAATAACGCTTGCGGTACGCTCTTGATGCGTACTATATTTATTTTTTTGCTGTCCTATGTAACCCATAGCACCATTTCCGTTTTTGTTGTTAATGTTTGCTTTCCTTTTCTATTTACGATACAATATCTTGTTTCCGACGGTGTAAAAGGAATTTGTTGCTCCATTTTGGGCATTACCTCCGGAACCCCCTTTCAAATGTATTGTACATTATTGCTCAATCTCATCTCTACAATCACGCCCGCGAGGGTGATGTTGGTAACAGCGGAAATCAATCAACTAAATATGTAAATAAAGGGCAACCTCTGCCAGCGTTTTCTCATTGTAGAGCCCCCTGTAAGGTAATGAGGAGTTTACAAAAGCAGTCTTTTTAATGTGTAGCCTAGAAGAAAACAAGACCTGATAGTGGAGAACAGTGCACTGAAATAGCGGTTCCTACCTCAGAATTTACCGAGAGGTGGTGGGCGAGATACGTTTCGTCCCATTCTTGGAAAACGCTCGCGGTTGAACCAGGGTGCCGTTCGATGCCCGGGAAATGAGAACGAATCAAGTTTTCCATTTATGGCCGTTGTTGACGAAGTCTTGGTTCTGTTGCTAGAAGAAACGAATGACGCTAGACTGAAAATAAACAAAATTGAGGGTAAGCGTTAGTCGAACATTTAGGTAGTAATCTTTCCTACGTCTTTTCGTTGAAGGCATATCTTTGTCATTGGGTGAATCATGGTTACTGCACTTGTCATTACGTCATGTACACATTTTTGACGAGCCGCGTTTAGCCGTACCTCAATGTTCTCATAAAAAAATCATTCAAGCAGCTGTACAACCAACGTAAATGCAAGGTATGTGTTTTGGCCTGTTCCCAACAACTTCCAACTTGCCGCGTCTACCTAGGACACAAAAAATCAGGGGAGTCGAAAGAAAGCTTCATTTTTGCAGCTAGTGAATAACACTCAAAAGAGAAATGCCGCTCGTTATTGTTTGCGACTCAAAGCGGGCTCTCCCGCTATTGAGGCGAAACTTGTAGCTCATTTTGTCGTTTTGCAAGGCTCTTCTTATATATTTTTTCTGACGATAAACATTCTGGGGGAGAACCTTAAAGACGCTACAAATTCAAATAATTTTAGCATAGGTCAGCTAATTGACCCACTTTTTTAGGAAGGACAGCGCGGCAAAAGTTCTAGCTTGCTAACTATTTTAGTGAAGCCTGTACCAAAACACGAGCTGCCACACTGCATAAAAAAATTATCCCAATCAGTGAAAGATATTTTATGGGGTAATACTGTCACTGCCATTGAGAAAACAATTTTTTTCACCTGATAGCGCAAATGGACAATGCAAGTCACCTGAGGCGATAGTGAAATGAAAGGGTGTCTCTGGCTGGCACAGGGAGGAAATGACAAAAAATATGCCAGGTACACGCGACACAAGGAAAACCGTGCAAAAAATGCAAAAGATTACCGGATGTGCGCTACAATTTTCGGGCAGCTGTAGGCACCATTGCTGACACAGGAGAGCGTTTTACATTTCTTCTCACTGTTACATTAGACATTAAATGTTGACCTGGCAGTTGGAACGTTTGCAGCAGTGATATAAACGATGCGTGACACAGCTTCGGTCACGTGGAAATTGGTTTGCTTTAGTGCACAGAAAAGCATGGTCACTGCAACGCGCGAGGAAGATGTGCCTTGGAGGGAATGCTCTGCGCACTGAGTAATTTAGAGTTGTGGAGGGATACCCAAACGGAAAGTCGTGATGTGAGCGAAATGGCGTTGGATCTAGTTAATATAAGACGGATGCAGATTCCGTGGGTCGTGGTGGGACGAGTCACACTGTTTCAGAGCGAAACGTTGTAGAGTCGCACAACTCGAGCGGAAAATGCATGTGGGAGAAGACGGCAAATGTGGTCACGAATGTAGAGAAGGTTCTTAGCACAATTATCTGCAAATGCAAAGGTCCTCGAGGGTCCCTATGTTTCAAATGTGACGTATAGCTTTATACAGTGACTACCACTTATGGGTGTTGGTGTGCGTTCATGATGGGATAAGCAGTACTTAAACGATTTTGCCAGAAGACAAGCCGAGCGTCACTAAATACTAAAACTTTTACTTGGTAAAGTGTATTCGCACGCATGGAGTAAATACATGTGCAATCAGAAATCCGGGTTCAAAATCTAAAAAAAGAATTTAATGGGTAGCAGGCACCGAAAGCTGCAGTAATAACAAGGCACGGCTGGGGAAATCTTTTATGTAAGAACCTAAGACCCGGGGACACGGACAGAATAAAACCGCACCCGAAAAGCCTCCCGGCGTCTGCCGCAGCAGAACAGATACTTGAATTAGCTACTGCCTCTGTTCTGAACGCGGGAAACTGTTCAAAGTTCTTGTTTAACGCCTTGCGTGCTTTACGAGGATCATAGTGTCACGATGTTTATCTCTAAACGAGTGTTATAGCCCTTTTTACTGGGATTTCATGTAATTTTTCTCGCTTCAAAGTCTATTTTGTGCGTATTGGAAGTATACGCAGTTTTCTGTTCTTGATTTTCTAGTATAGCAACTTCTTCGATACTAATACCGGATTTGGAATTACGCAGTGCATGAACCATTAGGTTTGGTTCCATACATTCGTTCTTAATATTGGCTGGAGCGTTCCGATGGCGGGAGTGTAAAACAAGAATGCGGTTTTGTGGCAGAGGGCGGATACGAATTGATCGTAACCATTTTTGGTGAAGAGTTTTTCTCTCCGTGGTCGGACAGGTTGATATGTTGAGGTGCTTTGAAAGTGCCAGTCCTTTTGCTGCTTCAGTGAGACGGAGACGTTGACTGGAGAGATTCCTTCCGACGAATACCGAGACGCAGATGTAAATCCCTCATTGGAGAAGTTGAGTTGTCGCCATGGATATAGGGAGAATAAGAGCTTCTTTATAGCTTTGCAGATGAGGAGATCGATAGCTTTAGTGTCAGGTTTGTTGATAGCTTGGTAGGGGGTGATGTAGATCACTAGTGATATCAGAAGGGCATCAATAATGCGGGCAAGGTCTTTCTCCTTCATGCCGCGATGTCGACGCGAGATACGGCGAAGAATGTGCGTGACTTGGATAAATACTATTGAAAGCTTGCATATGGTCTGATCGTTCCAGGGGTGTAGCCTGGATAGTAACAGTGGCTTGGGTCAAAAGCTAGGACGTACGAGCTCACCCTCGGGGGGCGATTTCAATTGATTGTTCATTTGATGCAGGATGACTTTTTCAGACAATGATGGGTTCAAATGTTTAGGGGTACTATGAAGGCAAATTCATAAGGCATACTGTTTCACACTGACGGTGGCTATTTGAAGGGTATCTTGAATTTTAAGTGAAGAAACCGCGTCATCCCAAATGGTAATGTGGTCTGCAGAGAGTGCATGATGAACACGGGCAATTGCTGGAAGCTGACGGCACAAGTCTAGGAGAGCGACGTTAAACCGCAAGGTGAAAGGGGTTGCTAGATCTCGTAGTGTGATGGGATTGAATTCGATATCGCCCGAGTCTAGGATCGCCCTTCTGGGGGTGAGATAATCGGCAATGTTGAAGTACGCAGGCCGCAGCCTGTTTATTTTAGGACGAGGGAGGATGGAGGGGATTTCTTCCTTTACCCTGGAGGAAGTCTTGTTCACGCAAGGAGAAAGTCGTGTACGAATATATGTTTTTTAAACCCCACGTAGTATTTGGGATGAGATCTTTGGCATCTAGGTAGGGTTGTAGACTTCGGATTAACATGCATTACATAAATTAACCCACGCAAGGTGGTAAACAAATAAGGCGAAGGCTCTCAAGTTAGGAGCACACTTGTTAGGCTTCTGGATAAAGCGGATCTCTGGTGTTCTCGATTGTGAGCGACGTTTGCCTTATTTACAGATTTACAGATTTCCAATTCCTGCGGGAGATCCTCCATTGAGTAGACATCGTACGCCCGACCAGAACTTCGGAACGGGGTTGACAAGCAAACGTCTATGTGGGAGGTCGTGTTCCCTACCTTCTCTAGCGCGTGGGCCCGGTGACCTTGACGCACCAGCATACCGAGTCCACGGTTCCTTCCTACACCTGGTGACCCGGACTTGAACGCGTCTGTGACCCGGCCAGCAGCGCACCGAGATGGCGACGTGGTACCGATTCAAAATCTTAAATTAGCCAGTGTCCTGGCGTTTAAGCATGGGTGTATGTCAATACCTGCGTTGCTGATAATGTTTTAACCAATTTCCAGATGCATGAACGCTCGAAATGAAATATTCTACAAAGATCAAATTCTTATTTGTTTTAACATAAATATCAGCAACTGGATTAACATTATTAATTGCAGATTGAATGAAACCAACCTTCACTTTTTGTAGATTGCAGTAGCTGTCAGAACGCGCTAGTAGATTATTCCGCCGGCGTAACATCAACACGCGTTACACAGATGCGCTCAGGAGAAAAATGGTGCGAAATAACATGAAACTGTCTCAACTTGTAACTGTTTGTGATTTAAATTTGGTTTTCTTACAGTATTTTTTGAGTTTATGTAGAATGGAAGGTACCGTTGTAAATAATAGTTTTCTGGAATTCTTTTTCTTACAAGGGGGGCGCTGTTGTGCAGCTAACCAACTGTGTCTTTAGCAAACCAAATAGGTGGAAGTTTTCTGGCTACGCTGCCGGCAATTCCCTTCCCTCGTATGGTCTTTCAGTTGGTGCTTTGTCACATTCGTTAGAGAGAATGTAGAGTGAAATTGTCTCCACTATCTTTAAAAGCAAATCACGGATATTGAGATGTTCATTACGACAGAAATAATGCAGAATTTTCCAGGATAGCAATGTCAAAGACACAAATTATTTTATACAAGTTGGTTGGTGGTGTAGAAGTTCTAGAAGATAAAAAGGTTCCTACCGTGGGGACGTGCGTCGTAAAAATACAATAAAATCTCGTTGTAAAAGGTTTGCATATATGCCCTCATCGTTAGTTCCCCACGTTGCGGCGTTCTGAATGCGAGAACGTTTTTGCTTACAGTTATATTGTCATATCTCCTTTTACGTCTTTACTTCAAAAATTTTATCATCCCGTCTAAAAGTTAAAACCATAACATTAAAACTGCCTCCTATTGGCTCCAACAAGTCGGTGATGGGTTCCATTAGTTTTTTTCAGAAAGGATGTAACAGGAATTAAAAATTAAACAAATGAATTTTCAGTTTCGTTTACTGTGCGAGCACAGCTTGGGCCTTACTCCAAAAACGCTAAAATCGTTTGAAAAAGTTGTTTCCATCGCCTGAGGGTGGCATTGTTACGGTATCGTTTTTACTCGGTTTTTGGTTGATTTTTGCAGGTCTGTAAGAACATTTATATCCACGCACAATGTGTTCCGGCTTTGGACGGGTAGTTGTGATTTTTAGACGTGTGCAACTGGAAATGCTTATAATATTTTGAGAGAGAAAAGAAGAGAGAGAGAGAGAGGAGAACCCGAAAATGCACCATACCGGAGTTTACGCCACGTGCTGCCTCACACTGTCAAAAATCTTCATCAAACGTTTGAGAGCCAATAAAAGAAACGCTCGTGTAGGGCGCAAAACAACGACCGGAAACAGTGCACAAGCCGGCCAGGTGCATGAAAGCTGTGCGGAGCATATCCTCTGCGTAAATACGCGCCATATATTCAGCCAGCACGGGTTGCCATGCGGGAATATACTATAAATGGTAAGACCTCGAGAAATAGCTTCGCAAACACTTAAACAGGGACTCTTTCCGGCTGATATATCTTCTCATGCTGACAGCGTCTATGTTTTGGGACTGTTCTTGAAGTATAGGTAGCCAACAAATTATCAAAGGTTTGCTGAAAAAGTGGCCTGTTTAACTCTCTGTTGATAGTAACCGCTACAGTTAGAAATATTTTCTAAACCAGCGGCTCCTAGTCAGGTATGTGGCGGGAAGTGCTTTTGGATCGGTGGAAGTGATGGGCCATTCCTTGAAGCTGGGTGATGATACGTAGGTATATACCATAAGTGGACGTAAACACGTATCTGTTTTACAAAGCTGCAATGCTCTTTTTCGTTTCAGGTATGAAGGCCTATATAAGGCGTGCTCGCATGCATATGTTGACAAAATTGTAGCAGACGTTTTAAAAACCTCCGACGAAAAAGGAGGAGCAACGACGCAGTTCCACCCAAATTGTCCAAAGCTCACAAAGACAAGCTTCGCCTTCATCACCACTGTGTTTCTCTGGAACTAAATTAACGCATTTTATTCTTTGACACGCTCATATGCGCAGCAACTTATATCAATTTAAAACGACGCAAGAGGTGATGCGCCTGGGGTACATTGTGGGAAAATAGCCGTTGATGTGGAAACATACCATGCTTATACGGGACTAAATTTTGGCTTTGTCACTCGCCGAGACTGCCGGTCTAAAGTTCGGATGTTTCCACCGGTGCCACCGTTCGTGCCATCCCTCGCGCGTAAAATACCCGTCTTACATGAGCACGGGACCAAGTCGACCCTGAAGTGCCCGCAACGCTGGTGGACACGTACGCACGAGAAGCGAACGACGACTGGTGAGACCCAATCTGTTCCGCAAAGCGCCATGCCTTCTCTCCACGCAACCCTTGGAAAGTATACCAAGGGGCGGAAACACGCCACAGGGGTCGCCGTCTCCAGCGGTCACCAAGCGATCCCGCAGGAGGAACTGCCGTAGGACATATACGATAGCGCGCTTTCGCATTCCGTCCAGAGAAAGAGACGGGCAAGCACGCAGCACCCTGTATCTGCCACCGACACGGTCCCGCGGGCCCGCAACTGCACTCCGCAATGATCTCCTCAGCACAGCGGAGTACGCGTTCCCCGGCTCAAGAGCTCGAGTACCCGGTCCAGCGCCGATCGTTCTCCTCCCGTGAAACGCGGCGTGCCAGCGACGGATCTCGACCTAAACGGTCCGCACCAGTCATCCACCTGACACGCCTGATCATGGAGATGGACGAGCGCGGATGCTACCCTGTCGTCACCATTTCAGTCCATATCGATTAAACTTAATTATTTGTTGATACCCGTTTGAGTCTGCGGCTGTTTTCCTCTCAGCTCTGCCTGGACCCACCGAAACGGGAAGCAGTGACCAATCCCCTTAACACCTTCTCACGTCGTGAAGGCTAGGCTAAGAGATCACTTAGCAGATTAAGAGGGGAGCAGTCGACCTTCCTTACGCAGCTCAACCAACTTTTCACAAAAACCTCTCACTGGTTGCGGGAGAGCTTTAGGTTCTCCGATACGATCTTGTGTGGATTGCTGCTGTATTGGAAATATTCCAATTTCAGAGAGGTGTATGAACGGTGGCAGTATCCAAAAATGTGGTTGATTCTTATTTCTAAGGAATCGGTAAAACATAAAATTGAAATGGGCTTTTACCGGAGGATTTGAATGTTTATGGTCCATCGATATAAATTTGCACATCACTATTTATATTTCGTCGCCATGGCACCGTTAGCCGCATGAACCTTACACACTGGAAAACATGCGCCGGAGCACTGCGTAAATATGATTGAAACCCCATGCGCTCGCAAACCGTGCGAAGGAAACCGAAAAGGTTGGCGGCGAATCGTTTGGTGAAGTCAGTGACCGCTACAGCGAACGGAGCATGATTTGTGGGTCGGCAGCAGTTTTGTGGCTCTGCTTGGCGAGCGACGACATGCCGGCGGGTCGTTTCGGCAAAGGTACGACAACATTGGTCCTGCTCCCTGGCGTGTACGCCTGACGCTTGCGTTGCGACGAGCTCAGCTTGTGGAACACGAGAGGCAGATTTTGTAGCTCGGTTCGCAGAGTAACACAGCAGCTTACGCAGCCCTGCCGAGGAAACAACTATCGGCGCTTATTAGTGTCAGGACGCACCAATACACGTCACCTCACATATTCCAGAACAGTCTGAATGGACAAGTGAGAGGGAAAGGCATGAGGCGCGTCCGTACAGTCATGGCCTAGGCCGTACAGTCATAGATATGAGGCGCGTCCGTACTCCATGGCCTAGTTCATTCTACTTCCGGCCACCGTAGTGAAAGGACGTAGGGTCATGTGCTCCCAAGGGGCGGTATTTGCGGCGCCGCCTACCCGTCGAAACAGGATCGACGTGAATGATAACGAAAAGTTCACGATTATTGTGCCCCCTCTGCCTACCGGGCGTATTGTTTTCAACAGTTTTCTTCATGGTGACATGCGCGCTCGACCTTTTCGAGTGGAATATTTCAGGGATACTCTGCCCAATTGTGGTATGCTTTCCGAGGTAGTTGCCTTGGGGGCATATCAAGTAGAACACATCTGGGCGGTGACGTTTAACAGCCCCGAAGCGATGAAGGAGATGCTTGCGACCGTTGAACTCCAAGTGAAGCGACGACGCTGCCTGGTCATTGGCACGCAGTACCAAGAGGTTAAATTTAAATTTCACCGGCTTTTGTAGCGTGTTGCGGACGAAGACATTCGGGTGGCATTTGCGTCATATGGCAAATTTGAATAATTTTAGGATTTAACGCGCCGACGCAACTCAGGCGATGAGGCGCGCTGTAGTGGAGGGCTCCGGATTAATTTTGACCGCCTGGGGATCTTTACCGTGCGGCGAAATCTGGAACACACGGGAGTTTTTGTTTTTCGCCTCCATCAGAAAAGCGGCCGCCGCGGCCGGGAATCGAACCCGCAACCTCGTGCTCAGCAGCACAACGCCTTGGCCACTGAGCCACCACGCGGGTATATGGCAAAGTTAGTAAAGAAACCCGGGAATGCTGGCTTGTACAAGGTGTGCATGAGAAGAGTTCCACCAGCCGCACCGTGCTCCTCCAGCTAAAGTTAGGACTGAAGGTTGACGACCTGCCCCAGTGTTATATATTACATCCAGTGTCGTTTTCAGATCACTGCCGCTTTAAATGTAGCATTTGGCTAAGAAAGCAAAAAACGACCTTTACTTGGGACCTCTGGAAATTAAACGCGAATCTTGTAACGGACGAAATGTTCCCCGACATAGTGAGGCAAAAATTGAAGAAATGTAAATTGAGGATTTTAAATTTGGAGAACAATGGAAAAATTTAAAGAAGCAAATAAATTTAGAGCTATCAAAAGATCTAGCCGTATAAGATACGAGGACAAACTAAAAGAAGGGATGCTATGTTACAATCTACGAAGATTACTTTATAGGAAGGGAAAACATCAGATTTGTTGAACGATGACATACGCGAACTGGAACATAAACTTGTGTTAAAGGACGGAGAACGCTATCGCGGAGAGCTCGTTCCACCTAGAGCCGAGCGATCAGTGATGAAGAAAACGCCCTCGAGATGGGCGCTTGGAATTAAAAGGGCATGTGTTCGACGAAACAAGATAGGTAAATCTGAAAGGGAAGGAAGCACGTCAAGCGAAAAAGAGGACATTCCCACCTTTTCTTTGAAGCATATTGGCCCTGTAATCTAGAAGCCTTTCGAAGGGAGTATATTAGCTGCATGCCAATCCTTAAGGACGAAACACAGGACAGTTTGGAACAGCCTAAATCTTTTGAAGAAGTAAAGGCTGGTATAGATCATTTAAACTCAGGAAAGTCGCCCGCCTAGACGGGCTAAGCTCGCCCTTCTACAATCATTTCAGAGCTGAGGTTTCACCCATTTTGACGGCAATATTCAACGGGGCATCCCGAATGGAAACCCTTCCTCCGTCTTACTCATAATTTCACAGAGTTTTGATACCAAAAACCGAGGGAACAGAAAGATTAGCCTCTCCCATCATACCAACCCATAGTGGTGACTAATTTTGACTACGAGGTCTTAATGAGGGTGCTTGCGCAAAGGCTGCAGGCAGTTATCACAGCCCTTGTTGGACCGCACCAGACGTGCGGCATCAAATGACGCATCATCACAACGAACATACAAACAACAAGGTGCCACTGCAGATGTCGTAGCACTTCTTCAGCCTTCTTGACCTTCAAAAGGCTTTTGATTCTGCCTCACACGATATTCTGCTCTATTTTGGGCCATGTCAGAGTGGGAGCAGTCATTAGAGACGGAGTGGCCCTGGCGTGCCACAAGTGTACGACGCGGTTAATTATGAACAAGGCAGTAAACAAAGCCCATTAACGTGCAACGTTCGGTACTCCAGGGCTCCCCACTCAGCCCATTGCTGTTTTGCATATACATTGAAATTTTGTGTTGAACTATTCTAAAGAACTACCAGATGCGAGGTTTCCGTTTACATATGTGAAAAGTGAAACTTAGCGCCTATGAAGACGATGTAGCTTTTTTTTTTGTCACGACAAGGTAAGTGTCGTTCACGTAATGGAAATCTTGAAACGGTTTGGCGTTGTCACAGGAAGCCTGGTGAACTGGGGAAAGTGTGTCGGGTTCTGGCACGGCGACCGGCCAACAACCCCAAAGATGTTCGCCTACATCAGTTGGGTTACTCACCCCGTCAAGTACATGGGCACTCCACTGGAGCATTAGAGAGACAGTGGGCCCTATTGGCGTGCGCAAGCTCAAGAGTTACGCGAGAAGGCTGACAATTGGAAGGGGTCTGGTTTATCGATATTGGCAAGAGCAAACGCATGCAACGTTTTCCTTTCCAGCAAATTGTGGTATGTGATACAAGTTCTACATTGTCCTCTAGTGAACGAACTTCATCGCGTGTTCGCGGTATTTGTTTGAGCCTCAAGTTGGGAGAGAAGTAGCCGACCAAATCTTTTCAGCCGAGTTCAAGAGGTTGGGCTAGGGCTGACCCACTTGTTCGAGCGAAAGCTTTTTACTAGGTTTTTAGGTTTTCCCGATGTACGCAATCCTTTTTTGAGGACTGTATGTCAATTTGGACTCGGACGAGCTTTCCCGGGTTTTGGTCTGACCAGCGGCTGCATGAGTGGTGGCCTCCACTGCTTTTTAAAGAAAGTACTCGACGCGGTGAGGTTTCTGAGCGTCCGCTTTTCAAAGAAGGAGTATTGGAGTGCTGTTCCCCGGAGGAAATCGTATATGATGTATGTAGCGTTATCCTCAGTGTTCTTGTGTACCGAGCCTTATACGCTGCAGGTCCTGGGCAAAACATTGATAAACGTGTGAAGAACATTCCAGTACTGTCCCAGGTGAAATCTTTCCTGTTTAAACTTCACACCAACACATTAACCACAAAGACATGGATGGCAGAAATGGGCTTGTTGGTTCCGTGTGGTAGGCATTGTACGCTGGGTAAAACGCCCGAAACAGTAGATCATAGCCCACTGGGAATTCGTTACCTGACAGCGCATAACGATGAAGGTATGCCATTGGACTGTTGTGGGGCCCTCAGAGTATTTGGCGAGAACGCTCGGGTTATGTCTACAGCGATGTAGACGCTCCGTCGACACGGGTATTCCGGTGAATATATATCAGGGTGTAAAGGAGAACAGAAATTTCATGAATGCGTCCCGGAATGGCTTTCATGTGTTGAGCCACTGACAGCGTTAAAGCCCTTTTACAGTGACAACACCGGCCCTGGTCCGGTTGGTAGCATTTTTCAGTTTGGTGTCATACATGTGTTGAACCCTGCATGTATTTTGTTTAAAGTGCAAGCCTTGCAATAAAAAAACTCCATCGCCTAGTTAACAGCGTCTTTCCCACCTCCCGTTTCGACCACTGTGATCGTGCCATCGAATCCTAGCGCCACCCCGGCAATAAAACATCCTGTTGAATTCATTTCCGGGACAGATATGGCGTCGGTGAGGTTTGTGTGTCCCGGCATAAAACACCTTTGTGCGAAAAAATCAGTGCTCTTCCACTGTGCGAAGAACAATGACCAGTGTAGCTGTGATTTGTCATGTTAGAGTCGTCTGAGCGTGTAACTGTCATATAATTTGGTTCCGCATTACTCCGGTATAACAAACGGTTACAGGATTTTCTGTAACTATACTCCGTCCATTGATAGCCATGTATTGAGAGCAGGTATTATTTTGTAACGTTTACAACCGTAGTGTAAACTTATTGTGAATATAAATAAAACTCAACGTAACGTTGCAGTCGTCTCAGTGGCCAAGTTTCGTATCAGTTTTTTCGGGATACTTCTTATAACAAAAGATGTACAGCCTTTTTATTTAATCATACTCCCTCCATAGGTGGCCACGCTAAACAGCGCAACACACAGTGCGTAGCACAGCGTGCTGCACAGCTCTTTTAAACCGGAAAGCTGCAGTTGGCCGGCGTAAGAGACGGAAAAAAAGTTTTATTTTGCTACCAGTATTTGGCCTAGTGCATCCATACGCGCACGTTTTATTAAAAAAAAAAACGTACCAACTGGCGTGTTCATCGTTACCTGCGGGCATTTGCGAGGACAATTTTACAAATGAATCATGCGTACTCAAGTGCAGCAAAACCTGGTCAAGCTATGTCTGCAATGATTAGGCATGATGTAGTTTCGAATGTCACAAACGTGAGTTAAGCTAAATCTCACAATAAAATAAGCAAAAGCTCAATTTATTTAAACTTTCTGAATTGTAGAAAACCTCATGACACTTCCTTCTTTCTAGTATCGCTGGCTCTCCCAAGAGGATCAGCGTCCGAGTCAGCCTCCTTCTCTTAAGGCAGTCTCACGGTAGGGTTGCCGCTATTTATACAGCTGTCGTTGCACTGTTGTATAAAGTGCGGTCTCTTCCAGTGAACCAGCGTATTCGGCATTTGTAGTGGGCACTCACCCCACCTTCTCGTATGTGTAGGCGCTGGCACCGTCTCAACACCATGTTTTCTTTATTTTGTCGTATACGCGGCTCTTTGTTTGAAATGATTCAACCATGCGTTGTTCTGTCTTCAAATGCACACCCCGCCCGCCGGGGGTGGAAGCCAGCAGTGGGTACTAAGTGGGCGTTAATTATAGATGACGCCAAAGACTCAGGAGAGAGAGGCGTTCACAAATACCGATCTTTCCCAGCCTGTCACTCGCACACGTGAACAAGGCATCTGATAAAAACAGGCCGCTCAGTCAGTTTATAACGAGATAGCGTTTACACTGTCATAGTATACAATACGGGACCAGTATTGCAGCGGCTCGTGATGCTCAGGCCTGACCTGAAGCAGTTCTTGCAATGGAAATCGTTAGCTGCATCCTGAAGAACAAACGGCTAAGAAAATGGAATCATCTCGGGCACTCGGCCCAACAGGCGCGCACAAATAAAGGCCTGCGGTTGCAGAGCGCCGCAGCGTTTACAAGAAACTGCATCGCCTTCAGACCAAGTGTGTCCAACATGCAAGAGAATCCTTAAAATCAAAAGGGGCTCATAAGAGTGAAATTCACGCTGTGGGCCTAACATGTATCGGAACAGGTTGAAAATAATCTATAAGAACTGACACATGATACCTGGAAAAAGGGCTTTAGCCATCAATATTGCCGCGAACAATGTATGCGGTTGTTTGTTTATTTATGGTTTGTTTTTACTGCCTGGCAACGCCCGGCTCTGTTATCTGTGTCAAACGAAGCGCGTCTTGCATTCTTTATTTTTATGCCGCACGTGCTGCCTCATTCAGATAAACAGACTGTTTCGTATTAACGTCACTAGCCCAGAATAATCTTTTCGTATGTAAATCGGCGGTTCCAGAAACACTCGCGCCGAAAGATAAAAGCCTGCAGAGCAGACGCCACGGCTTTCCGATCGTCGACGCTCGCCCGCACACGTCACTTGGTTGATTGCTGCTTCGCCACCTGTGCATTATTTGAGTTGTTAGGGGATCACAAGTGCGATCCAATAAACGTGTTTTCCTTGAAGACACCTTCGTCGTCTCTTGCTTCATGACAATACGTTCGCACATCGATGGGTGGCCTCGGGGTACTGCACGTAATTAACCCGACCATTTGTCGACACCGAATGAAATCCCAACCACACCGGCAATAGGCGCCCTCAGTGCTTGTCAAATTAAGCAATATTCCGCTAAACGTGGGCGTTACATTTACCGGCCACCTTTGGGGTGAGTTGAGTTAGAAGACGAGAGCATGCGCACACTCCGTGACAGCTCCTGCCTCCACAAAAAGGCACTTGGTAATTGAAGCTGTACGCTACTTCTACTGCAAATTGATGGCAAGCAGACCAAGGGTATCATAGCACGACTCTCCAAACGTTACGTAAGGGGAGGCAGCTACGCCGGTACGTTGAGCTCTTTCCTGAGGCCCATGCCTATTCTCGATGAATTACAGAGATGAGGTTATCAAAAACGGGCGACATATGCGCCCTGTAGCCTTCTCACCATCTTTCATTGCCGAAAAAATAAACAAAATGCTGCTGGATAGACCCTCTCGTTTCAAGTAATTCAAAAGAGGTGCTCCGGAAGCACTACAGGGATAAAAATTTATTATGTACCTTTGCTTAAAAACCTCTTCACTAATTAAGCTACCTACCCCGAAAAAATTTAGCGCAGCTTGCACTGGTGGCGCAACCCCGGATTACCAGCATGCTGGGTTCGACGTAGCTTGTCCTCAAAATGACAGCGGATCCCAGGAGAGACGAAGCAGCAGGATCTTAGCACTGTAAAGCCGTTTTGTACAGCTCGTCCCCCAGCGCGGTACTCGGCATCTTTCCCTCTTCGCCGCCATTTAGTCGCGGTGGCTTCCGCGTGATACTAAGGGCTAATCGTAGCCGCCTCAAACGTTGTCGAGCAGCGGCACGATGTCATTCGCTGGGTATTTTTCTTTGCATGTTATTGGGAACCGCAAAGGACAAACCTCAAGCGTGAAGAGCTCTTCTGTTAAAAGCATCCGCTACCGGATGCTGGAGATGGTTGACCTAATCATGCTCAAATCATTCTAGAGCTTCCAGTGTTCCGGAAGTGCTCCATGTAGAGGTTTTCTCTTTAGGTGCATGTCACTCGTTGGACAGTTTGCAGTGTCGATGCCGTTTGTAAAGTGCTCGAAACTTGCTGCCCTGGTCTTTATGTTTGTGTAGCGCAACCTTGCTTTCTGGAGATCACCGGGTAAGAGGTGCCCCGCTTATAGCATCGTGTACAGAAGTGCTAGTTGAAAATGTGTGGAAATTAAGTAAATACTCCTAAGTTTTCTTGGTGCGCAGCCCACGTATCAAGACATAGTTACGAAAAACACAAAAGTGGCGTGATTTACATTGGTGCATACGTCCGTGCTATATCAGCAATAAAGAACCGTAAGACCCGAAGTACCCTAAGAAATTTCTCTCGCTCGATACCGATACCAAACCGTGAAATACAAGCCTTGCTATGGTAACTGAGCTAGAGAAGAGAAATCTCGGAGTCGTCCTGCTCTGTGAAGAAGGAAGTGACCAAAGATGTAGCTCCTGTTTTTTTTTTCTACTGTAGGGTTTTGCGAAGTGAATGAACCGTATGTACGCAATTCTAAGCATCCCTTTTTTCATGATCGCGATGCCCAAAGAGAGAGGTGGCGCTTACATTCGAAAAACTTCAATACTTTCCCCGCGCCAGTTTTCGCACACGTATCTTGACTAGAGGGGCGCGAGGTTTATTGATTTATTTTGGAAACACTTAACAGAAAATAAGCACTGACAGTGAAGCCACCCCTTTCGTATAATACCTATAGTCACCTCACGTCCACAACCATTCAAGTCCGTTTGGCCGCTTCGGCCGCCGCTCTCATTATCCCCCAGAAGGTCGTCTTCTGTTCCTTTGAAGCGCGTAGTAATTGAAAACTTCACAAATGACGCAAGGAAAATATTGGGTCTTGACCTCACCAAGGCTTTCGATAACGTCAGACACGAAGCGATACTAGAGGGGCTAGCCTAGATATCCCCAGGGAAGCGAGTATACAATTACATCCGATACTTCCTCACAAACAGGACTGCTTCCCTTTCCGTCGGCAGCCTTGAGTCGGATGACTTTGCCCTGGGCGGTAGGGGTGCACCTCAAGGGTCTGTGTTCCCCCCATTTCTTAGGAACGTCTCACTGTAGGGCCTGCTTGAGAAATTAAGCAACATCAAAGGCCTGCATCACAGTCTGTACGCCACACGACATTACTCTGTGGATCGGCAGCGGCAGCGATGGCCACATTCAAGACACCCTACGAGAGGCACTAGACACGGTGCAAAATTATGTTCGAGAACGAGGACTGGACTGTTCTCCTCAGAAATCCGAGTTGCTCATCTACTGGCCTATCAGTAGGGGACGGAAGGGAGACCCATCGAATCCCGACATCTGCGTCTACGCCAAAAACCAGAAGATCCGAGTTGTAAACAGTATTAGAATCCTCGGCCTACGACTGCAATCTGATGGTCACAACAAAGAGAGAATCATCTCGAGAAGAGCACTCAGCTCACCGTGCTACTCATCTCCAGTGTGGCAAACAAGACTAGAGGTATCAAGGAAGACACGCTCATACGGCTCGTACAAATATTGGTAATTAGTAAAATCTCCTACAGCATTCCTTTCCTACAACTCAAAAATGACGAGAAAGTAAAAATTCATACCTTAATAAAGAAAGTATATAGACAAGTAATGGGGTTACCAGTTACCACGCCCAACGAACTCTTCGAAGCACTAGGCACCAGTCTCTCGATTGAAGAACTAATTACAACGGAACAAATAGCCCTATTAGAACGGCTATCTATAAGCAAAACGGGAAGACACATTCTGTAGTCACTAGTAATCCGAAGCGGAAGTTTCCTCCCAAATGAATTTGACCTCCCACACGAATGGCGAAAATTCATTCGCTTCCCGCCACTACCAAGGAATATGCATCCAGAGCAAAATGTGGAAAGAAGGCAAGCTGGAGCACGAGCCCTTCACAAACGTTTCCGGACCCATAGTGAGCCACGGGAGATTGTCTACGTTGACGCAGCCGAATACTACAACGGAGGCTCTTCTCTCAACGCCATGGCGATTGCAGTCGTCAGCAAAGACGGCGTCCCGGTGACGTCAGCATCCACGTCAGCCATACATCCCACTCAGGGCGAGGAAATGGCCATAGCCCTAGCTATAAATTCTACCCACCCAAACACAACCATAAGCGTCTAGAAGTCCGCCATTCTTTACTTCTCGAAAGGCAGGATCTCCCCTGCAGCAGCCTCGGTGTTAGATAAGACAACTAACCAAAAAAAAGTCTTTGGATATGAACTCTGGCCTCGTACGGTCTACAGGAGAATGAACTGGCCCACGCAACCACTCGAGCTCTGGTGAACCGAGCTGTGGTGCCTACGACGCCACCACAACCACCATCATCCCCACACAAGACTTCGCAGGAAAGCAAAGAACAAGAACACGTTATTAGATCTCACAAAGACAGGCTAGTCACATACCGGGATATAATAAATCACTACCGGTTATCCAGGCGCAAATATCCATAGGCCCACCACACTCTTTCCAGGAAAGAGGCAGTCACTTCGGGACGGTTGCAAACGAACACTTTTCCAAGCCCTGTTCACCATCCATCGCTGCTACCCAGACCTTTACTCAAACCTCGGCACTTTGTGCAACAGGAGAGCCGACCTACACCATATGATATGGTCCTGCCATGAGTTCCAAAAAATGCGAGCGGCTATAATAGCAAATATGATGTAAATACACTTGGAAGATACAAAATCAACACTGCAGAATAATGGGAGACTGTTCTGCTCCGGTCCACACCGGAGGCACAACTGACAGCAGTCCGGATGGCCGAAGCCGCCGCGAGGACCCAAGGAATCCTGCCTGACGGATGAAGCAGGGAGACCGTCCAAGTCGTCTACCCTTCAGAACACATCTCGGGCATCAAGTAAAGTCATCTCTCTCTCTCTCTCTCTTCATAAATGACTTGGCCACAAAGTAAACACTTACCAACCTGCACGCGTCTGAAAGCCACCTTGCGATGGTTGCTAAGAAAAGGGGGGCTAAGATTCGCGTGTAAACATTTTTCCAATCTTTCCCGGAAAGTAGCGGAGGGTGCTTAGAATCGGGAGGTGCTTAGAATGGAGTAAATACGGCATTATCGCTATTGGTTTATGCATGCCCTAACGGCGAGAAAGTCTATCTTCGTCGAGTGAAATTTGCGGCTATTCGACAAGGTGGAACTTGAAGTGGCAACGGCGGCGGCTGAGCGTTCTCTGGCAACGACTGTCCGTTAGTTTCGCTCTCCTTTGCGCGTCTGCACCCGCGGGCCCTTGCGCTAATTCAATTCTCACGGGAAATCTTACTGCCGGCCTGCACGTGGCCCCCCCTGCCGGCGGACTGGGCTGTGTCGGTCGGTTTCGGCTGTCCTGCTTTGGTCCGTCGCAATGGCAGGAGTCAGTGGGGTGCCAGGCCCACTGTATTGGGTATTCAACGCCCATGGGAGCTTGAGCAACTACCAGGCACTCTGAGGGCAAGTGCCTTCCCAGAACACCGATGCGTGATGCGGACGCAGGCCCGGACAGCCTGGGTGGCTACCGAGGTTGGTGCTTGGAATGGTAATTCGATCAAAATTTGCGGTCGCAAATTTCTGTGGATCAACTATGATTCTCTTTGGCCGGGGGCAGTAACGCGCTCCTGTAATCCACTGTGGGTGGAGGCCGGGGGGTAAATGTTGCGAAGTGCAACTGCACCAAGCGGTACAGTTTGTGTTAGAGTGGCGCACGGTTGCTGAAGCAATGTGAGCGCTACTATGAGGCCGGGGGAGTGGCGAGCCCCTGTAACCGCAGCTACAAAGGGGCCTATAAACACGAACCGATCTGCTCGCCGAGGGAGGTGACGAGCCCTTGTAACCCAAGTCATGGGGGTACATGCGGTAAAGTTCATTTTATTGTGCCATGCTGAAGCATGGGTACACACAATGAGGCCGGGGGTGTAGCGAACCTCTATAACCGGAGCTTGGAAGGGGCCTTTAATGCGAACTGGTCTGCTGACCGAGGGAACTTGATGAGCCCTTGTAACCTTCAGTCTTGGGGGCGAGAGTGCAGAGCCACTGGGAGTTCCTCAGAGGATCCCTTGTATCCAGAAAGATGGTATTTGTGGAGCAACTATGGATCTCTTGGCTAGGGGAAGTAGTGAGCCCCTGGCAATGTTGCGACTTAATCACTGCGCTCAAGCGGTACAGTTCGCACGTAGTGTTGGCGTACCATTGCTGAAGCAATGGGTAGACCACTACCGAGCCGGGGGCGTGCACACCCGTGTAACCATAGCTTGGGGCTCGTTCTGTTGAACTTGTGAACTGGTCTGCAGGCCGGGGGTTGTGAAAAACCCTTGTAACCTAATGTCATAGGGGCCAGAGCGTGGAAGTACGGTAATTCCACGGGACCTCTTCGAGGAATCGGGGAGGCCGCAAAATCCCTCCCCAGGGAGCGTGCAAAACGGCCGCCACTGCGGAGGTTCCTGGTCAACTGGAATCAGGTCCTACGCGGAGGTCGGGCGGTCGGGTGTCAACCCGGCACTTGGCAATGCGATTGAAGCAGGAAATCATGTCGAGATCGATCAACTATGACTTTCTTCGGCCGGGGGAAGTAACGCACCCCTGTAATCCAGCGTGGGAGGAGGCTGGCGAGTCAAGTTGCGAAAGTGGCAAGTGCCGCAAGCGTACAGTCGTTTGTATTGGGAATACCGATTAAATTCGGGAAACCATTACGGGCCGGGGGGCTGGCGACTCTTGTAACCGCAAGCTTTGGCGGGGCCAGCGACCTGATCGCAGAAAGCGGGGGGGAGTGACAGATCCCTGTAACCGACGTCACCGGGGGCTAGATGTTGTGCAGTCCGTATGAGGCCGGGGGGGGGGGGGGTTCGCGTTCCCCTGACACCTTGCTGCGAGGGACCTATAGACTGATCTTCTCTAGCTGAGGTTACGGCGACCTCGTCACCCAAAAATGCCGTTGAGGCGCAGTTTCACGAGCTACTTGGTGTCCCGCACGGGGAAAACGAGGAAAGGTGGGATGAGTACACCGACCGGGGAAACTCTCCTGGGTTAGTAACGGCTAGTAGGCTCGGACCGATCTCCTCTGCCGAGCCACCGAGCCCAGCGGCAATGCCAAAAGACTCTTGTTCCATTGAGCGAAAGAGTAGGCACATGGAAGGACATAAGAAAAGGGCTCGCAGAACAGCCCCCCGTGGGAGCCTTGCGAACGTGGATTTCAGTTTACTTGCGGACGTGGATTTCAGTTAACGTTCGCATACAAACTTCCGGTGTCCGGAGACCGTGAAAAGCAGGTGTTGCAAGTACCCGTGTATAGTGGAAAGCTTCACTGGTGATTCGTGAGTACCTTGTGCGGGACAGTTGATCGAGGACGTTAGTACGCATCGGCCGCAGAGCTGGGGGTCGGGGGGGGGGGGGGGGGCCGACCGCCGCCACTAAATAGGGCACTTCCTATCTCCGACAGTTGGGGCCCAGTTATCAGACCCTACGGGTGAGCGGTAACCCTTGGCAGGGACCGCATATTTGGCAATTGGCACTGTCTGATGCCCTCGCTGACCAATCAGTCTTGGAAGAGAGTCAGAGAAAAGGATTGGAGCAAAATTGCTCCCCCCATTCCCACCCTTCTTCCCATAACCCATCCCGATGTCCAAGTTCCCGTTCCCAGCAACCCACACTATCCGGCTTTTTCCAAGGGGGGACAAGGGGGGTCCCCCCGGGCTCGTCCCCCTAGCGGTGGGTCGCAAGAAAGCTTTTCCCGGTAATTTCTCTCCACCTTCGGGTGGACAAAATTCTCTTTGCCGGTTGGCCGTTTTTTTGTACTGTTGCAATTGGGTATAACGGGTTATACTACGGTGGTGCCGGGGAGCTATTGAAAGCTCCATTTACTCGATGTTCCCCATTCTGGGGGCGAAATCTTACTGTCCGCCCCCCACCCCGCTGGCGGACTGGGCTGTGTCGGTCGGTTTCGGCAGTCCTGCTTTGGTTCGTCGCAATAGCAGGAGTCAGTGATGTGCCAAGCCCACTGTATTGGGTATTCAACGCCCATGGGAGCTTGAGCAACTCACAAGGCACTGTGAAGGCAAGTGCCTTTCAAGAACACCGATGCGTGATGCGGACGCAGGCCCGGACAGCCTGGGTGGCTTCCGAGGTTGGTGTGTGGAATGGTAATTCGATCAAAATTTGCGGTCGCAAATTTCTGTAGATTCTCTTTGGCCGGGGGTGGCAACGCGCTCCTGTAGTCTAGTGTGTGTGGAGGCCGGGGGGTCAATGTTGCGAAGTGCAACTGCACTCAAGCGATACAGTTTGTCTTATAGTGGCGCACGATTGCGGAAGCAATGTGAGCGCTACTATGAGGCCGGGGGAGTTGCGAGCCCCTGCAACCGCAGCCAGGAAGGGGCCTATAAACACGAACCGATCTGCTCGCGGAGGGAGGTTACGAGCCCTTGTAACCTAGGTCACAGGGGTATATGCGGTACAGTTCGTTTTATCGTGCCATGCTGCAGCATGGGTACACACAATGAGGTCGGGGGTGTAGCGAACCTCTGTAACCGGAGCATGGAAGGGGCCTTTAATGCGAACTGGTCTGCTGACCTAGGGAACTTGATCAGCCATTGTATCCTTCAGTCTTGGGGGCGAGAGTGCAGAGCCATTGGGAGTTCCTCAGAGGATCCCTTGTATCCCAAAAGATGGTATTTGTGGAGCAACTATGACTGCCTTGGCTAGGCGAGTAGCGAAGCCCTGTAATCCAGAGTGGGAGGAGGCCAAAGGCTGGGGGTCCTTCAAAAACTCCTAAGGATCTTTGCAAGCAAGATTCTTCGAAGAGCCTGACGCATGTTCCGCACGCGGGCACGGACAAGCTGGGTGGCTACCGAGGTTTGTGCTTGGAATGGTAATTCGATAAAAATTGCGTTGAAAATTACTCGTGAATTCGAGGAAGTCACACCCTCCTCCACGTCAAACGTGTTCCCGGCTGCCTACGCGGAGGTTCCTGGCCCGAGAATAAGCTTTTGCGCGGGTGGGTCACGGGGCCCAGGACTCAAAATGACACTTGGGGACGCAGCGTTCATTGCTGAAACCGTGGTCTCAATATTTCCCAGGAAAAGTTGAAAGGGGGGTATAGTACAGTGACTGCGGAAATTCTCCGCTCAGGCTGGTAGGCCGGGAACGGTCTTTTTGGCCAAGTCCATGGCAGTCTGGCGACTACTGTACGATACGTGTGGGCCAGGAATGGAAAAAAAGGCTAAACAGGTCGATCGCACGGAGCTGATCCGGATGATTGAACGGAGGTCCCCAGAAAAACTACCAGTCCGCAGACCGCGAATGGCATGGAGCAGCTCTTTACCCAGATAAGTGGGAAACCCCCTCGATGTAGTGTGAATACTAATGACCGGGGCCTACCGGAGGCGCTGGCTGTGGAAACGAGTGTCGTGGGAGGGGCCAGTGCTGCCACCCTGTGAGAAGTTTTCTGTTTCCGACGGTCGTATCCCAGCTAGCGAACCTTCGGCTGAGCCGTAACCACGCTGGAGTACCCGCAAAAGGCACGAATTGGCACTGTCTGCTGCCCTCTGTGATGTGAGAGCTCGGGCCTGACAATGCGTCAGACATCTTGGACCAAATCGAAAACCCGCTGCCACCACCATTCCTTTGTTCTTTTCCCCTTTTCCTTTAATCCAACCCTTTCCGAATGTCATAGGTGATATCGGGGGGCGGGGGGGGGGGGGGGGAGCGGGGTCTCCCCTGGCCTGTAGTCCTGGCCGTGGGTCGCTGAGAACCTTTTCCATTTTAGTTTCTCTCCACCCTCACGTGGGCCAAATTCCACTGGCCATTGGCCCTATTTATTTAACGATTGGGTATAAACCGGTTGCAGACCGTGTGGTACTGGTCGAGACATTTGAATTATATTGATTTCTCCCACATACTCAAAGTTATCGGACCCTATGGGTGAGCGAAATAAACGCGTCCCTTTCATAGCAAGTCAAAAATGCAACGCCGCAAAACGCCTCGACCGCCGTCATCCGCTGATTGCGCAACTTGCGAAAGGGGCTACGGTGGTTGGTAGAAGGAGTGGAGAGCGGCGCCGTGGAAATCGTCGCTTTCGAAAGAGAAACCGGGTATCCTAGTTATATGAATCTTCGAGTCTCGGCTGGTGTAGCGTACTCTACCACTGTGCGCGCAGTGCTATACCTCGAGCTTAAACAGAAAAATATACACCAGGGTTGGTCCCTACTCAGCCGCTGGAGCGCGCTCAGCGGCTGAGAAATATTTTTCTCCAACGTGCCCGTAATGGCATCAGGCGTTTTCAGGCAATGTGGGTATGCTCCCGGCTGTTCACTAAAGGTGCCATCAAGACAAAAGACAATCTTGGGTCGGAAAGGTACGATGTAAAAACAATAATCGTGCCGATTTACCCGAAAGCTTTAAAATAAGCAAATGCAAAAAGAAATGTGGAGAAGAATTGCCATCAACCATTCTCTTGTTTCCACTTCCACTGTGACTTCACAGGGACCTGTTCGAGGAATTAGCGGAAGTCGACAAAAGGAAATCGCGATTAGCAGAGTTGTTCTGTGGCATTTCCGTTATTGTTCAATTTTGTTGCGCCTCATGGGTTATAGAATAGATTTATCTCACTGGTTACTGTTTTTGCAGACTGCACAATAGCCTCAGTGATTACAAATTATAACAAGATATCTTTGAATCTAAATATATGACACCTTCTCTTGGTGACCTTAACACCATTTGTGGCAGAAAGGCAGTCGCACGGGGTATGAAATGTCCGTCGGTTCTCATGCGTTCGTCAAGTTTTGGGGGATGCTGCACAGACGTACGCATATACGTGCGTTCGAATGTACCTTGTAGCAACGGGGGAAGTTTTACGTACGTGCGCTGTGAACATGCGCGCATACAAGTGCAGTGATGTGAGCAGCTTCGCTTGTTTACGTGCAAATATGCGAATACTTAAATAGAGAGGCACGAGTACGTCCACGGGCTACATCCGGCCATTGTGTCCACGCCGACACATTGAATGGGTGACAGTCTTTATGGGTCACTTCAGCAATAAATTCTATAATAAACACTGCAAGCATGTGTAGGCTGCCAATTCCTTTTTTTTTTTTTTGCAGCAGCACTACACTAATTCCGTTGAACGGTAGTGAATAAACATCCAGAAAATTGGAAATACATCCCCAAGAAAACCGCGAAACGCGTCACAGAACCTCCAACATGAAGACAAACGGCGGAAATTATTCTGCCTCAAATGTGTGCCTGTAAGTTCTCCCGAAAGAAACAAGACGCATAGAAAAACTGCCGTTCACCTGTGTGTTAAGTGAGTTTTCTTTATGTTCTATAAAAACAACAGTTGTAGTGAGCGTGGATGTGGGGAACTGGAAGAATACTCCCCCCGAAAATTTAAGAGGAACATGAATTACGCGCGCTCTATACAACTGTTCATTGACGCCAAAATGGCGATATTTGCCGTAGTAATTATAGACGCTTCGTATGGCCCTGCGTCGGTACAGCAACAGAGAAATCGGGAGAGCATATACTAAAAATACAGCATATTGCATATTGCATTAAAAAATACTTCAAAATACTGCATCGCAAAATACTGCTGTTGCGTTGCACAGCCTAATTTGAGGTGGTAATCTGTTAAGACGGAAAAACTTGAGCCCAATTAAAACATGTAACCATCATCATCACCAGCCTATCTACGCCCACTGCAGGGCAGAGGCCTCTCCCATTAATCTCCAATTACCCCGGTCGTGTGCTCAGTGCAACCAATTTATCCCCGCAAACTTCTTGATCACGTCTGCCCATCTAACTTTTTGCCGCCCCCTGCAACACTTGCCTTCTCTAGGGATCCACTCTGTTACCCTTAATGACCAGCGGTTATCTTGCCTTCGCATTACATGCCCTGCCCACGTCCATTTCTTCTTCTTAATTTCTACTAATATGTCTTTAACACCAGTTTGCTCCCTGACCCACTCCGCTCTTTTATTGTCCCTTAATGTTACACCTATCATCTTCCGTTACACTGCGCGCTGAGTCATCCTCAATTCAAGTTGAACCCTCTTGGTGAGCCTCCACGTTTCTGCCCCGTAGGTGAGTACCGGTATGATGCAGCTGTCATACACTTTCTTCTTCAGGGACAATGGTAGGCTGCCATTCATTATCTGATAATGCCTGCCGTATGCATTCCACCCCATTCTGATCTTTCGAATTATCTCTGCCTCATGGTTGGGATCCGGGGTCACAACTTGGCCTAAGTAGATATATTCGCTTACCACTTTCACGGCATCGCCACCTATCTCAAACCGCTGGGGTGTCCGGAGGTTATGTCCTTAACCTGCGTTTGTTCTCTGACCCAGTTCGCTCTCTTCTTGCCCCTGAATGTTACACCTATTATCTTCCGCTCCATTGCCCCCTGAGTCGTTCTCAATTTAAGTTAAACGTTTATTTGAACGTTTAAGTCCAATTTGAAGTTGAACGAAGTTATAACGTGTATTTTTATGTAAATAAACAAAGTTTGCCGCATGCGGCATTCGCTTGATTTGAAACAGTGGGATAACAGTAAGTGCATTCGCCTTGCTACTCACCCGGTCCTTTGTGTGCGTTTTTAACACTCGGTAGGAAATCGGGGCTCGCAAACAGAGAGATCGCCTGTGTGAGCCAATAGGGTGCTACAGCTGAGGACAGCGATAACCGCCCAGTATGCTTTGCGAGAGCACAACTGTTCTCCATATGCGCTCTCATGTGGCGACCCTGTTTTACCCGACGTGTTTGTGTTGCAGCAGCTTCTGCTTTTATTTTGTTATATGCTACTGTTCAACATGTCTGAAATGACGTTTTTGCCATTCAAATCGACGCACACGTGTGAAATCGGGAGTTTAATTCGTGATGAAGCTTCTGATGAATCAAGCCCAAGGAGGCAATAGGGACACATTGTAACCAGCTAGAAAGACAAACTTTCCCTTGCTTTGGTTCTCTGAATAAGGTGCTGAATTTAAGAATGAGTATTACCCAACACAAAAAGCATCTGTTTACTGCCATTACCTTCGCCAGTTGGAATGAAAATGAGAGTCATCGCTCCTCGCTACTTCTGCGGCACGATTCTGATGTCGCCATCAAATACCAATACCTCGCGCACAGAGCGCGATTACCTTTATGTGTCGGTCGGATATAACTTTAATTGCCATCGCCTTCCTGACTATCTATAATAACGGCTGATTGGCGGAATAGCTTGGGACCGATAGCTACCATGCTTACACGAAAGCACATGGGACGCTAGGTGTAATGGCCGCCCGTAAGATACCGCGGTCACGTATTATGCATTTTTTGCACTCTAATATTACGCAGTGTACGGCATGGAATTTCAAAACTATGAAGGGGCCCTACCACGAGTGAACATCTTGGTTCATTTTTCAAAACCACGCCCCTCATTGCCATTCATCAATGCGGGGTGTAGAATGGTTTACGTTTACAAGCTGCATTTACGGCCCGCAAATACCATTGCCAATTAACGACACGCTAACTGGAGGGTCCTTCATCCCGTAGCTCTACCATTCTAACAGCCTCCTTCGGGTGGTGTTAAGTAAAGCTAAAGAAAACTACTCACAAAAAAATATGCATTATACTAGGATGCAAAGAAAACATTCAAAAGTATGCTATCTGAAAAATAAGTGTTAAACTTGGCGGATGTAGAAGGTTTCTTATTGTAATTTTACCTCTAACAGTGTCCCAGCTAATGCTTTGGCATGTCCACTGCATCCGCACTGGGAAAATGGACTGGAAATGGGTTCAGCGTTTGGACACGGGAAGTTGCCATTTCTTTTTGTTATTTTTTTTTCTCACACCGAAAGATAGTCCAAGTGATTTTAGCATCTATTATGTGGTGCGCTGCTCATAGTATTCTTATTACCGCTCAGTCCTTTTACGGCGATTCGAATTTATTTGCCCATATTTCCTTGCACTCACTAGGGGTTAATTTCAAAAAAACCAAAAGAGAAAAGGCGTGCTCTCTCTAAATACGTCTTCCGCAGGATAGGTAGATAGCACTGAGAGAAGGAGTTGCGCGAAGGTTAGGAATTGTCTATTGCATACATTGGAAGGGTTGGTAGGAATACAGAATGTGGCGCCATTGCAGAATGTGACTGACACACACACACACACACACACACACACACACACACACACACACACACACACACACACACACACACACACACACACACACACACACACACACACACACACAAACACACAACACACACACAAACACACACACACACACACGCACAGAGACACGCACGGGCGCGCGCGCACGCAGATGCACACACACACACACGCGCGCGCACACACGCACATGTACACACACGCACACAGACACACACACGCGCACAGCCAGACACACCGACACATACACACACACACACACACAGACACACACACGCGCACAGCCAGACACACCGACACACACACACACACACACACACACACACACACACACACACACAAACTCCACTTCGCGCCTAGCAGTGTGGCTCAGCTTAGAAAGCGTGAACCAAAGCTATTCTATTAAGCTTAACTACCCTTAAGGTAGTGTCCTTTATTATTTGTATACTAATCTAAGCTAGCGGAAAAGAACAAGGTCTTCACAATTAGGCTGAAATAAAGCCCCCTCGAGTAGCCGAATAGCACTGGCAATGCGTGCGTGCGCACGCATTTCCTGTGCTATTCGGCTACTCGAAGGTGCTTTATAGCGCCGATTGATGTGATTGTCATTTTGGTATGACACAGGAATAACGAAATAGAAGTCGAGAAAAAATCCACTGTGATCGGATGCGGGATGGGAAGCCGTGATCGCAAGCCGCACCGCACGCTTTATGCGGAGGTCCTGGGGTCGATTCCCGAATGCGATAACGGCGGATTTTTTCTCGACTTTTCCTCGGCGGGTTTTTCTCGACTTCTTTGCTCCTGTACTCCTGTATCATACAAAAATGACAATCACATCATTCGGCGCCATAAATCACCTTCAAGCAGCCGAATAGCACAGCCAGAAGGACTGCATCTTTGATGTGTCTTCTGAAGTAATCCCTCGGAAATATGTATAAATGTATATTATATATATATATATATATATATATATATATATATATATATATATATATATATATATATATATATATATATATATATATATATATACAGTGTAGCCTGGTTATAACGAAGTTGGCGGGAATCTGAAATTACTTTGCTATAACCGCTTTTTCGCTATATCTGGACTCTAAAAAAATCAAACATTATGCAGACCAAGAAAAAAAATTATTTACACTTTCTGAAAACAGCGATCAAGGGTTCCTTGCACGCGTTTCGCAAGCGCGCGTTTCAGAACAGGGTACTCAACGTTGTCCAACAGATCGCAACTGCCCGGTTCGGAGCACAAGTACATACGCAGCGTGTCGACAGCTGCGAGAGCTGCTCCGGCTGTCCCAGGCTGAGGCCAACCAATGTCGTCACCTTCGCCGTCAGAGGAACTGCTATCTGCGGCCGTTCCCTTTTCGGAGACGCTAGCGGCGAGTTCATCGGTGGTGAGCTCCTCCGTTGCGACGAGGTCTTGATCCGTCAGGGCAAAGTCCAGATAATCCAACCCGCTTGGGACAAGGCTTGCATTGCACGCAGCCTCCCTTGGCTGCCCTAAGCTCGTCACTGCCGCGCCACCATCCGCTGCAGCAGCATCGATGTCTGCCTCTGCTGTTATTTCTTCGGCAGCGCTGCTTCCCCGCGAAAAAACCTGCTTTCTCGAAGCACTGTAGAATGGCCTCCGACTTCACGTCCCGCCAGGCTCCGCTTGCAAAAAATACCGCCTTTACTAGCGGCACCTTCAGGTCGGCAGCGTTGTCGGCTGTACGGATGTCAATGAGCAGACGCTCGATGACACGGCGGCGATAATGCACTTTGGAGTTTGCTATCACTCCCTGGTCCATCGGCTGCATCTTGGCGGTTTTGATCGGAGGCAGAAAAAGTACCTCGACAGCGCTGAGATGTGCGTTAACATGGTGTGCGCTGCAATTGTCCAGCAAGAGCAGCACTTTGCGCTTCTTCGCGGACATTTCCTTATCAAAGTCTGTCAGCCACTTCCGGAATGTCTCCCCCGTAATTCACGCCTTTGTGTTGTGTGTGTACGCGACAGGCATTGACAGCACCGTGGCGAAGCCCCGCGGTTTCTTGGGCTTGCCGATGACCAATAGCGGCCGCTTGTCGGAGCCGTCCATGTTCGCGCACACCAACACTGTGATGCCATTTTTGCTGTTTTTCCCCCCACGCACTTATCAGTCTTCGCCGCGAGAGCTTTTGCAGGCCACAGCTGAAAGAACAGACCTGTTTCATCAGCGTTGTAAATATCTCTTTCGGTGT
This sequence comes from Haemaphysalis longicornis, assembly GCF_048455015.1. Classification (NCBI taxonomy): domain Eukaryota; kingdom Metazoa; phylum Arthropoda; class Arachnida; order Ixodida; family Ixodidae; genus Haemaphysalis; species Haemaphysalis longicornis. The sequence goes on from NW_027526361.1 coordinate 219,937,408, forward strand.
ATGTCTCAAGAATGCGGCTCCTGTGCTTCACCATCCAACGCTGGAGACCGTCTTCGTCTACGGATGCAGCTTCACCGACAATGCTCTTGCATGTGATCCCATGGCGGTCTTTAAATCGCTGCAACCATCCGTTGCCTGGGTTGAAGTTCTCGTGGCCGAGAGCAAACCCCAGACATTTGGCCTGCGCTAGCACGATCCGCCCATTGAGCGGGTCGTTCTTGGCACGAGCGTCTGCAAACCATATTTGTAGAGCGCCGCTTCGATATCTCCGTAAGTGGCAGCACGGATCCGCTTCCGTTTACCGCTGCCAACGTCGTCGTCCAAGACGGTATCACTTTTGCTGGGATTTTTTATGATTGTCGCCAAAGTCGACTGTGCTATGCCGTACTTCCGCGCAATGTCGTTCTTATTAATTTTCTGCCGAACTTCATCCAAAATGGCACGTTTCACATTTAGAGACATCACTTTTCGAGACATCACTTTTCGTTTGGTCGGCGATGAGGCGGTCGTTCCGCGTATCGCTTGACTCGACATTGTCGTAAAGTTCGCCGATGCACATGGGCAGGCCTAGCTGCAACCGCGGCAAGTCCAAGCGCGCTGCGATAATCTGCTTTTCGCCAGTGAATAGAGACACAGCACAACATGTGCGAACGGCTGCTTCTGCTGCTAAGACTGAACTGACTGAACACCACGAAAGAAAGAACGACTTTGTGTGCGACAGCTTTGCGAGGACCCGCTGGCGGAGCGTCGCAGCCAAGCTTCGGCAGGCCTATAGTTACTGTTACAGTAACTCTAGTAACTCTAGGCAGGCCTAGCTGGTGGCGCAATGCCGTAGAAGAAAAGCAATTTAGGAGCGCACCAACTTGCTTTGCTTTTTCACCAAAATGAGGCGCCACAAGCGGAACCGGTCTAAAGCGGCCACAAAGTTTCTGAAGCTGCGCCCACGAACTTTTCTCGGAAGAGAGGAGTACGCCGTGAAACGAGATAAGGCCGAGGCGGTCGGCCCGCCTGGCACTGGAAAAAATAATGGGAAGCGTTCACGAGACGGCTACCGGGCGACCGTGTGGTGCGGTGAAGCAAGCTTTCGCAGGGAGCTGAGTGGGGCGAAGCGGCTGCCGGGAGCGAAGAATTGGCGGTTTTCCGGCCTAGTTAATTCACGCGAAAACTCAAACGGTGTTTTGATGGATTTTTGTTGTTGTTCTCGACAAAAAACTTCGCTATGTCCGCTGAGTCGCTTTTCGTACTTCGTTAAAAGTGGATTTAAAAGACATTGAAAATGCGGAAATTGGGACGGCAAATCAAGATCACTTCGTTATAATCGCTATTTCGCCGTAAGCGGGTTCGTCATAAATGGGCTACATTGGATATATATATATATACATATATATATATATAAATATATATATATATATATATATATATATATATATATATATATATATATATATATATATATATATATATATATATATATATATATATATATATATATATATATATATATATGGGAGCAGTAAAACTTTGAAGATGGTAGAGAACACAAGAAACGAAAACTTCGAACTAGGAAGAAGAACAAGTGTTCCAGTGTTGTCATCGTTTCAGCAAGGAGACTTGCCTTCGTCAGGGCAACCTCTCGCCTGTCTGGCACGCTTTATATAGGGGTAGGTCCCCGGGTGAGAGAAGAGTAGGAAAGAACGAAGTGCAATTGAGAAAGCGGATTGGTTTTCGAGTATGTAGTAGGAGATATTGAGGGGGAAAGAAGGTTTTATAGTTGGAACCACGAATTAGGTCAGCGGGAAGTCAGCCAGGGGTTGTTATTCCGGGAAATTCTTGGGAAAAAGGATTAGAGGGTGTTTGTCAACCCGCCGAGCGGCATACCGAAAGGTTTTCATAATCGCCGGTAGCAAACAGGCGGTGAGAGGGATCCTTATCAGAAACTACATGCAAGCCTCAGGTCAAAAGAAAAGGTAAAGAGGGGGAATAACTAGGTCAAGGAAAAAAGAAGAAAAAAAGCTGGGCGGAGCACCCCACAAACACACTCATAAAAGAAAAAGCAACCACCACACAAGTGAAATGGCACGTGTCGCCAACAGCAGCATTCCTGGAACAGATCTGTCGTAAAACCCAACACGAAAAGATAAAGTTAGAGTGACGTACGGGGCACAAGACAAAGCGGACAAAAAAATAGAAATAAAATGGAATTCCAAAATAAAAGGTTGGAGGGATGCTGTCGCGTACTAAACTGGAAGCCGAGGAATGAAAACAAAAAGAATTAGGTGACCAAATAAGTAGCAGAGGGAGGGGTCATAATCTATGGATAAGGTATATGCAAAACCATGCCTAATGCTGTATTCCCTGTGAATATCCCAAGGATTCCAAGTTGCCCTAGACGCATTATTTCCAGCGGGTTCCATGGAGTTGAATTGGTGAAATAAATAGGATTCTTGGTATTTCTTGTCCTTAGGAGATCTAAAATTTGACTGAAGTATATACAATTTAAGGTCATCAAAATTGTGGCCTGGTTGGTTGAAATGCTGCGGTACAGCTATGGAGGATTTGCTAAGAGTATCTGCCCGGTGACCATTAAGAAGTAGGCTCATAGGTTGACTCGTTTCGCCTATATACTGTTTGTGGCACTTTGAGCATTGCAACATATACACAATGCTGAATGAAGTGCACTTAAAACTTGAATTAATCTTGTGGACATAGTTACTGGCTGTGCTTTTTACAATGCAGTCTGTCTGCCGGTGCCTGTAAGTGTTGCATCTGGGATGGGAGCTGCTTGCTATATGTGGTTGCTTTGAAGGACCTGTTTTAACATGCACTTAAATATCTTTCAGATTCCTGTATCTCCGGTAGGTAACCCTTGGTGCTTCCAGGAACGTCTTTTTAAGGCGGTTGTTACTGGCTAAGATGGGGTAGTATTTCCGCAGTATATTTTTTAAGTTTGGGAGGGCGTTTGAAAATTTATTTATTAAGGCAGCCGGCCTGGCGCTTTTGTTTTTTCGCTGTTTGCTGAACACGTCATCCCCTTTGAGATCAGATGCACGTTGGTACGCGTGATCCAGTGAGCTTTTGGGGTAGTTCCTGTTCATAAGGGTTGACTTGACTTCGTCTAGATGCTTTACGTATTCACTGTCGCCACTTCATACTCTTCTATGCCTGGTGGCTTGTCCTACAAAGATCCCTTGCTTGCAGTGTCTCGGGTGATGGCTTTTATAATCTAGTTACTGCTGCATGTCTGTTGGTTTTCTAAAAAGCGTGGTTTTAGTTTACCGTTGTCCAGAATAACGGCAGTATCCAGGAAGTTCACTTCTTTTTCAGAATACTGGCAGGAGAATTTAATAGTCGGATGCGAAGAACTGAGCTGAGATATAAACGTTTCTAGGGTCGCGTGACCGTGTTCCCAAATCATGAAGATGTCGTCTATGTAGCGGAGGTAAACGTGAGATTTATGCCTAATGGAGCTTAATAGGGTAGGTTTAAGTTCCCCATGAAAATATTGGCATAGGTCGGCTCAGAGAAACCGGAAAAACAAGAATCTAAAGGTTATTTTAGTGCATGCTAAAACTGGGCCTTCAAAGCAACCAGTCATAGCCAGCAGCTCCCGTCCCAAATGCAAGACTTGCAGGCACCCGCAGACAGACTGCATTGTAAAAAGCACAGCCAGTAATTACGTCAACAAGAATAATTTACGTTTTACGTGCACCTCATCCAACATTGGATATATGTTGGAATGCCGAATGTTCCACAAACAGTATATAGGCGAAACGAGTCAACTTATGAGCCTACGTCTTAACGGTTACCGGGCAGATACTCTTAGCAAACCCTCCATAGCTGTAGCGCAGCATTTCAGCCAACCAGGCCAAAATTTTGGTGACCTTAAGTTGTGTATACTTCAGTCAAATTTTAAGTCTCCTAGGGACAGGAAATACCAACAGTCCTATTTAATTCACAAATTCAAGTGCATGGAACCCGCTGGAATTAATGCGTCTAGAGGCAACTTGGAATCCTTGCGATATTCACAGGGAATGCAGTATTACGCATTGTCTTGCATATACCTTAGACAAGGACTATGACCACTGAATCTGCTCCTTATTTGGTCACCTCATTCTTTTTGTTTTCAATCCTTAGCTTCCAGTTTAGTACGCGCCCGCATCCCTCCAACCTTTTATTTTGGAATTACACTTTATTTCCATGTTTTGCTCCGCTTTGTCTTTTGTCCCGTATACGTCACTCTAACTTTACCTTTTCGTTTTTGAGTTCCAGGACAGGCCTGTTTCAGGAATGTTGCTGTGGTGGACACATGCCATTTCAATTGTGGGATTATTGCTTTTTCTTTTGTGTGTGTCTGTGTGGTTTTCCTCCCCGCTTTTTTTCTTCTTTTTCCTTGACCTAGTTATTCCCCCTCCTTTCTACATTTTCTTTGGACGGAGGCTTGCAGATAGTTTCTGATAAGGGCCCCTCTCATCGCCTGTTCTGCTTCCGGCGGTTCTGATAACCTTTCGGTATGCCACTGGGCGGGTCAACATACACCCTCTCATCCTTTGTCTCCAAGAATTTTCCGGAATATAAACCCCCAGCTGACTTCCCTCTGACCTACTTCGCTGCTCAAACTATAAAACCTTCTTTCTCCCTCAATATTTCCCCCGACATACTCCCAAACTAATCCGGTTCTCAATTCCACTCCCTTCTTTCCTTCTCTCCTCTCACCTGGGCACCTACTCCTATATAAAGCGTGCCAGCCAGGCGAGAGGTTGCTCTGAACAAGGCAAGTCTCTGCTGAAATGTTGGCAACAATTGGGCTTCCACCTTGTTCGAAGTTCTCGTTTCTTATATATATATATATATATATATATATATATATATATATATATATATATATATATATATATATATATATATATATATATATATATATATATATATATATATATATATATATATATATATATATTGTACTGGAGATAGTAGTCTCCGACACGACGACATACCTTGCGTTTAGTGTGTGCCAATATCCCCTGTGCAACCGACGGGGTATGTGGCGGAGGAAGGACTGCTATGTGCCACGTGATGATGGCAGGCGCAAGGTGCTGGGCGAGAGAAGAAGAGGCACGGTCAGCATCGCGAGTGGCTGGCTCTAAGAGAACGCACGGAGACATCGGTCTGCGCTGCCTTGCCCGTCTCTGGTCTTTGTGTCTTACCAAGAGTCTTGCTGGTCCCAAGCTATAATGCCCCGTATAGTGTGGTGGAGGCGCGGGGTGTCGATCCTCGTACCTCCCGCACCAAAAATATCCATTGTGGGCGTGTGAAATATATATATATATATATATATATATATATACAGGGTGATGAGTGTTAAGTCAACAGGTATTTTTAAAATTAGACACTTAGATTTACGTGAAGACCACCTCCACATTGCGATTATCCGCAAGGGGTACACACAACGAGTTGGTAACTATTGATGCCGGTTGCTTAATTAACTAAAATTGAATAATTAACTTTTTAGCGGCTACAGTAACCAGGCATTTTTGTATTGAAAAGTTAGAAACAACCGTGTTTCCATGCAGTTCCATTTGGCAGAATTCTTCTAGCGTATCCGTACTCCGAGATATCGAACTGGGAAGTTTTATTGCCGTTCGCATGATTACGCATGCTAGAGAGTGACGACCAGCGCAAAGTTCCTCAACTTTGTTCAGTTTCGATAGCGGTTCCGAGTACTGCAGATTGCGATAACGCCAGCCGAGGCTGAAAGGGTGCAAATTATCACTTTTTCTTGTGCCTCCGCCCCGTCGTCGAACTAAACACCATACACAACAGGCGCGTCACAAAAAAGAGGAGCTTTGCGCCGGTCCTCACGGTCTTGCTTGCGTAATTATGCGAACGGCAATTAAACTTCGCAGTTCGATATGTTGGAGCACGGATGCGCTAGAAGAATTCTGCCAAATGGAACTGCATGGAAACACGGTTGTCTCTCACTAACTTTTCAAGAGCAACATGCTTGCTTACTGCAGCTGCTAAATAGTAATTCATCAATTTTAGGTAATTAAGCCACCGGAATCAATAGTTTGCACATCGTTGTGTGTCCCCCTTTGCACATAATCGCAATATTGAGGTGGTCTTGACTCAACCTGTATATATATATATATATATATATATATATATATATATATATATATATATATATATATATATATATATATATATATATATATATATATATATATATATATATATATATATATATATATATATACATATACATATATATCTACACATACATATATATATATATATATATATATATATATATTTCACACGCCCAAACTCGATATTTTTGGTCAGTTGACAAAAACCCTTCACGGCCTTTACAATTTCCTGTCATAGATAATCTATATGATTGCGCATGCATTGTGTTAGACCACCATGTTATCACATTTATTTGTGAAAAGCTGCAGGTCCGCACTTAACTCTGCAACTGTCATCACAGTTTTCTGAAAAAAACTTTCATATAAAGTTTCTCCTACAACTGTTAAATCCATCTTTTATCGCTTTCATTGACGATGGTTTATGGCCAGCGGATAGCTTCTCGATTTATTTCGTGCGTTCGCTCCTCACGTTTAGTTTCAACAGGCTAGATGCGTTAATACTGTTTAAAGGGCACGGTGATACATCGTACGGCGAGCGATAAAAACGCCGTTTGATTTCCGCGTGCGGCTCTTTTAAAGGAGCCATGAAGAGAAAACACAAGTTTGATTCATTCAAAAGATTGCCTCGTTAGAATCATACTGACACCACTTTTAACGTAAACTTCGCTCAAATAAGCTACATAATTAGAAAAAACGGGAATGGTCATGCGACCCACCAGCTCATTTCCCGCAACAGAACCTGTGATGTCACATGGGCTAAGCTCTGCGATTGGCGGAGGCTGGCAAAAGCAGACGCAAATTAGGTAGAGCTTACAGACTAGACGAACGAGCGATTTGCGCTTAAATTTAGGGCACATTCTTTACAAAGCAATAGGAATGATGGGACAAACAGTGGAAGTTACGAAAGCACATGTAAACATAGAAGTACTGATGCGTTCTGCTGTTCGTACTGCGCACAGCATGCTTTGGTTTAGCTGCACAGCACTATGGGGCTTGGGGTTGTCTCAGACGACACTGGCCGATTGACGCAAGCAACGGTGTCTTACGTGACCCCATTTGTCGAGCGAGCACTGTTTCAGGGAACGAATATTTTCTCCCAGAACAAAAACAAGCCAGGTTTAAATGCGGGCAAAAACAAACCAAACGCTTGCCATGGTATGGTGGCGCCATCTAGGTTACGGAAGGTAAAGAAACGCGGGAACAAACCAACACCGCTACAGGGTGGAGACAACCTTTGAACGGTCCCGTGCCGCCGCAATTGGGCCAACGGGCTCAACGCGTTATTTGTTTCGTTTCCCACGAGACCTAGCAACGCGAAACAGACAATATGATTCAAACTTCTTCAGTAAACCGCGTTGCGGCGATAATTTTAGCGCGGTTTTGACACAATGACTTGCTTCGGCGGCGAGCGAGCAACCGAACATGGCGGCGCCAGCGTTACGTGTCTCTACCCTGTACGGCGGATGCGTGAATGAAGGTACTCTAGGCTGCAGAGCGGTCGGTTCCCGTGATGTCACTTGGGACCACGAAAACGCGCGATTGAGCGGGAAAATCAAAATTTTAACCTAAATTGTTTAATTTCTCAGTGAATAAAGCACCGTTTGTATCTGGACAAGCGCTGGGGGCACTATGAAACACGAAATCTTTCGAATAAAACCAACTTGCATTTTCTCTTCATGGCTCCTTTAAGTGCTGAGCACTTCAGGCGCTCGCCTTTTCGTCCTAGCTCGCTGGCTCGACCCAAATACATCGACCACAAAGCCGGCGTCCCGGGGTAACGCGGTAGTTCGCGGCGTACCCGAGAGGCCTCGAGAGCCCAGCGGTTTATATAATCATAAGCGTTCGAAACTCTGGAAACGCTGGCGCTGGTCATACATCTTCCTGTTGTTTAGCGCAAAGAAAACAATAGGTACATTTGAGAAAAAATATACGCAATTAACTGGCAGCGCCCGCGTTCTTCTTGTTAAGGACGCACGTTGGGTTGGTGTTTACGATAATAAACGCAAAATGCTGCAGTGCAATGCCCGCACGTGCGGGGAGTAAAGCACAAAGAGAACAGCACTCCCGCTGGCGCAGTTTCAGGCAGGTGATGCTTGAGCACTGCGAAGGCAGGAAATTTGAAATGCTGTGGGTGGCAGCAGTGAGCGGATAACAGCGTTGCAGATTGTTACGGCGAGTCACTGCTCTGCACTTCCGACAGCTTTTACATTGACTTGAACGGCTTAAATTTTTTAGTTGTTAGTATTGTACCCTTTCTACAACCAGCTGAGCCACAGCCGGTGCACCCGTGTTCTGTTTCGACGGATTTCCGGGTCTGAGCATCGGTCCTAAAGAACAAATCATGCACCCTTCCGCCTAAACACGGTGATGGTTAAACGCGAACGTTTCTCGTGATGGTTTGTTAGGTTGGCCAATCCAAGACTGTGTGTGCGATTTTGGAGGTGCGCACAATTTTCTAGAATAAGAGAGGCAACTGTCTGTTGTGCACTCCGTAGGCCTAACGTGCGTGAATCGTTCCCTGCTGGTTGGCGTTGAGTGAGCAATTTTTTTAAGTGGCACCGCTTTGGATGTGTTAAACCCGAAGATGTGACATTAGGCCTAACGTCTTAAAGCTCAAAATTGGAAGTTACGCCTATGGTCTTGTGGCTAACAGTCTTACGGCACGCAGAGCAACGCCATTATTCTCGTGAAGGATACGTGACTGAGAAATGTGGCATTCATACGGGGCGTGTTGGCATACAAAGAATTCAGTAAGGACAATAAAACTTCGCTTAGAAGAAAATATAAAGAAAGCACTCGTGCGCTTCATTCGTACCGCGCTCTCATGACTGCTTTGATCGTAAAATATCGAATTCGCAGTGTCATTCCGTGCGATGGGAGCGATTGTTTTTCTAGTTGTGTTTTATTTTCTAAGATATTCCGAACAAATTGAAAGATCGAGCTGCCCGGTATGCTTTGAAAGAATGTTTAGGTGTTTAAATTATTTTTATTAAAAAGTACCGCTTGTAAAAAAATGATAAATGCCATATCAAAGAAGTGAAAGATTAGGGCATGCCTATTACTGTTTACCGTAGGAAACAACAGTTTTCCTAGTACACCAAACTCAATAACCCTAAAACTAATTCCACTAATCCCAACAGTTCGTTCCAGCATTCATACTTCTCAGTTTGAGTGGGTGACATAGGGTATTCACAGGTAACGTCTCTACAGTGGAACATATTAATCGCAGAACAAGGCACCGGGGAATTAGATTTTGCTTTTATAGCACTGGCCTGACATAAAAAGAATGCGCTACACTGTATGGGCTACATTTCACTGCTTCTTTGAGATATGAAGGCCCCTGCCTTAACTATATTGCCACTGGCTCAAGTACGAGTGGTTGAAGTAGAAAAAAACAGCGAGAACAGTCGATATGTATGTCTGTGGTTTTAGTGAACGTGCTTTGCGGTTTGCAGGTCACGTTTGTGTGCGAGCCGGCAAAAATAAATGAAGCAAATGGTTAATAACGTCTCAATAACGACAATTTCATATATGTGTTATTCGTCATACCCAAAAAGTAACAGGGCTAAAACGGTTTGTACGAAGTTCCCAGTTTTAGGTGGAACAGTTACAGGATATGCTTAGCACTTTGTAAAATTGTGAAGTAAAACGCGAAGTGGAGACTGAAGTAGATCAAATTTTAAACTTTCTGTTCAACTCGGCGACTGAACGCGGCACCACTCGAGCAGCTCCCTGGACAGCACCATCGTTCAAATCTTGCTCCCCTGGCTCACCATTGCAGGAGGCCTCCTGATAGGCCACCGTATGTACCACGTTAAAGAACCCCAGGTGGTCAAAAGGAAGCCAGAGCCCTCCACTAGGGCGCGCCTCATCCCCTTCGTTGCGACGGCGAGTTAAACCCTACAATCAATCGATCAATCCATCAAACCACCGTAAGTACGCTGACCTCTCGACGTGGCTCGAACTGCACGTGCGACAACGGGCTACCCTCTTCCAAAGCTGTATCGTTCCTTTGCTGGCGCGGGCTCCATCGATTTTTAGATGCGCATCTCTAACTCGCCTCGTCCCGCGCTGTCGCAGTGTAGTCCGCATCCCTCCCCCATTCTACTCGTCGTGGCAGCTGCGCGCTCCGCCGCTCTTACCGCAGCGCCATCTGTGTGTCAGCGCTGTCAGCGCGCAGCTTGCGCTCGGCTGCGCTCGCTCCCGTCGCCGTGCCAGCTGTGCGTTAGCACGCAGCTTGAGCTCGGATAAAAATTTACCCCATCTTCCCACGAGGGGAACCATGGGGTAGATGCGACGCATCGGGGGTTGCCGTTGCGTTTCCGTTATGTTAGCGATGTCAGCGTGTGGATTGCTGTTGTTGTGTATCCTATTTACGCAGCATGTTCACCCTCGATGCGTCGAAGCTACCCCATGACTCCCCTCGCGGCAAGATGGTGTAAATTTTCCCAGAACATTCCTCCACTCTCCTCCGGAAGTTCGGTTTCCCTTCTATAGAGCAATCTTTTTTTGTACGTGGCGATATTATGTACTTCACAAAGCACGATCTCGACGCTTAGAGATCTAGGGCTCCTGCCTCAAAACTGTAGAAACTTCTGGACTCTATACTATGAGCACGGCAACCTTCATTGGTGCTTAGATATTGCGCACCACAGTAAATTAGGACGTTACAGCAGAAAGCAAACCAGAATCTTATATGATGCTTTTGAAATAGATGGAGGAGATTTTTAGATCTAACAATCAAAGTAAATTCCCAAGAACGACGCAAATGCTTCTTCTGGGATTTGGGCGTCAAATATGCATCAGTTTTCGTCTGCGGAAGTCGTTTACTGATTGATTGTTGGCCATAAGTTAGATCTCAGTGCCCCGATATTCCCCTCCGAGGATCTGGTAAAGTCTCTTTTCGAGTAACTTCCGGAGGCGGAACAGAAGGAAATGGCTGGCGCTCAGCAGGCAGCGTAGGTAACATATTGTTCGTTCTCTTGCTTCCACGAGCTCCCTTCGAATGGCGTCTTTCTCCGTCCACTAAAACGGCCGTTCCGTTGGTCTTGTTCTTTTCGGCTTCCAAGGCTTGTGTTGTGTTGTAGTGTATCTCTGAAAAATCAAGGAAATGCAGGATACAGTCAGGCTTCGGCACGAAGTTATTCTACTCATTGTGATTTGGCTAAAGTATGACCAAGTACGGAAGGGGGGCTAAATATAATCATCATCACTTATTTACCCTTAAAGGCCCCTGACGGGGTAATACATCGGGGGGCTGGTCATAAAAAGCATAAACAAACACAATTGCAGACCGATAACATCAAGTAGAATACAATTCAAGGATTTGAATTGCAGGACAAAAATAATAATAACAAAATCATTATAGAACTAATAGAGCAATTCAAAGTCGCATAACGATGTAAAAAAAGCAACTTGTTACATCACTAATACACAAACATTGCGACGGTGCGATTGTCAGATGAGTTTCGAGTAGTGTTTTAAACCATTGAGTATTAAGCTCATTGGCTATTGCATTTGGAAACCGATTGCAATCCTCAATCGTTAACGGATGAAAAGTTTTGTTGAAAGCGTTAGTTGGACTTTTCAAATTTTGAACACTGACAGAACTGAAAAGACGGTGCGAAGTTCGAATTGGTGGAAGACGCAGCGAGACACGTAAATGAGTAGAATTGAAATACAGTTTGTGAAACAAACGCGAGCTAGTTTTCGTCTAAGATCCATGGAGTTGAGAGAACGTGATAATTCTATACTAGTAACAATTGTGCGGAAACTGTACTGAAAACTTATGAAGCGAGCCGCGATTCCGAATGTCTAAGATTAGTGTGGATCCCAAATTAGACAACATATTCGAGTGTACTACGGACGTAACTTTCATAGGCAAGTTTACGAACTCAGGCCGGGGAGCAGGACAGGGACCTAATGAAGAAACCTAATGTTTTTGTTGTTGTTGTGTTTTGTGGCACATAAGCAACTAAAACTATCTTGCGCCAAAGAAAAGGTTTGGTGCTTTTTGTGGATAATAACCAATTGCTTTATCTCGTTATAGCTGTGTACCTTCTTTTAAAAAAAGTACAGACCGAGGAAATTTTAACAAAAGCTTCCTCTCCTAGGAGTAGGCTGGGGTGAAATGAAATTTGCTCGCTGTAAACAGCCTAAAATGTTTTTTCCTCAAGGCCTCAAATTTCGCACATGAGAGTAAGATGTGATTTACTGTAAGTTCTTGGTCACAATCTTCGCATCTCGGTTTGTCTTGTTTCATAGGGAGGAAATTACGTGTAAGATGTGTGTGTCCAATGCGGATACGACATGCAACCACTTCTTTGAGGCGTTCTTTATGTCTGCTTGATGCCCACTATCATGGGTTTAACTACGTAGAGTTTGTCGTCGGTTTCCTTATCCCATAATGACTTCCAAGTTTGCCTCAGTTTGATCCCTACGAATTTCATTCATGCAGTCGCTGTGAGGAATCTGTACTTTATTGTTCCGCTACCCGCCTGTGTGGCACACGCATCAGCTCTCTCATTTCTCTTTATTCCGACATGGCTAGGAACCCAGCACGACTTAATTTCCTGTCCTTGTGTTGTGACTGTCACTAAATTGTATATTATGCCTCCTATTATGGGCTGAGCAGCATTTTTGTAATGTACTGCTGTGACTGCATTGAGGGAGTCTATATATATGATACTGTGTTTAATTATATTGATACAGGGTATTATCATTATCTTTTCTACTGCTACAGCAATGGCATAACATTCTGCTGTGTAAACCGAAGCGCAATGGGTTGCCTGATCAACTTTTCCCATTTCCCTTGCACTACTGCCCTCCCGACATAGCATGATGTTATGGAACCGTCTGTGTAAAATTAGGTGTAGCCTTTGTATTTTTCTTTAGTGCCAAACATTCCTGTAAAATGTGTTCTCGCGTTGTCTGCTTTTTTTGAAGGCGTGTTAGTGTCAAGTCACATGTACGAAAATTATATACCAAGGGGGTAGTTGGTTTTGTCTATGGGCAATTTGAGGTAATGCGTTCAGCATACTGAGTTCTTGGCAACTCCCTTCAAACCGAAGAAGCAATGGTCTGATAGCTTGGGGTTTACTATTAAAAAGTGTCCTTGACGGGCATTTTGTAACTACGGGGTAACAAAGATGTTTCGGCAGTGAACGGATCTTCAGTATGTATGAGCATGTAAGCATTTTTTTTCTGTGAGTGGTGGTTCATTTGTTTCGACGTAGAGGCTGTTTATGAGGGATGTCCTATACGCCCCAGACGTGAGACGTAAACATAAATTGTGAACGGGATCCAATCGTTTCAAGTAGGACTGTCTTACGGAGCCATACACGATGCTACCATAGTCTAAGCAGGAGCGTACAACAGAACGGTAAACTTGTAAAAGGCAGGAACTATCGGAACCCCAGTGGTATCGAGACCTGACCTTAAGTATATTTAGAGCTCGCGAAGCTGTCTTTTTAAGCATATTGATGTGGGGCAGGAAAGTGAGTTTTTTTGTCGAATGTTATGCCTAGAAGTTTTTCTTCGTTTTCTATGGGTAAGTCGATTTCCTTGAGCTGTAAGGTCGGATTGGTCTGTAAGCCTCGTTTGAGAGAGAAAAGAATAGCTGTTGTCTGCCCATGTTGTTAGTTTATTTATAGTCAACTGTATTTGCCTTTCGCATGCTGCTACATTCGAAGATGTGCAAGCTATTTGGATATCGTCAACATACCCCCAACACATATTGGACTTTGAAATTATTTTGCATATGGAGTTCATTTTTACAACAAACAGTTTGTGCTTAAAATACACCCCTGAGGGACCCCATTCTCCTGTACAAAGGTTCTCGAGAGGGTTGAGCACAGGCATACCTGAAATGTACGGTTTGCCATGAAGTCATTCAGGCAATTCAGCATTCTTCCACGGATGCCTAACTCTACTAAATCGCGCATTATTCCAAATCTCCACGTAGTGTCGTGGGCCTTCTCAAGATCGAAAAAGACCCCGAGGCAGTGTTTTTTGTGTATTAATGCTTCACGTACGGTATTTTCTAGGCGGACGATATGGTCAGTGATTGAGCATGCTTTTTTGTAACCACACTACTGAACATTAGGAAGTTTTTTTGGTTGTAGAACAAAGCTTAATCTGGTATTTATAATACGTTTATAGGTTTTAGCTAGACAGGCGGTAAGGGATGTTGGTCTGTAACTACTAGGGGAGGTTGGCGGCTTTCCAGGTTTTAGGAATGCTGCAATGAATGCTTTTTTCCAAGATTCTGGTATTTTTCCAAGTACCCAAATTTTGTTCAAAACTTTAAGAGCGCTTCCACAGAAGAACTTGAAAGATGTGCAAGTATTTCATAATGTATATCATCTGGGCCTGTAGCGGTCTGTTTACCAGTCAATAGAGCTCTTTTTAGTTATTCGAGTGTAATTAAACTATTGTATGTTTTGTTTGCACCTCCACTTGTTGACAGTCGTTGCTTTTCTATTGTTTTTGTATTTTGTAAATCATTCTGTATAGTGTGGGGAACTTGAAACTCTCGAGAAGTGTACACCCAGTATATCTGCCTGTTCTTCTAAGCTTGTTTGTTTATCCGGTGCTGTTAGCAGAGGAAGTGTGAGTTTGTGAACTTGCTCCCATACCTTTTTTGTAGTTACTGAGCAGTTTATGGATGACACATAGTTTTGGCATGATGTTTTCTCGGCATTGCGGTGGATATACCTTGCCTTAGCTCTTCTACTTTTAAAAGTTATGGAGTTTTCCTGTGTTGGGTATCTCCGAAAGACACCCCATGCTTTACTTTGCTCCTTTTTTGCCTGTTTACACTCCAGTGTCCTCCATATTTTGAGGTTTTGTTTTACTACCCCCGTGGACTGCGGAATGGCGCTGCGTGCAGCATTAATGATGCAGGATGTAAACTCTTCGTTCAGTTCATCAGTGCTAAGGACTTCAGAAAAACGTCGTCTAAACTTGCTAAAGTCCCACTCGGCAGACAAGTTTCCACCGGCGTGGTTTCGTTGGGATAATTGTTAATTGTTGGTGATGATACTACAGTGATGAGTACAGGTAGATGATCGCTCCCATATGTATTGTCAATGATTTCCCACTTAAAATTGCTAAAAACAGAGGGTGAAGTAAAAGACAAATCTATGCAGCTCAGCTTTCCTGAGCTCGGAGAGCAGTATGTAGGTTGGCCAGTGTTCAAACGACATACGTTATTAGATAAAATAAAATCCTCTAAAATCTGGCCTCTTCGATCCGTTTTTTCACTTCCCAAAAATAAGAGGGGGCATGAAAATCGCCAACTAATAAAAACAGCTCTGGCAATTGGTTTAGTAAGTCTTTTATATCTTGCAATGTTATTGTGATGATTGGTTAGAAATACACACAGCTCACTGTAATTGTTTTGAACGCTAAAAATGTGGCAGCCACTGCTTTTAACTTACTTTTCAGTATGTGTTCTCGTGCTGCGATGCGATTTTGGGCAATTATTGCGACACCCCCAGAGAGCCTGCACGCATGCTCTCGGTAGCAACGGAAGATCTGATACCCTTTTAGTATGATTTCGTGCTTAGGGCCCAAGTTGGTTCCCTGAACACAAAGGGCCACAGGTGTGTTAAAGATGTATTTGAGGTCATTTAAATTATTTAAAAGTCATCTGCAGTTCCAGTGGACAATGAATGCCATGTTAGCTTTTTCTTATTGATTAAAAACTAGGTTTTCAATCCCGTGATACGGTTCTTGCTATTCTATCCATTTTCTAGGGAGTTCCGCCGCCCCTCCGAAGTAGACGGCCTAGAAGCTCCCTCTGTTGTGTCCATTGTCTCTTCAGAGACTCTGGAGGTTCGTGCAGGGCGCACGGGTGTTGAAGAGTTCGACCTCGCTGTGTAGGGTGAGGCCATGGGGACTGCCGAACCAAGGGTCCGTCAAGCCCGCTTTGGGGGTGGTGGAGGAGCACTAGCTGCTTCCGCCCGCCATGGTGGCTCAGTGGCTAAGGCGTTGCGCTGCTAAGCACGAGGTCGCGGGTTCGATTTCCGGCCGCGGCGGCCGCTTTTCTGATAGAGACGAAAAGCAAAAACGCCCGTGTGTACAAGATTTCGGCGCACGTTAAAGATCCCCAGGTGGTCGAAATTAACCCGGAGCCCTCCACTACGTCGCGCCTCATCGCCTGCGCTGCGTCGGCACGTTAAACCCCACAATCAATCAATCATCATCAACTAGCTGCTTCCAAAGCGGGCGCGGTGGGCCTTGCTTCAGCCTCACTCTGTGTCGCTTCAACAGGT
Organism: Haemaphysalis longicornis; assembly: GCF_048455015.1. NCBI lineage: Eukaryota > Metazoa > Arthropoda > Arachnida > Ixodida > Ixodidae > Haemaphysalis > Haemaphysalis longicornis. The sequence goes on from NW_027526361.1 coordinate 219,953,834, forward strand.
GCCGAAGAACGCTGTGATGCCGCGCCCTGTTGCACCACAACGGAGTATGATCGCGTCTGCGCTGGTGACTGTCGCCTCCGTGCTTTGAGAAATGATAGGTTTGCTGTCACTTTCAGAGTGATGATTTCTTTTTTCTTTTTTCCACTCTGGGAAAACACGAGAGTACGCTGCGTGGTTGCCCTCGCAGTTCACACAAAGGTACGTTTCAGCTTCACAGTTTTCAGGAGGATGTTCATGGGGGGCACATTTTGCGCAGGTGTCTTGGCCTCGGAAGCTTAGCGAGCCATGACCATATCGCTGGCATTTGTGGCATCGCCGAGAATTGGAATGTACGGTCTCAGTTTCATCTTTGTGTAGCCTATGTCAACAGATTTTGAAAGTATGCTGGTTGCAAAGGTCAGGAAGATATACTTGGTCTGTATTTCGTTGTTTTCTCGTTTCATTTTTATCCTATAGACATTTGTGACGTTCTGTTTTTTTAAGGCCTCTAGAAGTTTCTCCTCAGACACGTACTTTAGGTCGTCAACGGAGATCACTCCGCGGACCGTGCTGAGTGACCGGTGTTCACTTACACTTAATAGGGATCTCAACAAAAGACGTTAGTCCTGGCAGTTCGTCACACTGGTGTTTGTAGAGCAGTTCGAGTAGGAGGTCTCCATTAGCTAGTTTTTTTTTTACTTTGTAGCCTTCACATAGGGTGGATGTTAGAGTCTTTGAAACTAGAAACGGTGAGACGAGTCGGGCAGTTTTTTCTGCGTGATTGCTCTGCACCACGTGAAATCGAGGGAAGGTGTTGACGTTTTTTGCGAAAAACTTGGCAGTTGCATCGGTGCCCTCTCTTTTACGAGAGGGATCAGTTGGGCGAAAAAAAGAAGCCATAAACTGAAAAATTGGTTTGGCCATGGTGCCAGCCGCCCACCATGGAGCCCAACAAGAGGACGGGACAGGAAGTCGCGAGCTAGTCCTGCCCACGCCAGCTGTACACCACGGCTATAACCTAATATGGCTGAACGCAGGGTTGTCCGCCTCACAAGGTTAACCCTAGCCACCAGAAAAAAGGGAAACTGAAGAAGGAACGAGACGACAGGAAAGACGTTAGAAAGAAGATAGGAAAGTGAAAGTTGAAGGGGAGGACAGGAAAAGGCGACTGGCCATTTCCCTCCGGGCGGGTCAGACCGGAGGTGCCGTCTACGAGAAGCGGAGGCCAAAGTGGTGTGTTGCCTTCCCCAAGGGGCCTTAAAGGTCCAAGCACTCGGCGTCGGCTCAACCACCAGGACCCTATTTTCCCCGGCCACTGCGGGGGACCTAAGGTTTTCGAGGCATCGGCCGTAATCTGCGCGATATGGTCAGTCCATTTTAGCTTGCTGTTGATGAGTACACCCAGATACGGTACGATTTTGCTGGAGCGAGATGGTTAAACTGTAATATCGATCATATATCAGGCTAGTTTTCTTTCAAAATGTGTCGTAGTTGTGATATAGGGCATTAAAATCCCCAAGAGTGAATTGGCTAAAATCTTCAGCTTTGGCCTCATAAGCACGAGTGTTGAGCCTTTTCGAGTATCGTCAATATATGCCTCTCTTTTGTTTCGTCCCAGAAGGCTTAAATTTATAATTGATGACTCATCGTTTATGAGGCGTTTCTCGTAATACAATTTTGTTTTTGTGAGGGCACGCAAATTCGTTTCATTTTATCACTTTTTAGGTACAATGAATACAAATATTTCTGTAGGAATGTTTCATACATCACACCATGTCTTGGTGGAACACACCATCAAGTATGCGGTCACAGGGTGATTTTTTCCAAGCTGCGTAAGAGTATTTTGAACAGGTCTTGAACGGCGCTGAGTGGTGTTTGCGCTACACTACCGAAAAAATCATAGCGCTTATATGTCGAATTTGCTTCGAGGTAAAGAGGACCTGTACAAGTTCTTGTTGCGTAAATCAGCGTTAAAGTTTAGGACCTCAAGAGTAGAGAAACAACCTGGCTATTATAAAGCTAAAATGTTTCCCTTTTCTCGCTAAACTTGGGAACAGAAAAACCGCCATGGCAGCGTCTGCGCCATTAGCGGCAAACGTTTCGTTGACTTAGGGTATTTTAACGGAATATCAAGACACAATTATATGTAAGCTTATTGTCATGAGTAACCCCCCCCCCCCAAAGGGTATGTGGCGAAACCCCCGAAGGTGAATGCGCCCAAATCTCCCAAGGAGTATGTGCCAGTCAAGAAGGTCAGAAGTGTGCCAAGAGGAAAATGCACAGTGAGAGGAGAAGATGAAGAGGAAGGAGGCAAGCGTGAGGGAAGGAGGAATACGCGGGAGAACAAGCTACACTCCTGGAACTGACCCCAGCGTCATCGGGGCCTGACTACGCCTCAGGACTACCGGCACAAGTTCCAGGCCGAGAACCAAGTGGTCTGCCATGCTCACACGCTAGGGCTACCCACCGGCACCAGTTGAACATCGCAATTAGGGCTACGCTCCCTTGGCTGTGGGCGGAGATGGCTGGGCCCACTTCGTGCAAGCACTACGAGACACGACGGTCGCCTCGACCCACACATCAAGTAGGACGACATAGCACGTAACGTGAGGCGGCACAATACTTAGACTTAGACTTTTACGCAAACTCAAACCACGACAGTTCTTTGACTGTTTACCGCTACTTCACGTGTGCTCCGAAATATCGGCGTCGTCAATTGAACGATTTTTTCTGTGTCCTGTCCACTTGATGAATTAACGTGACACTCATTCAGGGCCTTGCACACCCAAGTATCAATAAAACTTATGTTTGCCCTAAGTATTAGAGTTAAGGTGGAAAAATAATTGAACGCAAAGCAAACGAATTCGTCAGGGCTTGTCGGTTAAACATATCTAGTGCAACACGCCTTTTTACTATAGAAACGATGCCACTACCCTTTTTACAAGTGATCAAATCAAACAAATATTTATTATTGCTACGTTCGTCATAATGTGAGAAGGCCTCGCGATTATTTCTCAATTGCAGAAAAAAAGATATAGATTAAGGCATGTTTCCAATATTTATAGTACTTATTTGAAGAAAGCAAAAAACAAAAGCCTGTTTCCAAGCGGTCCTGATTTTGTGATATTATAGTACACTTTACGAGATACTTTCTTCTGGAATAAGTATCGCCTACCGCGTGATTGCCTTTCCAGTTTTACAGTGTTTCAGGGTAAAGGAGCATTGCAGTCAAAATTGCAACAACTTTATTGTTAGAATTACTGTGTGGGCTTTACTTCTGGCTGAAAGATATTTTGCATTTGTAACCTACAACAAATATTGTTTATCTGAATCAACAAAAAGCAATGCGGACATTGGGGGTGGCGACAGGGCAACATGTGGAACAAAATAACGGCTGTAGTGCGGAACATATAAGCCATTCACACAAGCGGGACTCTATTCTGCTGCCGCAACATTAGATCTGTTATATTGTGACTCTCATCAGACGAACAAAATTGTGCTAAGTATTTATGACGGTTTAGCGGTTCTGCCAAAAGAAAATATGATCGACTTACTGATGGAGACAACGCCAAGTGCAATCAATACAAATAAAGCAGCTACGGAAATGACAAATATGTAGCCGAGAACATAGCAGCTCCAAGAGCAGCAATCCCTGTGGAAAGAAAAATATGAATGAGGCGATGTTGGCGCGCAACAGACTGTTCACTCTGTGTTTTGAGAAGCAAGATTTCAGACGATGCTTTCGCGACCAGACTCTTTCAAAACTCTCGTAGAATTGAAAACTAAGTGTATGCCACTAAGTGATGCTTTCATGATTAAAAGTTCGAGTTGAAGACTTTCGTCTACATGCAGTGCCATCTCGTTTGAACTCTATGTGGCAAATTAAAGTTATTTTGGATTTAAATAGTAACAAATCTAGTATTTTTTTCTGAATTGCCGTTAGCCCTCCAGGAATATCTCCATACATAGTAATCATGCGAAACTGTTTTCTCGGTGTGTAATAATATTCACTGGGTAGAATGTATGTCGCGCGGTTTAGTTTCCGTTGCGAAATCACATTGATGGGCGGCGTGCTTTAACAAAAATAGAATAAATAACTGGAATCCGTGGTTGGCGTATAAATGCACCGACTTGTTTTTAACCAAGCTTCGTCTCAATCGTGTGTTCCGCCTAGTTCTATTTCCGTGGGGAAGTATCATGGTCATCCCAATCATAGCCGCATTTTTATGTTGGCCTGCACGCAATAGTTAAGGGTGCGTGGGCGAAGGCGGGGTGCTTCCTTCCCGCGGTGTCAAGAGCTCGACCATTCCCATAGCACCCTGTCACCAACCATTGAGCAGCCGACGCAGTGCAGATGATACAAGACGTGACAAGACTATCAGGTGGTACCGCGTTCCATCCTTTGTTGTGAGACACGGATTAAAGCCCCTTCCCGATTCTTGATTGTATTTAGGGCTAGCTCTGTCGGGGTCATTCCGCACCTACTCTAGGAGTTTCATGTATGGTAGCACGGAGGTTGTCGCAACTTGCCATGTGTTCTCCTCACCGAGGTCGTCCGTTACCATGCCTTCGGCCGTAAAAGTCTCATTCCAAGCTGCCGTCTTACCGCGCGAGGCAGACGAAGTTCGGAATGTCGCAAAACGCGGTGCTGCTGCACCCCTCATGAAGGCGAAGCAGTGTGTAGGAAGTAGCCTAGCAGGGGTTGTCATAGCTGACGTTTTAATACAGCGCTTTGTTTTTCAGTCATAAGCCGTCTCACATGTCCTGGTCACGGGACAATACAACAACAGGACCAGCTGTATTAAACAACATCACACTCACCTCTGCGTGCGCACTACCAACCACAATAAAAATACTTCGCACAAAACATCTTCCGTTACGCAGGCTCAAATGGTAGTTGCAGAAGAAGTTGCTGAGCGATTGTGTTGAAACATCGCTTCATAACAACATCCCTTCACACAATTTTCGCGGTTGTGTAAACATTATAAGTGTTTCAGTTGACAAAACTCAAACAGAGTGGAATCGCTGAAAGCGTTACTTCCTTCAAATTTCATTGAACACCGCTGGGCGTTTTCAAGCGCCTGTGCTCAAGGGATATACAAGCGTGGTTGATTGATTTGCAGAATACTTGTGTGTTTGGCTGCTCGATTGGGATCAAGTCCCTTTCCAGATTAGACAGTTTTGTCCTTGCAGGAAAAGTGGGAATTATCCGGGAAGCAACAAGGAAATCGTCGATGTTTTTGTACTATGCAATCAAGTCAGCGGTAAGTTGTTCATCACTACCCAGGTACCACCTTTAGTTTGTACCGTGTAATATTGTGCTCCAGCCATATCTTTCGCTTTTATCCGCCATAGCGCTCGTTAAAAAGGTACGTTTTACTGACCTCACCTTTAGGGCCAAACTATTGATTGCTCGCTACGTTGTAAATCTTGCGCCGTGGACACGCAAAACGGCCAACAAAGGGCGCATAAAATGACCTATGGATCAACAAAAAATTCCGCGACCCTCACTCTGAAGACGACGATTCTTGAAAGGAAACCCCCGTCGGGATAGATTCTTTGCTTGGCCAATCCCACAATGCGAGTATGGGCTAGTCTTGAAGTTTTCACCACTACTCTAGAACACTAACAAGAACTCTGCATGTGCACTTCGTAGGACTAACGCCTCGGTTTGCGGTTTACGGAGCGTATCGCTACTTGCGGATTCGGGTTTGCTACGGTCTTTTGAAAATGGCGTAATCGTTTTTTTTTTTGAGGCGTGCTACAGCGGACCTTGAAACAGGACTTCCGAACTGTGGACGCACATGGGATCAGGTTTCTACCCATTGAGAGTGACAACGGTGTACCATACGGCCTCGTCATGGTCCTGGCCCTACACGCCATTTGGAAGTCGCGTATGGCGATTCGTGATCAAAATGTTGATGCTAATAAACGGGCGAAAGAGTATTTTGCTGATTCTATGCGTATTATGATCCAAGTCTGGAGGGCTCAACCTGACCCTCCGGAGTGGCTGTCCGTGATGGAGACTCTAACGGACCTCAAGCAATTTTAGCCGTTTTATGCTAGCGGGATTTTGGCCAGCAGTTTTTATCATTATTGTGTTTCCTTTCTTTGGTTCAAGTGCTGTGTAAATGTATGGCAATAAAAAATATATAAAAAGTGAAAATGGCGCAATCGGATAGAATCTGGCTTCATAACGCCAGGAACCCAGGTTGGATACCGGTATCGGGAAGCTGCTTTTTTTTTCACTTCACCAACGATCATTCATCTTCTTCAGAGAAAGTTGGCTTTCCAGCTGGTCGTATTGGCGTAGAACGGCGTCAGTGAGGACAATAAAGCTTTGAATAAATAAATAACTACTAAATACGCTACTGGTGACGCCCCCTTTCTTGAGGAGTCTTCCATATGGGAGGCTTCCTTATTGTGTTAAAAGACTTGTGGAATTTGGGTCTGGGTACAATTTGACACAGGACAGGGGCCTCGCGAATGCAAGACAAGCAGGGAACAGCAGCACTAATACTGCTATATGGCTCTGGCTTACGAAAGGTGGATCGCCTCCTTCTGTTACAGCCGTCAGCTTATCAATGGATGTTAGTGACACTTATCGAGGTTTGCATGACAACTTAAGCATGGTGATTACATATTTAGGTGATGGGGGAGTTGCGGCCCACGCTCCCGGTAATTGGTTTTTATTTTTATTACGTTTGTCGATGTGAACTTAGAAAATATGTGATGATATTATTACCAATTAAGAATGCTCAGTGTGAGAAGAATGATATTATAATGACATGACACGCTGCGCAATGATACAGAAATGCTTTCGCAGCTACTAAGTCAACAGCAGGGCTTTCGGGACCTGGTGAATGTAAAGATGAATCATAAAGTCGTGACAGGTGTCCTGAGCATTGTTAAAGATCAATCATGACGTAGTGACGAATAGTCTATCTTTGGGCTCTAAATTTTTGCTGTTGTTCGCCGATTTTGTCCGGCAAAATGAGCTGCGCAATGTGAGTCATCTCCATGGCTGCTGTTCCGCGTGGCGTGTTCAGCCAATTTCGGTGACAACGGCCGTAGGATCAGAAAAGTACTTTAACCGGAAAGTGCAATGACAAGTGCTCTTGAGACGAGTCGTCGGATTAGTCGTTACAGTCGTCTGTTTCTGGTTAGATTGACATTTGCTAGAATTTTCGCGCGCTGCTTCGGCCTGTTTGCAGGATCTTGTTTGTATTTTTATGTTTGACATATTTATCGCCGTTGTGGGCCCGACGGTATTTCGGTTTTTAGAATTTGCTGTTATTCAGACCATACAATAGCAGTCACCGATAGGGTCCCTGTATTTAAAATCGTGTTTTCCTTCTGTTGATATTCTAGCCATCAATAAAAAGCCGATAACAATGTGTTTTATTCGCTATTGCTTTGGTGCTTTATTTTGTCAGGTAAAGTGCAAATTTTTCTTTAAGGTACATTTGAAGCATTCGTTATAATAGTGAGGAATACTTACTGTGAGCCCACTGTAACCAGAGACGGCGAACTTTCGCTGAGCATGGGGTGTTATGAAATTAAAAGTTAAAATCCAACTTTCCTAAATTTCCCTAAATCACCCAATTACCAGCCATGAAGGGGCACTATTTACAAGGTATAGAAAGAGGCTGGAGCTCCAATGCCAGCCGAATTTAGATCATAATTTTTCTCTTCTCCAAAAAGAATCGTGTTTCATGATGGTGTTTTGCGTTTCCATTCACTGCAGGGGCGTAGCCAGAAATTTTGCTCGGGGGGAGGCTGAGACTGCACCTCGACCTCCTCCATATGATTTTTCAAGGGATTAAAAATATGTTTTTTATTTATTTGTTTAGGTACACTAAGGGCCCCGAAGTGCATTACATATTGGGGATCGAAAAAGAAAAAATATACATAGGATCAGTGTACAAAGAAAACCATGGTAAGAAATTATACACATATAAGGCAATAACACAATTTGTACACTCACTAGTTGCTATCAGCAATAGCAAAGTGGACAGAGTATGTTATAACATAGACAAGGCAATAGAAGTTCATTTACCACTTGGTTTCCGAATTGATAAAGTCCGGTTCCATCCATTCGCGTGAGGTACTCATTTTGAAGATATGATAAATATGTATAATAAGTATTTATGTATTTTATACATGATAAATACAAAACTATTACCTGATAACAATGTATGTTACACGTTGGGGACGAATTATTGAACCCGTCGTACTGTCAAGAACAAGAAAAATAAAATATTTCTTCATAAAATGTATTCGTATGCTCCGAGAATTGCTGCAGAACTGCTATCACTGCATGCAATTTTGTTTAGTCTACATAACAACTAACACTTAAAGAAATATGTAAAAATATAAACAGATATCCTTAACAAACATGAAAGCAAAAGACACAGAAGTTAAGAACTACATTCATCTAAAACTAACAAAAGATTGCATGCAGTGAATATTATAAACGTGAAAAGCACGAAACAACTTGCGGGCGGACGTTTTAATCTCGCTTTGTCATTCAACAATTTTTTTTCCATTTTTGCTGACATGCGACGGTTAGGGACAAATCTGAACGCCGCTGTCTTTTACGCCATTATAAGGGGTAGGAGCAGCTTGTTAACAGTCGCGTACAGCGGATAATTCCACCAAGATTATTCACAGAAAAAAAGGAGTCAAAACGTACACTTGTGGAGAAAAAAGCGAGACGATTATATTTGGATGAAGGCAACAAAAGTTTCACTGGCAACAAAGTGCACATTTATACAGAAAACCTAGCAACAAGATACTTAAATCGGAAAGCTGCAGTTAACGCACATATTTAAGCAACAGTGACTGTACAGTGTACATATTACATAAAACAAGGCCAACAAAGAATAAAGTTCAGCGAGCACATGAGGTTAACCCCACACATAGAAACGCAGTGAACCCAGGCAACAATAAAACTATTACCCTAGAAATTGTAATGTGCTTTTAGAACACTGGCGTCGTGATGTAACAGAACCATATGGGTAAAATGGGTAGAATCATAAATGCTTAAAATATTAAACAAAATGTGTATTTGAAAGGTGCTTTAGTGTGAACACAATTGCGTTGTGCCCGATGTAAAATAAGGCTCTACTTGACATTAATAGAATGACAAAAGACAGAAGTTTAAAAGACAAAAGTTTTACGTAAGTCGCAGACGGTACTATTAGTTGCACATAGCTCATAGAGCAACGGTTTGTTGAAAAACGCCGCGTAAACCAGGTTTTCCAGAGCAAGGTGGGCGATTCGTACTTGACGTGCTTGTTAAATTTTAATTTCCAATTTCGTGATAATCCTAGAATATGATGTGGGCGGTTGCAGTGAACGGAAGCAATCTCTGTGGTTTCTAAAACTAATGTGCAATGATTCGTTACCACAATTGCACTCTTATGAAGCAGAACTAACATCGTTTCTTTTACTTGCAATGGTTTCTTACTGATTCTCTATTTAAAGGACAAAGCTTACTCGGCGGGGAATTTTATCGAAGCGGTCAATGACTTCTGATACGCTTTCATCAACGTCTCTGTGAGCGTACAGAAGCGCTAGGCCAACCATGCGTTCCTGGGACATCGTGGAGCGCAAGTAGTTCTTTAACAACCACATGCTCGAAAATGTTCTCTCTGCGGTGGCAGTTGTCACTGGAAGGGTGACTAGAATCTGAAGCAGTTTGTGCACATTCGGATAGAACTGGCAGTCGCAGTGAGAGAGGGCAGTTATTCCTGTGCTGGGGCGGAGGTTTGCTGCTTTGTTCATCCACTTTGCCCACCAAAGTCGCAGTTCTCCCAAAGCAGCCCTTGCATCCACGTCCTGTGGAAAACTAGCGACGAGGTTTTCCGCTGCTTTCTCGCGATTGTCTTGCAGTGGTGGTATTTCGGATGGCACAATTACACACAAACACTCTAATGTTGTCCTGTGCTTTTCGAACCCTTGGTGCAACTGTGCTAACACGTAGTCCATGAATGGAATGAATACGGTTCTTCTAAAATTTTGCTCTGGATTTTCTAATGCAACGCCACGATCCTGCTGGCGGGCGCCGGCTCGTCGGCTGGTGATTTCGACATTCATTTTGTTTGCCACGGCCTGCACTTGCACAAATATTTTCGAGAAGGAGGCAGTGGGACTGTCTCGGTCATTCTGAATAGTCTCCTGTACCAAGTGTAGGTCGTCCATCGCGGCGCTCATGTCGATGCTGCTCGACTGCAGCCTCTTTGACAGCGGCAGAGTCAATGCAAGCACATTCTTCGCCACATGCAGGCTCATGAGGAATGCTGGTGACAGAAGTGCCAACGCCACACTATTCGCCTGAGCGGAACTTTCACCACTGCCATTGTCTTGAATTTCCTGTAGTGCTGCGATCACCGCTTCAAAAAGACTGACAAATGAAAGCACTGCATCATGCTTTTCCACCCAGCGCGTTTCGCATAATCCCACAAACCGCTGCCTTGTGGACTCTGGGCACATCAAAATTATCATTTTTCTCAGAACGTGCAAACGGTTAGCAGATTTCCGAAAAAAATTCGATGTTTCCTTTAGCGTCCCAAAGCAGTTTCGGATATATGTAATGAAACAGGCCGCACACAAAACTAGGTTAAGGGAGTGGCTGGCGCAATGTGTGTGCAATGCGGTCGGATATTTTTCGCGAACAACGGCTTGCACACCATTGGTTCTACCTGCCATAGAGCTTGCGCCGTCATACCCTTGGCCACGAAGGTGTTGCATGGTAATTCCTAGGTCAATGAGAAATTTGATAATTGTGTCGGCCAGGGCTCTGCCGCTTTGGTCCTGTATTGGCACAAAGCCTAAAAACACTTCTTCGATGTTGTCGGTATCCTTGTTCAGGTACTTTGCGCAAACGGTAAGCTGTTCAATTCCAGCAATGTCTGTAGTTTCATCGGCAAGTACTGCAAAGCAGCCTGAGGCGTTTACTTTTGAAACCAATCTTTCTTTGATGACTTCGCCAGAAATTTCTATAATTTAGTTTTGTACCGCTGGGCTTAAATACGAGGCATTACTGGGGCAGCCCTCCAGGTGGTCCTTCAGAGCTGTATCGCCACAATCGGCTCGCATTCGAAGTAGCGCTCTGAAGTTTCCTTCGTTTTCCGCGGAGACGGCGCTCAAGTCCAGAGGACCGCTGTCCCTATGGCCACGCAGAGCCAGACCCTGCCATGCGCAAAAAAGAACTGTCTCAACAGCAGGCTGCAATTTTCTTCTGTTTTCTCTTATTTGATTTTGTCTGCCCTGGTCCAGCTGATCAACCACACTAGGTGCGTTTCCTAAGAACGTTTGGATAAAGTTATCAGCCGCCAGTTGACAATCACGGTGATATTTGGTGCTTTCGTGCGCATCAAAGATTTCGAGAGCGTGATTCCATTTCTGGAAAGGCTTAGACACGAGGGCTCCAGTGCATGCATGTTGGCCCTTGCCAACCTCCGGCCCGCAGAACAGGACGCACACTCGACAAAAAGCACCTTGTTCAAAGTCTGAGTAGCTCAACCATCGATATCTATCGAGCCATGCCGACTGAAATCTTCGGTTTTGCTTCAAATCTTTCGTAGATTTGAATCTGTATCCTTGAGGTGGAATCCACGGAGATGTCAGAAGCTGATATCTGGTCTGGTCTTCCACTGTTGAGTAATTCGAGTGCAGCCCTATGTCAAATTTGCTTGTTAGGACCGTTTGCGCATCTGAAAGAGTTAAATATTCGATATCACTATACGTGGTTCGGTACATGAGCGATCTGTTTCTAAATTGTGCACAATAACTGAACGAATAAGAAAAATATGTGCGAATTCTCACCAGATGAGCATGTTGAGCCTGTCGGTACAGACGGTACAGACGCATGCTTCTGAGTTTCCAGATGTGGCTCTGGCACCAGTCCTTCGTCTCTTGTGTCAGTAGAGATTTTTTGTCTTGAACCAGTACCTGCGCAAACCACAAGGGAAAAAAATAAACAGCAGCCCTCTCTTGTCGCTATACCCAATGACCCAATAATGCGCCATCTTTCTTTATAAGCTCCTACCGCCATGTATATAAGTAGCATAATGGTCGGTGTGTGAAACTGCACCTTTGGCCTGCGCGAGCAAGGTGTTTCCTACAATGCTCAGCGTAACGCGCTGGTTCACCGGTTTGTGTCTTAGAAGCTGTTTTCGGACTAAGAAGCGGAATCTATATGTGTTTAGGGGAAACAGCGTAAGATGCGCCACCTAGGCTAAGGGTGCAATGGCGACAAACTCAATACGAGTTGTAGAAAAACCAAATTTTTTAGACTGCACCTCTTCATAGCTCCGTCACCCCCGTGGTTATCCGGCCTGTTCAATCCTACGCGTGATCAAAACCAGACGTGAAAATTGCATGTCAGGGAAGGGGACATTTTTTTTAGCGTGATGAGCGATTTTTTCGATTTTTTATGCAAACCATGGAAGGGAGCGCTCCTCTGTGTTCTTGAAAAGAGAGGAATTTTTTCTTTGAAGGGTGAAGAGCGTTGTCTCATCACGCGACTGAAGGACCTACTGAATAAAAAGACAGCGCAAGGCTTGATCCACAGTGCTTTTCGTCCTGCCGGCATCGTCGGCATTGTACGCCGGCGTGGCGAAAACATTTTAAGAAAGGCAGCGACAACATCGAAATAATGATATCGAAACCGAACATGATTGAATTTCAAGCAGTTGCATGACTGAAGGAAAAAAATAGGACATATATAGAAAAGATCTCAGTACTGAAAAGAATGCATGCAAACAAATGTCTCCACGAATGAAAGTCAGGAGACCTGACTTTTATGACAAAGAGTTGCTGTTACATGTTGGTTATGCTAACGCTTACTTTCGCAAATAATGCATCTTATTCCCCTCACTTGACTACTGGTTTATCAGTAATAATGTTGCTATTTTGCAAACGTAGCTGCCAATACCTGTCCGCCTACGAAAACCCAATTCTAGGCTTCAAGATCATGCATTTTACGCACCATACATTGAACACAAGAAAACCCGTAAAAGAAATAGCATAGTTACCTTTGCTGGCTTCAGTGTCTTGGCACGGACGCTTGGACGTAGGAGGAAAAAATGTCGATATCCTCTTCTGTGACATATTGTAACGCCGAATTCCGTGCAGTCGCTACGCGGAATTGAAGGGCAGACAGATGAACACCGAAGACATATTAAGTTGAATATTTACACTAACGGTTCTTATCTTCCCCGATGATCTGACGACGACGACTGTAGGGGAGGTTTCTTTAAAAGTATATTTAAACGAAAGAAAAAATATTTCCAGACTGAAGTTGAAGTTGAGCAGAGTAAGAAGTAAAATAAGCGTATCAGACAGCTAACTTTGTGTGAAACCCTGAGGATCCGACCCCGAGACGTCGTGTCTCGTTGTTTTGATCGGTCACTTAGGCTCCGCCCACGATGCACGTGCCAATCAGAATCTCGTGGCGATCTGGTTGGTTGCATTCGCAAATCCATGCAGAAACGGCGGCGGACAACGCCCCCGTAACCCCCGAAACGTTGGTAACTCTCTCCCACCACTAGAAAAAGGGAAAAGACGAAAAACAATTAAGTAAAACACAACAAACGAAACCACGTGCAAACACTTGAGGGCACCTGTTAAGTTCGAGCACCTCTTTTCCTAAAATCGCGAGCTGCTCGTTTATTCTGTCATATGTTCTTTTTTTTTCCCGCCGATTGGGATGCGGTGATGAATGGACAGCGCGGAGCGCACACGGAAACGCATTACTTCGCGCCTCTGGGTTTGACGCGGGCGGCCACGGGGCGGGTTCAAAGAAGGGACGCGCGCTGCGCATCGTTTCGTTTGTTTGTAATGATGCCGCAGCGCCCGGTGTCGGGGCCTCGGTTTGAGGAAAGTGGTATGCTTGGCCGCTGCTGTATCGGGCAGGTCGACGAACTGCGGCAAGTATTCGCGGGGAGGGCTATGACGAACTAGCGAGGCCGTCTGGGTGGCCCTCGTTTTGTGCGATCCCGAGCACTTTGGACCAACCGCGGTTAGAAGGGTTGTTTTCGCCTGCAGGTGTCCCCGCGAGACGGTTGAATGCGCTTCTCCCGCCAGTCATTCTGGGGATCTAGGCTTGGAAACATTGGGTCGCGCAGGTCATTTAGTCGCGTGTCTCGTGCCGGCTACGTGTGGTCTTCTTTCCGGCCTGAAAACGCGACGTCGTCTGGCTGACAATGAGGGCGGCAATAACGGGACGGCGGGGCGCGTGGAACGAGAATGGGGGGTCCGTCGGGAAACAATTAGTCGCCTATCGGCGGCGGAAAAAGGGATAAGTGCCGTGCGCGGTGTGTGGCGGCGTGCGCGGCCACAGAGTGGGGTGGGGGGGCGCTCGACAAAGCGACGTAGAATTGTCGGCTTGAATGTCTGTCGGCGACCCGAAGCGCGCGCGCCGTCTCAAAATTTTAATGGCCACCAGGAGGGAAACGGGCCACCAAGGGAGAGCTGGTGCGCTTTCCGGACAGGACTCCTGGGGTTCTGGACAAAATCCTAGGATGGTTTCCGGCGCAGGTGGTTGCCTTGGTCGCCGTGCATGACAGCGCGTCAAAATTTCGGGGGGGGCTGAAGCCCCATAAGCCCCCCCCCCCTCCTTACGCCCCTGATTCACTGTATGTCAAAAAACAGTCGCAAATATTTGGTTATTCTTTCTCAGAATAAGTAGCGTTCAAAAAGAATTGTTACTTTTACGGCGATTTTTTCTGAATTTTTTACCTAGCACAAAGCTCAAGGTCTTGCAAGCTTGGTAACGCGAACAAGACATACGTAACTAAGTCATTTCTCTTGTAATTTTTCAGGACTCCGCCTTAGAAATCGTTGCCAGATTGCTTTTTATTGCATAGAGGTTTTTGCCGAGTACCCCCTGCCCCAAGCCCGACCGTGTGATGCGCGCTTTCTTATTAAAAGGCACAATTAGTGACGTAACCTATACAATCGGTATAGTAGCGTAAACGAATATATTTAGTCGAAGAAAACTTGAGACAACAAAATATACAAAGGCAGAACTAAAAAATGAGTGAAATGAAGGAATGAGATCGAAATCTTGTAGCTTGAACATCCACCATACAAAATTAAAAAAAAACGAATACAAATTGTAAAAAACAGACAAACAATGTAATGCCCTGCAAATTTACAGACACATTATTTGTAAAATTAACACACTCGAGCGTTACAATAGCGCGAAGGGAAATGTTTGCTGAAAGGCGATTGTAGAAAGTGGAAAATAGAAACACAGCAAGAGTAAAAACTCACAAAGAAGAACTAACAGACCACGCTGGGCACCATAAATACAAACCACATGCGATCTGACTAGGCGGCATCACTCGGCATCAACGGGCGCCGGCACGCGCCTGTAAAATGCATGAAAACACGCGCATTCACTGGAGATATACCAGTATATATTCTGGACAGATATTGGCGTCGACGGGGCAAGTGGTGCGGGAATAATCCATCTGAAAGCGGACAGCAGCCCCCGGGCTACCGGTGGGCTTTGAGGCGTGGTTTCCATCAATTCCGAAGAAGTGAAATTAATTTTTTTCAGTTGCTTTCGGCAGTTTCTTCGATACGAATAGTACAAGCTACTTCTGTTCAAATGCACACGTTTTATTTGTACCTCTCTTGGTTTCCGTTGGGAAGATCGGAGATCTGCGATATTCTTTCGTGAGGTAAATAAGGCAGATCTTACTACATTGATTTGGCTGAAGCGTTAGCCAGAGCCAAGTAGCAAAAGCCGAGTACTTGAGAAACAAAAGAGATCATGAACACTACCTTTAGCTACAAACAAATTTTTGCGACTGTAGTCCAAAGCATACGGCTTCAGCTTGCGTACTGGGGCGATTTAAGACCCCAATCGAAAGCACCTTGAAGAAGTGTTGCCAGAAACTGCGATAATGGTTTTTGAAACTCTACTTTAATAGAAGTAAAATGAAGTAGCACAATCTTGTTTGTTGAACGTTGCACCAGTGTCTGGCTGCTAAGATCAAAATTTCACCACGTGTTTTGTTAAAGTTGTGGCAGAAATTGTTGAAGAAGTTACAGAAGGAGGGAATTACTTATTCAGCTGAAATGTTTTTCAAGCAATCTGCCTTGATTTTAGTATATATGCATATGTACCATTCTGTAGATATGTACCATTTTCACCACTTCGAAGCAGTTGTGTTTGCACATGGCCTCCGTTGTGCAAACACAACTGCTTGGAAATGGTGAAACTGCTCAGGCAATTGGGCGTGTTAATCGAGTCAGAAAAGCGGTTGTTTTTCATTGCCCCTTTAACTTCCGGAACCGAGAGCGCTGAAGCTTGATCGAACTGATAATCTACATACACTGATTTTAAGGCCATAATAAAAAAAATGGCGCAGCTTATTAGGAGCCCAGTTAAATGAAAACCCTATTTTGCGCGCGCATTGGTAAAGGGCATAGTTAAAATATCCATTCTATTCACCGCTACGAGCCAGGAGGGAAAACAACTACAATAAGATTTAAATGTGTGTGTAACGCAGTTGCCAAAGAATAGCATCTGCTCCAAACGTTGGCGTCTCGTTCTATGCATAGTAAAAGATCGTACTCACAAGCAAAATTTTTAGTGTATGCTCCCGTTTAAAGGTTTTCTTTGTGGTTGCAGCATTCACCGCGTCTGCAGGTATCGCGGCATAACTGTGACGTCTGGTTGCGAACTTAAAATTAGTGAAGTCGTGCTCACACAACAAAAAAGTCATCGCAAACTGTTCTACAGGACACGCAATCGTCACGCGATATTGTCGATTGTGGCGCAGTTGTAGATTATGACTTGTTTTCAACAAAATAACATCGCTATGTCCGGAGCAGGTGGGCGATCGGTTTACACTCACTTTTTTGGGGAACTGCTGAGATAGCCTCGATGCATTTTGTTTAAAGTTCGCATTTAAATGCTCGTCTAGATACGAAGCAAACACTCTAACATAGGGCCCACACCATATTGCGCCCTGCTTTAACTCAGAAAGCAGGGATTATAAATAAATTATAATACCAGGAACAAGTAGGCCCAAAACCAAAAGAGGTATCAACAAACTATCAACACAAATTGTTGTCCTGGCGTGGCTTTCAAAACGAGATCGTAAGCGCTGTTTTGAAACGGACAGAACAAGCGCTAACTATTCGGCTTGATCCAACATATTGTATTTTGCAGACATGCTCGCAATATCCCAACGAGTAGCCACCCGGCAGGATGACTGCGTTAGCTCTTACACTGGTATATATTTATCCATCACATTGACTTTATTGGCTTTATTGGCTTTAGTGGCATGACTTTATCCACCACAGTGAAGGAATGCGGCACAGTACCAGCAATGGGTGTATTGCACTTCGAAGCTGACCTTTCCTGTCTGGTTGAATAGAGATAATAATGCCCAATTAGTTTATCTCCAAGCGTACGAGCAAACCAAATCCTGTAGTTTCAATAATCGCTTCTGATGACTTACTAGTGAAGTTCAGGTGGAGAACCAATTTTAGACAACCGTGTGAATCACTTCAAGGCACCACAGCAAACTGCCTGCCGTTTCTTCTTCTTCTGGCCAAAAGTACAGCGCACACTCATGTCGAGGAATGTACCAACAGTGCGGTTCTATTGGCGATTGCCCCTGTTTTTTCTTTCTTCCTGTATAATGGCTGATATAATCAAGCAATAATAGGCGCCGTGGTACTACCTACTGAAACACATTTATTTCGAGATAATTTGAAAGAAAAAAAGAACAGCGCTTTTGGACAAGAATTCTGAATACAATGTTTCAGCTCTTAATTTGGTTTTTCAATGTTTATTTTTCAATATTTCAGGCAAGAAGCCCCGCCACGTGCAGAAGAGAATGGGCGCAGCAGGCACTTGTGGTGCAAGGCTGGAGAAACAGCAGAGCTAGCGCCCCCTCTCCCTTCATTGGAGAACCGGCTGTTGCACGTAACGTTTATTTCTGAACTTACCGCTGAAAGTTCTCTATGACTGGGAGGCCCAGATTGTTGCGTCCGCAGGCTTTCATATCTCTCCCGAGGAGGACCGCGTTAACAAGCACCGAAACCCGTGCCCAAGTCCAAACCAAACGCGCACGCTACGAACCCAAACAAAATGCAATGCGCTCGGAATGTGATCATAGCTCAATCTGATAGACCAAGGTTTCATAATGCCAGGGACCTGGGTTCGATTCCGACCATGGGAAGCTTTTTGTTTCGTTCCAATTGGCTGAACACGTTATTGTTTCCCACCGCTGCTAACCTGTGCGCCAGCGTGCTCAAGAATGTAGGTTAACCTGGTGAGAAACATGCCCTCAAGTACCTTGCAAAGTGTGGAAGCCAGGGTGATGGGCCTCATGTTGTTGATATTAATAATCTTTTTTCTGCCTTGTGAACTGGGTAAACGACGGAGTGCTTCCAGTCGACCGGCAGCTCACCGGATATCCACAGAGGGTTTAGTTCTGACAACAGCTGCATTTTCGCGTCTTCATCCAAGTTCTGAACCATGCGCCACGTAGTGCCACCTTTCCCGCGCGTGCTCCTAACGTTGATCGCCCCAGAGCTATTGCCATTTCCTGTGGAGTGAATGGTGCATTCTGGGCCACATCATTCTCGGGTGGTTGTCATTGATACGTAGTCGGTGGCGGGGGAATCCTGGGTCGCGGGATAACTGTGTGAGGCGCCTCCTCCTCGAATTCAGCAGCGGAAAGGTTGGTTGCCAGAAAAATGTTGCGGCACGCAAGCGCGGCTTTGGCCTTCCACGCCAGCCATAGAGTTTCAGTATACTAGCGAGGAAACTGTCCCTCCCAAGCCGTGTCGTCGGGGGGGTTCATGGGAAGACCCCCCTTTTTGGCTTGAGCTCGGCATGACAATTGTATTCTTAAGCGGTTTTTGGGATTTGCTTTCTTCACTATGCATTAACACGTTTACGAGCTACAAGGAAGCCGAAATCCTCCCAGTTCTGTGGTAGCAGTGTTCAGTGAAACAGCAGGCAATGCGTGATCGCACCTGACGTTGCTCATGCCGAAATCGAAGGACGTATGACTGAGCGGGTAATATGGCGACGCGAAATTTGAAGCCGACGAAAAGAAGAAACAGAACGTACTTCGACGAAGACAACATGCGGCAGATACGGGTGCTTGTATGCGTCCTATTTTGTCATCGTCCGCAACTGTTTGACGCCAGTTTTTTTTTCTTGTTAAACTAGCTTGCTGTCGGAGCAACGGTTCACCACGAAGGAAACGTTTTCATAGGCACGCTCAAAAAACTTTCGAAACTCTTCAAACAACTTATTATTTGAAATAATGGTAAAATAATAAAATCACAGTATCTAATGAGTTACCCCCAAATATTAACATTGTTCGTAACTACAACCTTGGCCTGCGTAATAGCAGGCACAACCGTTCCGGCAAAAAATACTCTTTACTTCCTTTTTCCTTATATTTAAAACAGCCTGTTTTTATATTGCACTTACATAATTGCACACTATTCTTGCGTTTTTGTGGCACTTTGTTTAAATTTGCGGTCACTAAAACGTTTCAATCCAAGCCAATGATGAAAGTAAGGCGAGCGCGATGTATAACGGCGGTCCATGACGACACAGACGACCTTGGTGTGAGCCTCCTGGACGCTGGCTCCAGATTCCTCTTAGTGTATACTGCCCGCCGCGGTGGCTCAGTGGCTAAGGCGTTGCGCTGCTGAGCACGAAGTCGTGGGTTCGATTTTCGGCCGCGGCGGTCGCTTTTCTGATGGAGGCGAAAAGCAAAAATGCCCGTGTGTACCAGATTTTGGCGCACGTTAAACATCCCCAGGTGGTCAAAATTAATCCGGAGCCCTCCACTACGGCGCGCCTCATCGCCTGCGTTGCGTCGGCGCGTTAAACCCTACAATCAATCGATTAGTGTATACTGTAAGAACCTCTATGCCGTCAGGATACGAAATGTGTGCCATAGCTTCCTTGAAGCAGTCTTTTCACTGAAGGAGGCGCAGTTGTCAGGTCTCCGCGATCGCGCTAGTCGTTTGGCGTATGTGGAGCCTGAGCCGCCTTTTTTCATACCATCAGAAGGTCTTTAAAACAGCCTTCTGTTGTTCAAGTACTGAACGCATAGTTGTTTCCTCGTACTCTAGAGATTGACAAGGTGTCTGTCCAGTACCGCAATGTCTTCACTCACTTGGATTACGCGCGTGGAGTCTTGAACTGCGTGCTTCAACTTTTCAGTGATGGAAAGATTGCTTTCATATTCAGCCATAGCAGAGCAGAAGGCATCCCAATCGATTTATTGTGTATTACGCTTGGGCTGGCTGAGGCTTCAGGCATTTAACTGCAGCCATATGGGGTAGTGTTCGGAGCTCATAGGTTCTGCTCCGCAGCGCCACTCTTTAACGAGGCCATTGACTGCCCACGTGAGATCTACGGTGGTATCGTGCTGTCTCGCGTGAAGTCCACACATTGTAGGCCATTCCAAGTCATTGATGAGTGTGAGGCAGGCTGCTTCAGTAGTCTCGTGAAGTTTGCTTCCAGGTGCGTCCGCCGTGCTCTATCCCCAATCTGGGTGGTGCGCATTGAAACCTCCTGCCAGCAGGAAGCGGTTCCTTGGGCACAGTTTTCTCATGTCGAGCATCCACTGGTACCCTACATTGTCCCCTTCAGACTCGCGGCGGCAGCAGCTGGGCTCACGACTCGCGTAATACGACACAATGAGTATAGCCTTCCTCCCAATGGATAAACGTACAGCCACGACCTCTTGGAAGCTACTCCAGTATTGGTCAATATCAATTTGCGCGTAGGGAATATCCTGGCGCTCAAACACAGCCGTTTGTGCCTCCACCTTGTTTGATTGTTGTTGATTTCTCGGCACTCGATGTTCAACATTGGGTTGGAAGTATCCTTTATATCCGGAAATACCAGGTGCATTTCCCAGAGTTTCTTGCAACATGAATGTGATGGGCCTTCCGATATTACGGAAAAGCTCATTGAGCTCGGCCGCATACTGTCGAAGAGAGCGGCAATTCCGCTGTAGTTGGTCCGGATGTGTGCCCGCTGTGGATGCTTTACTGTCTAGTTGCATTTGGGGCCTGCTGATTGATCTCTGTAGCATGTTGTCAAACTGGTGTTGCGGTAGGCATCACTTGCTGTATTACGCGTTGCTGAACCAACTCTGCTGAACCAAATGGTTTAGCTGCTGCTCGTGTCATTGTTGTTGAGCCTTTATCCGGTCCACCTAAGCTGGAGGTTCCCCTACTGTTGTATTATCCGTTGCACGTATAGTTGCAAGCTGATTTCGTTGCTTTGTACCCACAGGAATGACATCAATCAGCTGGGAATTATGGCGGTTGGATGGATGGGGTTGGGAGGCACTGCTTGATGGTTGTATGCTGGGTTTCACTTGAACGGAGATGTCCGGGTGTTCCCGCTGGGTATCAAGTTTGCAATTCTCCACATATTTGCTCCGTTCGCGGTGAACCTCAACCGCTTTATATTCGGCAGTGCGCAGGAGGTTGTCTTAAAACTCTTCCTAATGGTTGTATTCAAAACAAAGCTAACCTATTTGTTGCTCAAGCTGACTCAGCCGTTCTTCCAAATCAGCACGCTTATGTTGCCGTACAAGCTGCAATTCTCTGCATGGCTGCTGCGCGTCCGTGAATTCTCTGTCGTAAGTCGCAAGCACTTCGTCATTTGATTCCGCATTTTCTTCTGTGCGAACTGTACCCGTGGAGCATTTCACCGTAGTTGGGCTCGCTGAACCCACTCTGCAAGAGATTGACCGGTGCTTTGACCGACCACTGGAGTAGGCAGCTGTTATGAATAATTTTGATTTCTTGTAATTGTTCCGGTAATTCGCTTTCGCCGCACACTCAGGGTCGATAGCGAGGTCACCGTCGTTCTTACAATGCACACAGTACTTCTCCCGGTCGTTTGAACAATCATCCGGCGCTTCACCAGGCTGCTTGCCACACTTTCCAAACACGGCAGCACCTGTGGGGCAGGTTGCCGCTTTGTGCCCTGGGCGGTGTCATCGGAGACAAACGAAAGCATACTGCTGGTATTTCCAGACTGTGCGACGAAAACTCCAGTAAAAGACTTCTCTTGGTGGGCTTGGCGACTCAAACGTTATAAGGAATGTCCCGCGGCGCCCCATGGGTCGCGCAGCAAACATTTCTTCCACATCAGCGTCAAGAGCTTCATCAACGCTTTGAAATTTTCACGGTGCCTGCAGCTGTAAATTAGTCCACGTGATATACCAATCACCGGAACTTGGGGAGATGTAACTGGCAAGTGCGGCCGTGATGTCAGCGGCAGCGTCTGGATACGAAGGAGACGCGCCGCTTGCATTGTGTCGCAAGTTGTCACAATCACTGCGTTCGATGACCTACTCAGCTTTAGTACCAAGTAGTTCGCTAGCTGCGGGTCTTTAGCCATTGAGTGGATGATCTGTTGGAGCTCTGCAGGATCAGTTTGGTCATGTCAAATCTCTCTGAAGGTTGAATGCGGATAACATGCGTACCGAGCAGCTCACGTTTCTGGTGTTTAGTAAAGTTGGTGCATTATCATTCTCCTTGAGTTTAGATCGGCGTTGTGCACGCGTGGTAGCTACTTCCAATGGCACGTCACCCCCCGGCGTGGGTTCTCATGCTGTCCAAGATGCTTGTATTTTAGCAGCACATTCAGTGTCGTCAGTCGATCTCTTGCGCTTGACGGCGACTCCTCCGTGCACAGCGCGTATCGTAGCTTACTTTTGGACTCCATCAGTGGTTCATATTCGACTGTGACTGCCACGCTGAAGTGAATTGGCTAGAGAGCGCTGCCTCACTACAAAATGCCGCAGCGCCAGCACCTTCAAGGCCTAACCTGCCCAAGACGCCAGACGGTCTCAAGGGGTCCTGGAACAAGGTGTCTTCCCCTATGCGAACTGCTTCAAAGGGACTTTTATTCCTCTTCTTCCTCCACGGTGGAAGATCTAAGCTTCGCCTTTGCTCACCCATTAAAAGTATGCAGCCCATTTGCGCGCGCTAACATGTACAAATATTCGCCGCTGTTATTAGCGATAAAACTCTGAAACGACTTGCTTTGCCACATTGCCATCATCAGTAACTACGTCGCATTCCGCAGAGCCCTGTCAGACATGTAAACACTTTCCACAGCCAACACTGTTATGTTTGTCTGCTCCATTTTGTGTCACCTAGAATCTTTTTGTCTTAAATGTTGCATTGCTTTTGTTCGTACAACGTTACTTTCGTTGATGAGCTTTCCCTACCTATGTACACTTGATGGGAATATTTTGCACAACTGTTTCAGTGTTACAGTATGTTTCTCACTTTTGTTTTCGTTTTTAAATGCCCCCCTCCCTTATGTATTACCCTTTTCCGGGGACCTTAAGGATACTTGCAATAGAAATAAAAAATAAAAACAGAACATCCAGGGAGAAAAACGTGCTCCGTGGTGATCTACAAGCAGTTCATTGACCTTTCGGTGAATGTCTTCTCAGGTGCTCCGCCGGTAATTTGAGACTTTCTCGCAGGTTCTCCGCCGGTAATTTAAAAGAATTTTTCAGAGCAACACCAGTCACCTGACTAAAACCTACCCTCTAAGGGGATTGGCCAGACCTGGAATAAAAGGACGAAGCTCGACTAGTATTGTCAGTGCACACGCCAAACTAACATGTTACGATTTTATGCGCCGTCTGTCTTGAAAAGAATTAGTAGTTGCATAAGTTAACACGTCCTGGAAAAAATGCCCGATATCATGAGGCATTGCCACTAAGATGGAGCTTCATGTGATGGTAGGAATAACAGTAATAGGAACGAATTATCTTAGGAGTAAATTAAGGGTCAAGAAACGAGCTACTTACGAGCTCAGACCAAAAGTTCGCCTAGAGCCAGGCAACTAAGAGCAAATCTCCACCGAGCACTCAAGCGTCGAGGCCTTCCCTGCACCGGCACGGAAGACCTTCTATTCCGGAAAGGGCCTGCGCAAACACAAAAGAAATTGCTCACCCATCTGATACATTACCTGGCAACGGCCAGCCTCACACAGAGGCTGTAGCCTGGACTGCGGTGATGACTGATCTACCTAGATTGACTCTGCCTTATCTTTTATTCTTTCTTATCGCTTTCTCTATCTTTTAACACTCTGCTCTATCCTTTCACCCCCCTTTATTTCCCCTCCCTTGCACTTGATTGTATGCAGGTAAGCTCCCTGCCGAGCTCATAAATTAACCCAGTGCACTTTTTTCCCTTTTCTTTCAAAACGCAAACAACAACCGTGATGCAATAAGACCTACTTCCTATTCAACGCCCAGCTAGGTACCAGAGATAGTGGCGCTACCAGATAGACCGTGGTGAATTTGCACCACATTACGCCTGAAGCATCGATGCTAAAATTTTCCGCAGGTAAAAAGCTAAAAAGGACACGTGACCTGCGAAGAAAAGGTTGCGGTAATTACTCTTCTGGGTAAATTAGTATAAGCGCAATAATGTGACAGATGATGCCTTTTTCTACGCACAAGCAGAAGCGCAGGCTTTTGTTAACAGGACGTGGAAACCTACCGCACTAATGCGCTAAATACTGCTATCCTATCCACGTCTCTGGATTGGCGACTGTATTAGGGGCGAAGCTCCTAAAGCCGTGGGTCTGTCCATCTCTTGTGTCTCGTGGTACGTGACCGCCTAGTTCGATGACTCACTCGCAGGTGGCGCTACGTGACCGCCTAGTTCGATGACTCACTCGCAGGTGGCGCTACGTGACCGCTTAGTTCGATGACTCACTCGTAGGTGGCGCTGGTGTGAGTGACGTCATGATGACGTCACTCGCACGTGACTGACACTATAAAAGGCAATCGCTATTGACGCGCTTCCTTTTTCACAACGAGTCACCGGATGGAGGAGGTGGTTGTTGACGAGGCTGCGGAGCGGAGGGCGCGCAGGGCGGCGGCAGCGCGCGCTCGACGACAGGTTCCCGCCGTGCGCGAAAGAGAGGCCGAAACATCTCGTCTAGAAAGTCGCGCTTAAACCGCGCGTCGGCAGCTTCAGGCTGAGCTCGCTTGGTCCTGCTGAGCCCAAGGACGCGGTTTCGTTCGCGGCCGTCGTTGGTGCTTTCCAGATGGAAGCGAAAAGCAAAACACCCATGTTTCACGATTTCCGCCCACGTTGATAACACCCAGGTGGTCAACTTTAATCCGTATCCCTGCATAGCCCATATTAAGCTGCGCAATCAATCAACCATTTCGTTGGAGAACCCTTATCATAATATTAATGATGTCCTTTTTTCGTGGCGGATGTAAATACTTGTATACTTTCCGGTGAACTTTTACCGTGAGACCTTTTTTCATAAATACAGCTTGTTGTAATAGCGCCGGACGCTCGCAATTTTGGAATTTTCTGGAGGCAGTGTTCGTTTTTCTGCCGACAATTTATGCTTTCGCAGGCATCAAAATAAAATAGTGTTCATAGGCTCTCTCATATTACCTGTCTGTAAAAACGTGAAATTTATTTAAAAGCCCTGCATTCTCGTCTGCGACTGGAGAAAACCTTCCAGCATGGGCGTTGAATGCTGTTTATCGGTCTTTCGGAGCTACTTCTTGCAACCATCAATTTTTCCCAGCTGTGCCACCGCAAATGTGTGACATCAGTACATTTTTGATAACTGAAAGTAAAATGATGCACATATTCAAATAAAGTTCACATAGCAGCCAGATAAAATATTTTGGGAATATTCTTTAAACAGTTTAGACGAGAGCAGATTAAAAGTGTTCAAATCATCTTTGTTTGATGACGATGGTTAAAACCCGGCGCTTTCCTGCGTGAGAACATCAAATTTCGATGGGCCAAAGTCAAAGCCGCTGCAATCGGAGTCGCAGCGTTAAGCATCAAAGTGCTAACCAATCGACAGTCAAAGTTGAAGCGTCAACGATCAAAGTGCAAACTGCCTGCGAGTCAAACTCGAAACAGACGACAGCAGACAATCAACGAAGCACCACACGCATCTTTGGAAAAACAAATTCATTCTATTCATCGGCTTTGCCACATGCTATAGCACTTTAGAATGACCTACCCGACGTCATTTTCAATTTTACTAATCATGCAAATTTTCGCGAGCAATTAATGATACATCTATCTCGATAGCACTGTATAACCTTCTTCAATTCGCTTTTTGTTCATGGTGTTTTTTTGCGACTCCTAAATTCTTCTTCTGCCTGAAACACCTCCTTGTCATTTGTGCAGCCACTGTTATTAGTTCCAGTATATTGATTTGTAATGTGGCAGAAGTTTTACCCACTAGCATTATTTTCTATGTAGCCCCTTTACTCCATGTTTCGTAATAGAGCCTTAAGGTATTTTTAAATAATTAAATAAATGAAAGCTGAGGGCCCCCCTCACCCATCGTCGTTGTTACATGGAGAATATGTGAACGTTGAAGAGAGAATGCGTTAAAGACGTGTTGTGTTGTAACAGCGCGTAGATTCGCTTTAAAGTCCCAACTACTTCGACCGCATGGAATGCGCAATCCGATAGACGTCGGCTAATAACGGGTGGGACCCTAGTTCGATGCGGAAGATTTTTTGTTGTGTCATCATCACCTCAACCATCATCATCGTCATGGGAATGGTTTTTTTCTTGTGGCATCATCATTCTAAACATAATTATTATAATTACGCGTCCTCCTACTATGTAAAGTTAACTTTCCTGCACTGCATCTTGGATACGACACTGCCATCAGTGAGGACAAGAAAAGTTTTGTTTAATAAATGATCCTTGAAGACAAAGGGCAAGTTTTGTTCATTCCAAAGATTCCCTCGTTAGAATCATGCTTATACCACGTTTAACGCAACTTCGCTCAAATAAGCCGTATAATTAGAAAAAAATTGTAAGGTCATGTGACCCACTAGCTCATTTGCCGCGACAAAATCTATGATTACATACGAGCCAGCTGTGCGCTAGGCGGAGGCTAGAAAATGCAAACGAAAATTAGGCAGAACTTAGAAGCTTGCGGAACGGGCTATTTGCGCTTAAATTTAGGGCACATTCTTTTTAAATCAGTAACAATGATGGGACAAACAGTGGAAGTTACGAAAGCACACATAGACATAGATGTACCGATGCGTACTGCTGCTGGTACTGCGCGCAGTATGCTTCGTTTAGATGCACAGCCCTGCGTGGCTTTGGGGTTGTCTCGGACGACACTGGCCGATTGACGCAACCGATGGTGTCTTACGTCACCATATTCATCGAGCGAGCACCATGTTTCTCGAAAGGAATATTTTCTGCATGAACAAAAACAAGCCAGGTTTAAATACGGTCACAAACAAATCAATGCAGGAAATGGCTTGCCGCGGTGTGGTGTCGCCATCTAGGTTGGCTAACAGTAAGCACGTCTCCGCTCCACACCAAGTGTAGCTGAAAGACCTGTTTTGTTTTTCATGTTATTGCGGACGTCGTTCAAACACCCGTTTTGGCGCGAGAATCAACGTTTTAAAATAAATTGAATAATTTCTACGTGAATAAAGCATTGTTTGCTTCCGGACAAACCATTGGACGCTGTAGAATAAAATACGACATCTTTCGAATAATACAAACTTGCTTCTTGTTTTCGTGGCCCCTATAAGCAATAAACTGGCAATGACTCATTTAATATTAAAAATATCATTTTAAGATATCGTAAGATGACAGATGAGGATACCAATAATGAAATCATGCCCCTACATACCCGCTAATCGTCTATCGCTGATCGGGTTTTTAATAGCACAGCGGTTTAGGCCGACAGAAACCCGTCCAGCGTAGACAGAAAACCTTGAGCGCACGTGTGCGCGTGCCTCGCGGTGACCTCCCGGACCGTACTAATGCGCCACAGGTCCGCCGCGCTGAAGACTATGAAGACGAAACTGAAAAGCTATCCTTTCAGAATCCACCCGTGGGACGTCCACCAGACTAGATGACGAAATCGTGGAGCTCTAACAAGGGGAGGAAGCGCTACAAGTCGACTTTCCCTACGCAGCTGTGCTGTCGGAAGACGATGACGAAAGTGATGAGGATGATTGCTACTGAATCAAACACTGTATCAAGTCCGTGTTTTAAAGTGGGTCCAGAAGAGCTTTGTACTGCTGAAGAAAACGTACACATTTTGTCTTAAGGTATTCGTGCTTGTGTACCTATATGCCTGTCGATCATTCAACGTTTGAGACGAAAGAAAATTGCTCCGACCATTCTAAGGC
The DNA here is from genome assembly GCF_048455015.1 of Haemaphysalis longicornis. NCBI lineage: Eukaryota > Metazoa > Arthropoda > Arachnida > Ixodida > Ixodidae > Haemaphysalis > Haemaphysalis longicornis. The sequence continues at coordinate 219,982,030 of NW_027526361.1, forward strand.
GTTCATGCACATATATCATTTCACCTATGATTTCGAGCCTTTAAAATATAGCGGAATAAAATCAGAATTTCAGACAGTAGGACATTTGCAAGATATAAACTCCAAAAAACGCACAAATTCGCTAAAAATAAACTCCTAGAAACACCCTCCCAATTCTAGCAAAAATAAAAAGAAAACACCCAGTGCTAGATATAATGCATACAAGTACAAATATCTTATCTCTACACACACAGTTGTTAATGTTTAGAATATATTAGCCCACGCTAACGGAAGTGAGAAGGTAGCGATTTTTCTGTGGTCACCTCCAAGCTTGCCCTATATATCTGCTCTGTAAGGCTTATATAAATACGAATCATAGGAATATTTTCTCAGAAAAAAAAAAGTCAAGTTAGACGCTTTGCACTAGTGAAGATAAGGTAACATAAAAACCATGATGAACCCATGCTGTATACAGTTCCACTTCCCGGAATATCCGCCAGGCAGGCACGTACTACCTGCTTCAATGCATGCCATCGTTAGTTGCCTCGCAGTAAAAACCGCATGGGTTTTGTGAGGCACAAACGTTAAAGACTAAGTCTGAGCAAGCAGCTCAATGCATGAATATTCGTTCCCGTTTGAGGTCAAGCCATAGGGGAGCAACAACTGTAAGGCGCTGGTTCAGCTTGGTTGCAGTATTGAACAACAGAAAACGTCCATTCTGGGACGGTCGAGATTGCTGTCACTTGGCAAGTATAGGCCATGAGAGGTGCAGGTTTTTTGCATTATCGCCTGTTTTTGGGTTTTGAAAAGTGCTTGCGCAATGGAACGGTCCCGCTAAAAGGGCGTTTAGCAGCTAATGGCATGTCTGCAAAGCAAATCCTGCGATTAGCCTCAAGAAGCACGCCTTTCCAGCTGGTAGTCAAAAATGGGGTCAGCGTTAGAGGCTTCATGGGTTATAGCTTATTTTTTATTTTCATAACCTATTATGTGATATTAGGGGTTCCTTCTTTCTTTCTTTGAGTAACTAAGGGTAATATGCCAGCCAGCGGGTAGCCTTCAGACCACATTGACTCTGTAGCCGAAGTCTTCAGACACCGGCATATCCGTTGCACGACAGCAGCCGTCCTTGAAATGAGTCGATATGTTGATTAAACTTGTTCGTTCTTAAAGCGATTGCGTTATCCTCGTTAGAAAGCGTGGCGGAATACGCATCTGCGGAAATTGTCCACTCGGTGGGTGGGTTGTACTTTACCATGTTTGTAATTGATTGACGAATAGTTGCTTGACCGAAACTGTAAGATGTTGATTAGCGGTGTTATGAAGCGAAGGATGCACAAGTCAGGTATGTACAACCCTGAGAGTAAACAACAATGTCGTCGACTTCAAACACCGAAATTTTTTGCTCACTTTAATACACATTTCGTTACTCCAGCCCGGAGTTACGTACACGTCTGAAGCGAATCCCGGAACCGACAGAGCTTGTTCACCACTGCCGAACGTGCTGACAAGCTGGTTCAACCAGACGGGACTCAGTGACCTTTGGGACAAGGAAGAGTCATCGCGGGGCACGCGCGCTTCCGTGCCGACAACGCAAACATTCATTACTTTAACGTGACGAGCCATGCACTAGAAAACATCCTACAGCAACCGTCAGAGCCTGCTGCGGGATTCACGGTAGGTTGGGCAGCGCAAATGGATCGAAGGGAGTCTGCTCTTTGACTCCAAATGTCACTTTGGTAGTCCCAATGATCTGGAGTGGCAGCGGTATGGCTGTAGGTCAAGCAGCAAAAATTTGTCGAATAAACTTGTCGGCCTTGAACTGCCGGTGGCGGGGTGGCGGCGTAAGCCTTTTGAATAGAAAGGGAGGATCAAGACGCGGCTGAAGGTATCAGGACAAAATGGCGACGAAAGTGAAGACCACAGTGAAGAATTTCATGATGTAGACGAAAAAGCAACTGAATTTGTTTTGCCATCATCTGGCTCTGTTCGGAAGCTGCGACAGCAAAGACGTTTTGCCGCAGAGCAAAGCAACAGCGCCGCGAAGCAGTTGACCAGAGAAATGACCTGCTGGCTTAACAACGACGTCTATATGCTCCGCACGTTTAAGGCCACGCTGAACCGCAGCGTAAAGTCGTCAGACGAGCGCCAAAAAAAAAAAAGCGTTTCAGCGCGTACCATTAGAAGAGTCCGAGCTTCCAGTTTTGCTACCGGACGAAGTACGCTAGACGCCGGAACAGCATTGACCCTACAAGAGCGTCTTCGACGGACAGAACAAGAGCCTGCAACGCGTGAACATAAAGCAGAAAAGTTTGTCAAAGGGCCAGAAAGTTGGGCGTCAGCATTCGCCTCAGCGACTGTACTTGTTAGCGAGCGACGCAAACTCAGCCGAAGGGAGTATTTCACATCCGGCACTGCGTAGGCCACTTGTCATAATACAGTTCATAATAAGTACTTCATCAAACAAACCCTCCCAGTAGCCACCAGACATTGGCACTGAATGTTCCTGCCGCCGGTCTCTTTGCACTACAAGGCCCTAAATGGTAAATGAAAAAAATTAAAAAATCGAATCAACCTCAGCTGCACTAGATAAAAAGCCCGCAAATCAAGCTTGTAAAGCTTCCCGCAAAACAAATAGGCAGCTCCTAACACACATGAGTAGGGCCGATGGAGTGCTGAGTTCCCAAGCGAACTGGCAGAGTTTTCCAACTCGGTCACCACTGTCATATTCCCCCGTACGCCACGTCACATAGAAAACATTGAAAAAGTCCTATCATATTGCAAGCTTTGAAAGGGGCACGTGTTCAAAATTTGTGGCTTTCGGTGGCTCTGGTGCCTGTTTTTACTGCCTGGCCTCCAGCCCCCCGTGGATTTTGGGGCTCTTTGGAGCAAGTTTATGTAAAGTAGTTCTAAATGAAAACCTCTGGCTTTTGTAAAAAAGAAGGGCTCGGTAAGGTTTGGGTTCCTTTAGGTGCACTGTTGAGTCTATTTTCGTATTTAATTGATTCTATGCACCGTTGTTGAAGGGCCTCTTCACTGTGGACAAAATTATTTATCGCGGTGCGTGTGCCATGCTTCTTTCATACAGCTACAGTATACCGACTCGTGCCTTCCCAGTCCAAAGTTCCCAACGGTCTCCAAATTCGTCTTGTGCACACTCAGGGAAATGGCCGATAGAAATGAAAACTGCTGTAAGGAGCTCACAGCAGATTCACTGTCGATTTACCAGTTTTCAGTAGGCTTCTATGTCACAACTTCCGCCCACAATCCTCGAATACCCACTCCGGTAAGCTGCAAGTGCTAAATAAAGCTGTTAGAAGAACTCCTTGTTCGATTCGACAATTCCTATTGCAGTAAATCCGTCGTATTCAAATCACCCAACGAAACGTACCCACAGGGGCTAACCTCTACTTTTTATTAACGTGAAGTTCCTTTAAGTTTTCCTTTTCATGCAGATGTCAAGCAACCACAACTACTAGGTAGCTGGAAGAGTACCCCGCACATCGGCTTCTTATATGAACGCGCCTTTTGGCACTCTCAGGCTCTTCAAGATCGCTGTGTAGTGATCACTACGACTTACCGCACGCGAAGCAAACCCTGTGCGGGGAAAAAATTGACGAGCTTTGCGTGTTTCAGAACACAAAAGTAGTAAGTTTCTGTTGTTTTTTAACGTGAAACAGAGGATTTATTCTACCTGAGCGAAAATATTTCTTGAAATCTCCTTCGGTAAGCGTCGCCAGGATACGTTCCGGCTTTCAGCGGGTTTTATAGCCGCGGGCCACATCACCCGTAGTGCCTTACGCCACCGTGTCTGTGGTCACCGTAGTATTGGCGTCATTTGCGACCACCTTGTGCATAGCCACATTTGAGGCCCCCATGCCCATGGCTGTGTTTTCTCCCGTAGCCATTTTGCCTTCCCCCATCTCCTCCTTACCCTTGTTTTAAACTCCCAACGCTCCCTCCTCGGTTTTCTCGCCAAGCTGTTCTACATTCTATTTCGTTTGATTACCCCCCTACGTACCCATCTCGTCCCAAGAATTTTTCCTCCAAAACCATTCCAACCGCCTCTTTATCACTTCTATGGCCATGACGTTGAGGCTCCCGCTCTCCCCAAATCCCAAAGCCGCCGCCAATGTCGTTTGCCCATCACCCCATGTCGGTTGTATCTCTGTGCAGTCACTTTCAATACGGTCTATGGCTTCCTGATCTCCGCTTTCCGGTCTTCTTCTCTGGACAGCACGTGGTGTGAGTTTGTCTAAGCTTGAGGCGATGGCCCACAAGGCTGGCCATATACTTATGTACGGTGATATGTACAGTCATGGCCAATTGAAATAAAAACCGCGGAACGCACGCCCGGAGATGCCGGTGCCGTCACCTGGCCGATGCCGGCCAAAAGAGACCGACATGCACATTAAAGGTGTCCAAAGCGAGGGTACGTGTCGCACTGAGATATGTTGCCCTGTCCTCGCTCGCACGCTAACCTTGTCGTCACGCCGCAAGAGCGCTGCAAGCACTGAAAGTACTATCGCCGTCTCAGCTGACGGTGTTAGTCATTCTGATAGCAATGTGGCACGAAATAGCTAGCAGCTGCGCCCAGTGCATGCGTGATAAGTGCGTGCACGCTCTCGTAGGGGATACTGTTGATTTCATCAGACTTTCTTGAAGTATGATGAAAACTAGCGCACAGAAATGGATTCAAAAATAGCATGCCCCCCACTTCTAATGGCACTGCAATGTTTTGCGTTCGTATAATTGAGCAATGAGCTGGCGGCCAAGAGGTATTTGTTTGACGCAGTCATGGCTGAGCCATGACTGCGTCAACAATAAATATACCACTAAAATTTGTACCTAATAAGTAGTTATAGCAAGCACTGTTTGCGCGAGGATAATTACTAAAAGAATTGTAATGTGCATAAAAATTAGGAATTTAGGCAGCCCCAACCATCTTATAGGGCAGTTGCCGCTGCACAACAATTTCGGTGGCGCGATTGCTTTTGCAAGCACCTCAGTGCTTGTAGATTCCCAGCGCGCAGCACTGAACATACTTTCGGGCGTCAACTAGGTGTCAATCGTTGTTTGCTCAGGGTACTGCACCATTTATGCAAGATATGTCGGCAGTGTGACGGCGGCATAGTGTGCGCCGAGCACACTATGCGGCGGGCACTCGTGCGCGCCGAGCACGCAGTGCCAGCACTTATCTCGCGCCACTTCGCTTTTAGAATTGTTTTGAGCGCTCCTGTAGCATGGTGACAAAGCAAGCATGCAAGCGAGGAGACGGCATCATACGGCAGTGGTACAGGAACGCTCGCTGCCGACATCTCAATTGTACATGTCCGTCCATTGTCCACGCCAGCTACCAGGTGACGGCACCGGTACCTTCGGCCATGCGCTACACAGTTTGTACTTCAATTGTCCATTACTGTACATACAGGGAAGTGATTGCGGAAGTTAAATAAAGGATGTCAAACACCTGAGTATGACTTCATTAAAAACACTGAATTGGTGTAATATTTACTCTAGTACGTTTTACGTGCGATATCTTTGTTGCTGTTGTTTTCGTTTGCATCCAGTGCTACAAAAGATTTACAGTACAGCCCGCAGGACGAGAGCTTCGCACTTGTCAACGTGAGATTACCGCGGTTTTTGCTGCTTTCTATCTATTCATGATACCCGTTATGAACACCTTTCTGTAAACAATGATGGCAAATTTTACCCTTGTTATGGCGAGACATGCCACGTCCCCTAGAGTGTGCAAAACATTTATTGGAACATCCTTTGGGTAGCTTCGACGCGGATATCTTCCGGCTCTCGCTGGATGTCATTGCCACGGGCCAAATCACCCATAGTGCCTTCCGCCACCGTACCCATGGCCTCCGTAGTGCTGGCCGCCTTTGTGACCACCATGACCGTATCCACCCTTGTGGCCACCATGACCGCCATGCTTTCTACCGTAGCCACCATGGTGTCCACCATGGCCGTTGCCGTGGCCTCCGTAGCCCCCGTAGTGCCCGCCAGCAAGGGCGACGCCCACGAGCAAGGCGAACACGAAGAGAATCACCTGCGTACGCAAGTGGCAAACCAAAAAAGTGGACAAGGATGATACTTAAGAAGGCAGGACAACAGGAATTCCGGATGGCCTCCGGGCAGGTTGGCTCTTCAATGTTGGCGCGCAAGAAAAAGGGACAGAACAATTCATAAGTAAGTTTTAAGCTGACGCTGTGTACAGTAGCCACATATTTGAGAAATGAACTCACGGACCTGAACGACGGGAACATTGCCCTCATTGTAATCAGGGCGGGAAATCTGATTTACGCCTTATCATTTGGTTAGAGGTATACTTCGCGGAGCATCGAACACAGATTCTATCAAGTCGCACATCGTTTACATTCTCTGAAATATCAGAACACATAGGCTGCGGTTAGCTTCTTTCGTCGACAACTCGCTTGCCTAGTAAGAGTGATCGGGTGCGGGCTGTCTAGCAAGGGTACCTGTAGTTGGTCACAGTTACTCAAAGACTGTGAAGTACAACTAAGAACTAGAAATGATTCTACACTATATCCCCCTTTTGTCACAAACCCAACCACCCACTCATTGGCATCGGTTGTCCTGCCAAATAAAGCTGCAACTAACTTACTGGTTGATATTTCTTTTACATTTTGCAGTGACATCGTTTGTTGAAACTTAGTTTTACAAGGTTACAATATAATCATATTATAATTTGGTGAAACAATACCAGAATCAAACTATGTCAAAAACTTCTGATTATCTATTTAGTAAATTCTCGTTCAAGCGTGGAAAAAAGCGAAGACACATACCAGGCGAGAAGAAAGCAGACGAAAGCGTGCTTTGTTTTCTGTATAATTGTGTGCTATAGCGAGCCACAAGTCACCTAAAAGGGTTAAGTGCAAGGGAACGGTACCAAGAGTTTTAAATACAAAACTACGTATTGGGAATTTTATATAAAAACCGGACTCAAGCTGTGGCCAAAAAGTGTGCTTTTCGGGGGAAAAACCACTAAAACAAATGTTAACAAGTAGTCTCAAACTAGAACGAAAAATCTACTATTGTAAGCCTGAGAAAAAACTGGAAAATAACATTCGTACTCCATGATACACTGAAGCATGCACAACCTGCAATCGCCACAATTTTGTTGCCGTCAATTTGCATTGTGCAATATTCGGTGACTGAAACTTTTTCAGTATTGGCCCACCTTTTTAAGAGCGTTAGAGAGCGTGCAAAGGCAGAAGCAAAGTGGCGATGAAAAGACTACGCTACGTTAAAGGTCTCGCTCGGTGTTGATTTGCTTTATATTGTTAGGTTAGTTTATTTCAAATTTCTTTTGATTTGGTTACTGCGTGTGAAGAAAGCCGCAGGTGCCAACACCAAGAACTTAAGATAGCTAAGGCTTGGGCAGCTTCCAGCATGGCCTCGTGTAAGTCAGGTAGAATTGAATAATCGTTTGCTCGGCAACAATATTATTATACAATAACGATGACTCATAATTACTGCGGGTTTATTTTTTTCTGATAAGATAGTACACATTGCAATTCTAAATGCTGTGTGATTCCCGTCTGTTTACAAATCGTGGTCTCCCACGTGGGTTAAACATTCAGTTCATGTTGTCTGCCAGGGTACAGCTGCTCTTCTTCTAATTGTTAGGCCAAATCGTTTGTAATCGGTTTCATTAACAAATGCTGGAAAAAATAATAAGCGTACGTTCTGTAGGCAACTGTGTTACGCGCCCTTCATTCAGCTTCAGTGGTCCCCCACATCCACAGACTGGAATAAATTGTTTTAAGAACGTTACACGGCGAACACTGTGTCTTAGAAATACGGCGTACAAAAAATTTCATTCCAAGCCTTCGTGTACCAAATTGGAGGGCCGTGATCTTTTTCCACCACCTCTCAAAATTATTTTAAAGGCAGTTTAACTCGATACCATGTCCATTTCCGAAAGACAAGAAAATGTAAGCTCCATACTTACACTGGTCTTCATGGTTGCACTCTTGGAATGCTCGGCGGGTGTTGTAGTGCAACACTGTAGCCACAGCTGCCTTAAATATGAGCAGTTCCAGTGAGGGGACACGTGTTGTACATAACACGCGCGGGATTTCCAACATTCCGCTGTTGTCTGCACCTATGCCTGTGATGTTTTTTGTGCGTGATGTGTCGGTTCTGGCTCCTTATCGGGATAAGGTATGCATACATTCTGAGGTTTTTTTTTAATTTTGTGGCTGCTTGCTAGCAAGAGCGGGATGCAACTTAGTCAGCATTCTGCACGAAGAACTTATCTGCATGTGGTCTCTTTCTGCTTTTCTAACTGGTAAAGCAGGCTACTTATCTTAGGCGTCTGTTCCATCCTTGAGCATCTTAATATTAATTGCTTCTATCACAACAACCAGTTCTTCGCTGTGATGTTCAAACATATTCAAACAAATGATCACATGGTTGACATCAGCTTTAATCAATTTGAAATGCGTAACATATTTACATGTCATTCGTTACTCTACAGGCATACGGTAATTACATTGTAGCGTATACTTCTTAAAACTGTGTATCATCAATGGCAGTGAAAAGTTCCAACAACGTATGTTCATATGCAAAAAATTAAATCCTGTGAGCAATCTGCTTAAACAGCAGATCTGTTGCTCTCTCGTGTAGACTCACACGTCAAACGGTGCTCGCCCGAGCAAGGCAGTGCCGTCGCCGCTGAAATTGTACGGTTCGCGCCAAGAAATCCCTGCTAAATGGCAGTGGTACGGGCCTTCCTCTCCTAGGATAAGGGAAAGGAATCAGCCTCTGCAAAACCACTGCGACCTCTATCGGTGGGTCCGTGAACCTGCTCAAACCCCTGCTGTACGAATCACATATATAAGACTCAAAACGTCTTGACCTACAACTGCTCCACAATTACAGTTTCTTTCTTTCAGCGATAGTATACGAATAGAATCGAGCTGCAATACCGGATGTCTATAGAGAATTCAGAGTGTTTCTTTTCGGTGCGGCTTTTGCCGTGTCGTTCACACTGCCTACGGATGGCAGCTGAGCTTTCGATAGCTGATGATTACAGTGGTTGAAGAAACAGGCGCACATATCGGCTGCGGCAACCATGGCACGGCGTGCAAAAGCTGAATATAAAGGAATGTCCAACACTCCCCTGCAAGCACACAGAAAACACAAACTAGCCTGAATGGAAATTTTTTCACACACTGAATGAATATTTTCCATAGCCTCCTCGCCGTGAGCAATTTAAGAAAACATTTTTATATGGTCATACCGAATACGTAGAATATTTATTACGTGTTTAAAGGACTTAACATTTGCGGTAATCCTACTAAATATTACCCAGTTGCCTAATGTCTACGAAGAAGGGCTCTTTTTATCTTGCTGTAAAAAAGAACAAAAATCTTTCTCTCACTATGTCAGGAAGGCTGACCAGAGGTGCGGAAGTCGGAGCGTAATTACGTGTGTTGGTGTGGTGCATTAGTCGGACTCGCATTAGCTGCTCACCGAATGTTTCATTGAAACAACAGTTAAAGCCGTTTTATCTAACCATTCTTCCTTCATAGACGACCATGTATTGACAGGATGCAGAAAGTCTGTAATGTTTACAGCCTCACTGTGAATTATTTACGGCAGTAAAATGAGGAGCAGGAGGAGATAGCCTTTATTACACCAGGAAGACGCTAGGTCAAGTGGGGGAAGTGGGAGTAGAGGGTGGGATATTCGTAGCTTGGGACATCTTGAAAATAAACCGTTCAAGTTGAAGCTGGATGGCTCCTTCCGAAGGCGGAAGAGGCCACGTGGGGTGAGGAGAGCAGGCTCACGGCTCTAAACTGCTCGCGCTAGACCGCTTTCTAGAGAGTAGTGCGCAATTGAAGTCAGCGTGGAGGGTTCCCGTGTTCGAGGGACAGTGCCAAATTAGGTGCTGGAGATTGGCGGGTGTGAGGGAGGCGCAGAAGGGACATCGAGGCGGTAGAGACGGGGTGTACCATTTGCGCAATGTCTCTGGGGTTAAGCTAGCATTTGCAAAATATTTGTTCATAAACATTTCGGCTGATCTTGAGAGCGGGGGTAGAGCAGATAAAAAGCCGGTTGGAGTGACGGTCTTGAGGCGGTCTTTTTTGTCTTTTTTGTACCGTAGAATCTGTATGGCTGGCGGTAATGACTCAGGAGGCGGCGGAGCCAAGTCGTGTAGCAGCGGAGGACTGGAGGGTATACACTCCCGTGCAGCCCAGTGAGCTGCCTGGTTCCCCGGTGAGGACTCCTCGTGTCCAGGCGACCAGTCGATGCGAAGATGGATGCCGCTAAATTTTAGGATGGAGATCTGATGCAGGATTTTGTTGGCAATGGGATTAGTCAGTACATTACAGTAAAATGAAACTCCGCGCAATGCCACAGTAACCATAGCGGCTAATTGTCATATATTCTGTGGATAGGTTTGATTGCACCAGAGTCGGAGACGTTTTCGGTAAGAACAATCCCTCCTAGCCTGCAGTGCTTTAGTGCGCAAAACACAACGTGGAAAAGCCAGCTCACAAAGGCCAAGCTTACACCAATCACTTGGCAGTCGGCTTCACCTGCAAACACAAATACTTTCAATACATTTTTCTAGGGGCACTATAAGCCAATTCATATAAAAATATGAAGGATCAGGGCCTGTTTACCTTTTATGATAGGGGGTACCCAGATACTTCATGAAAATATCTTGGTGCCCCCTTCCAAGCAGAATACCGAGATTGAATGACGTCGCAAAACTGCTATTCGCAGGATTAATTCGTTAAAAGTTCCCGGCTTCGTTCAATAAACTGTCAGTTCGTCTTCGCTAGTCATCTGCCGTGACTTCGTTGAATTGCTTGTAAATATTTATTCCATGCTTATTTTTATTTTTCTCACCTTACTAGAGCTACTCATTGGAAAGATTTGTAAAGGAACCAAAAGACGGATATGATACCGCACAGTTAACGTACCCTGTTGGAACATCCACGAGATGTGATCAGGAAGGACGTATTCTACCGAATAAAATTGAGTTCAAGCACGTCAGCATTTGTATAATATTTTTTGACTAAGCAGTTTTGTTATCAAATTCATAGAAAGAATTGTCATGCGTGAATCATGTAGCAAAGAATTACAGTTCTCTAACCTCAGTCAAAAACTGCTAATATAGGCGAACCCGTATAACCAATTTTACACGCAAAACAAGGACATTCAAAACACTTTTTCAGGAAAAGTTTGCCAAAGTCCACACGCCTATCTCGTCAGCACCGAGTCAAACTGGTCAACAAAAGATAGAAAGAACACGCAGCGCTGAACGCAAACGCACCACAAAGCAAACATCACGCGCACAAAACCAAGAACGCTTAGGTGCGAACAACAGCGGATTCTTCGAAAGTTTGCTCGTGTTATGTACAACACGTGTACACTCAGTGGAAGCTGACAGTACTTAAGCCAGCTCGGACTAAAGTTTTGCACTACAACACCCACGGCGTATTTTTAACATGCAACAATGAAGACTACCGGGAGTTGGGCGCTTGCATATTCATGTTTTCTTGTTTTAATATTCGTGAAATAAGCCTTTTAGCGTAGTAAAGTTATGCATTGCCAATAACGCTATTAGGGGTGACTTCGTTATAAGGGGATACAATAATAAAGCTATGATATGGTAAATAATGGGTGCGATGTGGGCCCAAATTTTTAATCATCGATATTTTTTGTAGCTCGAAAGGGATTCATTTCAAAAGCTTTTTATAAAAATCTGTCAGCAGCGTGTGAATAACTATACGTGCTTGAAACCGGGCCATCAAATTTGCTAAATGGTATTACACTAAATTCCCAACGTAACGTTGTTCAAAGCGCGATTTGGTGAAATTTGTATGAAACTCTTTTGAAATTTTGATAGGTGCTAAGGCACGATCATTATTTACAACTGACTCTGCAAAAAACATCCGTTTACAGCTGCGGCTAATTCATGTTGTTATCTCAGTTCATATCTGACGTTTAAATTTTATGTTTAGTTTGAGTGGTGGAAATTTGTTTATATAAAATGCGTCTGTATGGGAAAAAATAAAAGGCCAGATGGATGTGGTTATCCTTTAATTCGCGTGCCTAGTCTTAGCTAAATTTTTGGTAAGCCCACACTTTTGTTGTTGCTTGCAGACCACACTAATCATTCGTACGGATTTTGTAAGCTAACATTAAAGCCCCTTTATCATTCTGTACCATATACATCTCTTCGGCTACATCCTCAGTATGATTGTTCTGATGAAGACTCTATTACCTTGCTGAATGGTGTTGTGGAAGAAATAATTATAAAATTCAGACGCACCAATTGGCCATTGCCTAAACTTCATTTAGCTATAGTTATTGGTTTAGGACGGTTTCGACTCACTGAAAATTTAAAAGCCAATGTAATTAAAAAGTCATTTGCTTCAAAAAACATGGCGATGTGAACTCAACCTCTATTCCTCATTCTCATTAGTTTTAATGGGAGTTTACTATTGTGTTAAGATGGCTGTCCCTGCTTCGGAAATTTTAAAGTAAGCAATCCCCACATTAATTTTTCTATAGTACTCGCGAAATGCAACATGTATGCAACACTATGTATGCCTTCGTAGGTTCAGCTTTATTCAGGGTATTCCCAACGAATGCATTTGCCACGGCGCATCCTCGACGCCGCCTAAACATTCATTCCCCACACCTTTTGCGCCCCGCACAACCAGAGGAGGCGGTGGTGGAATGAGGATTTAGGCGGGCGCGAGAGGCCCAGAACAAGGCGTGGGGTATCCTTCGTCTGTACCCCACGTTGGCTAACCTTTTATTCTTTCAAAGGGCAAAGGTGTTCGGAAAATGTGTGCACCATGAGGCAAATCGACGGAATTGGCGCACATTCCTCACATCATTAAACACGCATACCGACACCCAAAAAGTCTGAAAACGTGTGCGAAAACACAGAGGGCAACAAACACACAGCCTGCCGCGGATTAGTAGAACAGGGGACACACTGAAGACCAGGCTAACACTCTCGCACAGCACTTCCAACACAGGTCCAGTTCAGCACACTACACCAACACTTTCATAAAATACAAAACATCTTGTGAGAGGAGGTCCTTCAGAGGTAATAATAAGTCGACCTCCTCTTATGTCTCAGCCTTTTCACTTCATGAGCTGAAGATCGCACTCAGCACTTGTAAGCCGTCGGCTGCATGCGCAGACAACATTACATACACTATCATACAACACTTACACGCAGACACGCTTGAAACACTCCTTCACCTTTAGAAAAAATATTTCTTTCGGGGCGCTGTTATCGGATGGAGGCCATCGTAGTGCTTTTATGAAGGAGGGGAAGGACCCTTCCTCTCCCGCGAGTTACAGTCCCATTCCCCTGACAAGCTTCCTGTGTAAGCTGCTTGTGAGGACGTTGGGGTTACGCAGACGAGTGTGTGACTCGCGGAGGAAGATCACAAGGAAATTGACGCCATGGTCTTGAACAGATAATTCAACACTGAATATATTGGGGATGGAATGCGCACACAAGCGAAATAAAAAAAATAAACAGGTCCGACCCACTAGAGTTCGGGAGAGAAGCGGGGAAAAAAATAGACAACGCCACGCTCAGGGCTCTGTCCCACACTGATGGCGCTCAGTCGCCACGGCGTCGACGTCCTCACCGCAGGGTTTTGGAAGACGGCGGACCGGTCGTGGTTCTGCTGAGTCACGTGCCGCTGGCTCCGCTCGCTAGGCCTTGCCTCGGAACTGCGGCTCCCAGGGACGTCCCGGCGATCCAACAGCTTCTCGAACGGCGACGTCGGTCTTCCGTGTCACAGGTCTTGCCTCGGAACTGCGGCACCCTGGGACGTCGGGGCGATCCAACAGCTTCCCGAACGGCGACGTCGGTCTTTCGTGTCACAGGCCCGTGGAAATCACCCCGCTGGAGCGACCACGAACCTCGAACCTCGAAAGCCACGAGCGCCTCGAACCACCTGCCCGTCGTTTTTGTCCAGCTGTCCTGCGGAACCTCCGCCGCTCGCTCCGCTTCCCAGGCCGGCCGTCCATGATGATGATCCTCCTCTCGCTGGCACACACTCTCTAAGGGAAATTGGCCCGGTCTCTATCTTCTTCTTCCTCTCAAGGCACCTGCTCTGCGCCATCGTCCGGGTTTTTCCCCACTCGTGGGACGCCAGTCACCACACTGCTCGATAAGATGATCAATAGGAGACTCATGCACTTCTTAGAGTACAATAGTCTTCTCGAGAGCTGCCAGGTTGCCTTCAGGGCGGGGAGGTCCACCAACGATCAACTGGTTGCGTTGGAATCATATGTAAAATATACCTTCATCCATTACCAGTATTGCATAACAGTCTTCTTCGATATGAAAAAGGCCAATGACACAGCCTGGCGGTACGGCATCTTGAGTGACCTCAAGTCGTCTGGTGTCTCCGGCAACATGCTGAACACCTTCGCTAGCTACATGTCGGCAAGGACCTTCGAGTGAGGGTTGACAGTGCTGTTTCGAATGCGCGCGTGCAGGAAAATTGCGTCCCTCAAGGCGGTGGGTGAGCTGTCCACTATTTATTGTTAATATAACTCGCTCTGGAAGGCATTGCTACCAACCAATTCCTGGTCTATATATGTAAAGGCCGTCTAAATATCTTTTAAATCGCGCATTGTTTTAATTTGTGAACGCCAGGTCCAGCTTGGGGTGAACAAACTTGCTGGCTGCGCGGACAGAAATGGTTTTAAACTGAACCATGTAAACAGTACTTGTTTTGTGTCCCCCCGGAAGCGCGGCATTGATCAGGACCCTGATATCTCTGTTGATGGTGTACGGTAAAGCCCGCTTATAGCGAACACGGATATATCGAATTATTGCCTGTATTTTCCCTTGTATTGAACCCTTGTATAATTCTGGAAAAAATTACATGCTTTTAAAATTTTTTATATCGAATGTGATTTTGCTCACAATGGATATATCGAACTCTCCCGCGCGAAATTGTTCGCTCTCCTTAGGCATGCGGCAGGCTTTCCCGCAATACATCGACGCGCAGCGGTGGCGCGGGTGTCGCTTGCGACTGCCGTGGCCGAGTGGACCAGCTCAACGCATACATGCCACTGGAGCCGAAAGCGCCACATTGGGCGCTGCGGGCTACTGTGTCACTAAACTTCAAATCCGCGGCACTCGCTTCCCGCACTTGCTCGGTTCGCTGGGTTCGCCGTTATTCGCCTGTATCCATGCTTATCTCCGCTCTGTCGAAGACGCCGAGGACTCCGTACCGCTTCCGAGCACGAGCGAAGCCATCACTGCCGTGGCCCTGCTACGGAGATACTGCAGTGCCATTGAGGGCAGCGGTCTTGTGCATGTCGACTGTTTAGACACCATGTAGCAAGCAGCCCCCAGCAACCCGCGCTTCTCCAAGAAGCAGGCTACACTCACGCAGTTCTTCCACCCAATTAAATTAATGTTTTCTTTAATAGAAAGTATCGTATCAATAGTGAACTGCAGGGTTGTACGATCTCAGCGTTAGCTCGTGAGTCCGTCGGAAAGATTGCTCTCATGTAAGTTTTTTGCTTCACTTTCTATATCAAATTTTTGTATATCGAGCTATTTTACAATCCTGGCGCTGTTCGATATAAGCGGGCTTTACTGTAGTAATCACTGTCAAAGGGGTACATAAGTTTTAGGGCTTATTGTTATATAGTAAACTAGCATTTATTCCTCACTTGAAGCAGCTAAAATAGAAATGCCTAAAAACAATGAACATTCTCAAAGTCCTGTCACACGAAACCTAAGATGCTGACAAGCAGCTCCTCCTGCACCTTTATACTACAGTGGTAGGATCTCGCTTGGATGATGGCAGTGTCGTGTAACGGTCTGCGACAAAGCGGCACTGTGGCGCCATTCGCACTAGCCCCGTTTAAAGCCTCTATGCAGAGTGTAACAAACAGTCCCTATATCACCAGAGGATATACACTGACTTGTTATGTGCCTCCAAAATGATGTCTATGAGAAATCATCCTTCTAATTGGACAACTCACGATGCATGCTTAGAGTGACTCTTTTTACACCGTCCATCTGTTTCCATGCCTTTCCCTCTGAGAGTGAGAGCAGAAGCATCAGAGATAAAGGTTTCATTTGCGAGGGCGTCCTTTAGTGGAATGCGCGTGGCTTGCGTTCAAAGCTTGCGGACTTTCGCTATCTTGTGAACACTTACCGCTTCCCTTTCATTACCATCTCTGAATCGCGTGTCGGTGAGGAGTTTCGAATAAGTGGCTAACAAATACTGCATTCGCGGCGATTTAACAAACCAAGTAGACTCTTTGTGGCCTTTCGCGACGACATGCCATTCGTTGAAACTGCCGTCACATCACATGATACAAACGAATATGTTTTTGGCACTACTATTATCGGCCTCCAACCTTTCACTTTTATATCCGCCTACCTCGAACCAGGCGCTGTTTTCGACGCTTCACGGCTAGACAATCTTATTAGGACTACTTCGGCACCCCACATAATTTGTGGTGATTTCAATGCCCATAATATACTATAGGGGAGCACGCACACAAACGCAAGAGGGAGGAAACTGGCTGATCTGTTCATTAGCCATGGTGTTGAGCCATTGAATGACGGCAGTATAACTTACCTGAAGTCCCCGAACGTCACCAGCTGCATTGACCTGTCATGCGTTTCATCTCAGTTTGCTGGGCGGTTTACATGGATCACTGACATAGAAACAAGAGGAAGTGATCATTACCCAATTTTGATAACCGCCCTTGACGCTTCGCAATCAAGGCGCCTTGAGAAGGTGAGCTGCACGAACTGGGACGCATTTACTAGCGCTACTAGTAGATGTGTCACAGCTCAGACTGGTGACGGCGAACTCGTCGACATGATTGCATCTTGTTTGCGGGAAACGACCCGCAGCCTAAGCAAGCACCGCGATATACCAAAAAATGATCCCGAGTATCAAAGGCTGTGTGCGATACAAAAACGAGCGGAGCGAAAGGCGTTGCGAACCAAAAGTATGGAAGACTTGCGAGCTTCCCGACGAGTGCAAAGACATGTAAGGCGCCACCTAAACAAGCTACGTCAGCAACGTTGGAGGAGCTTCTGTGCTTCGTTGAATGCGAGGCAACCTTTGACACGCATATGGCGTGTATTTAATGGAATGCGCAAACGCAGCCAGCAACTACATCCATTCACTGCCGTCTCGCTGCACGAGCATGCACCCTTAAAAGAAGTCTCCGAGGAATATTGCAGACTTCTCTCAACGTCATCAACGCCTTCACCACGACTTATGCGTGTGTCTTGCTCTACGTACTCTGGAGTGTCGGAACCAGCCCTTGACCTTCCTTTTACAATTGAAGAGCTTTCTTCGGCCATCTTCGATGTGAATAAGGGCTCCACACCAGGCCATGACGGCGTCAGCTATGATGCCATAGCTCATTTGTCACGGCCTTCTCAGCTGCGCCTTATGGAATTTTATAATTCAATATGGCAAAGAGGGAAAGTGCCTCCGGAGTGGAAGCTTGCAAAAATAATACCACTTTTAAAACCTGGGAAAGCGCCAACAAGTTACGCATCTTTCCGGCCTATTGCTTTGCTCAGTTGTGTTGGGAAGTTAATGGAAAAAATGATGCATTCAAGGATGATCTGGTATCTTGAGAGCAGGAAAACTTTCCCTCAAGAAATGAATGGCTACCGTCAAAACAGATCTTCGATAGATAACATTATCGCTTTAGTGTCTTCTATTGAAGAGTCACTCAATTCCGGCTGTACACCAACCGCCATTTTCCTGGACATCAAAGCTGCCTTCGACTCGTTCTTTCACGCAGCAATCTTTGCCGCTCTTGAAGACCATGGTCTCGGAGGCAGAATATACTCATGGATAGCGGACTACCTTGATGGACGGCAGCTTTTTATGTCTACTCCAAGTGGCCCCACATCTTACTACACTGTGGAAAAAGGTGTGCCACAAGGTGCTGTATTAGGTCCACTGCTATTCAACCTAGCCCTTATTTCACTCAAGAGAGTCCTGCCCCGTGGAGTGAAGATCACACTATATGCAGATGACATCTTTATCTGGTATGCCTCCCGTTCTAGACGATCTACGCAGCAGCGCCTACAGAAAGCCCTCCACAACATCTCTAGCTACCTCCAAGCCCGTGGCCTTAAGCTGTCCCCAGATAAGAGTGTAGCCATGGCCTTCACACGAAAAAAGATGGATTGTTATCCTCTGATTCTAGGCGGCCGCTCGAGCTGCTCGAGCTCTGGATTCGGCCAAGCAATTGGCAGAATACCCCTGTTAATTCCAAACCAGCCGAAACAAATAATGCCTCGAAATTTCCCTCCTTGGAACGTTACTCCTTTGCAGATTCAATGTCGCATCCCTGGAATTGGCCCCAAGAAGACAATGTCCCATACTGAAATACTACATATTGTGGTAGAATACATGTATAAAATGCATTCGGCTAGAACACACATATTTACGGATGGATCGTCATCCCCTCAAAGCTCTTCATCTGGAATGTACGTGCCACTTACGGGTGAAATGTTTTCATTTTGTCTGGAGCGACCAACATCATCTACAGCGGCTGAGCTATATGCCCTTAAAGAAGCGATTGTTTACGTCTTACGCCACCAGCCGCGTCAGTGGAGCATCTTTACAGACTCCAAGGCAGCTCTGCAAATTCTGTCAAGGAGGAGCAGGTCTTCCCCTCACCATACCGCAGCCGCCCATATCTCCTACCTTCACCACCTCGCTTGCACTGCTGGACACACTATAAAATGGCAATGGATACCTGGCCACAGTGGTATTATTGGAAACCAAAAAGCCGATGAAGCGGCCCGTATGGGCCTTAACCACCGCAAATACCGCAAAGTGTACTTTACAAAAACAGACGCTTCCACCATGGCCCATCGCTTTGCAGTAAGTGAAAGAAACCGGCTATGGCGCAGCAACGAACCCAATAATGAAGTATTTTTGCACGCGATTGACCCTGATTTGACATCAAAACTTCCTAGAGAGCTCCCTCGTAGGCTGGAGACATTATATCATCGCCTACGACTGAACTCGGCCTACACCAACAGTTACCTCTTTCGCCTTGGACTGACGACCAACCCGTACTGCGATAACTGTTCTTCCATAGAAACCGTCGAGCAATTCTTATTAGAATGTGTGGCCTACTTGTCACCAAGATCCCGTTTTTTTGAAGATAACGAACGCCTAGATGAAGGGCAGGTAACTTTGAAGACCATCTTAAGACCATGGACTAGCCCATCGAAGCAGCGTCAGGCCCTAAAAAGTTTGTTTTCATATTTGGAGGACATTGGCCACATTTCAAAATTGTAAATTCTGTAACACAATCTAAAAAATAGTCCGCCAAGCCCGCCAAACCACGCGAGTGTTTTTTTTGTTTGCTTCTTCGTTTTTTTTCTCTCTCTTTTTTTTTTCTTTTCTGCCCACCTCTCTCTAGGGCCTGTTCTCCCTACATCCCCGACCCCAGCAGAGAAGCATGTAGGTGATCACAAGCGCCGGCAAAACTCTCTGCTTTTTCAATAAAGAGCCTTCTCTCTCTCTCTATCTTTCATTTGCAGACATCCAAAAGACACCAACCTTTGATTTTATTGCACCGTGGAAACTCAGGGCTGTGTGTCGTGACCTGTCCTTTTTGCAATTGAACAAAAACAGTGCACTGAGAGTACCTATTAGGCTGTGTTTCCTCTTCCTGCAGGAGAACCACCAGTGCGAAGGGTATTACTACAATGCATCAAAGACAGCTACCGCCGTGTCTTGGGCTGCGCACGGCCTGAACTTCAATATCTGTAGAAGAATGAACTCCCACAACATAATTATAACGGCTGAAGCACACGGCATTTTACTTGTTTTACATCACATTCTATGACATCAGATTTCAAAGTTCATAGTGTTTACAGATTTTCCTAGCCTTGTACGTGCACTTTTGTCTAGAAAACGTTCAAAAAATTATGTAATCAACCTTGTGTTTAAGGACCTCATGTCGGCATACACGTCTAGTCTGCAGATAACGCTATGCTGGGTCTCTGGCCACTGTGGGATAGCCGGTAACGAAACCGCAGGTGAAATGGCTGCTACTAGGAACAATTTTTAATACTACAAACAAAACAATATTACCGTACACTGACATAAAGCCGCACATCAGACAACAGCTTCGCGTAACATGGCAAACGCACTGGAGTGAAAATACATACAAGTTACACGTAATAAACCATGCTTTATTACATGCTTTAGCCATAAAGCCATATACAGAAGTTGCACATGCTAGAATCCGGGTAGGGCACACACGCACCACACTCGTATCAGCTCACAGGGTCTTCAAGACCTGTGTGTAGCAGGTGCGGAGAGGTCCCATTCGTAGTTCACATACTCATGCAATGCAAGGCATTCGACTCAACATGTCACAAACACTTCAGAGAACTGTACAGAGAACACATTCCGCTGCACCCATCATCGTTTCTGGGTGACGATGCCATGATTTCTGTAAACCGCGTATCTAAGTATTTGTCAGACGTTAAGTTTTCAAACCTCATTTCCTATCATGCAAAATGAAATCCGGCCCCGTACACACGCTATCACCATTATCTTTAATTGATTTTACTGTTCCTGGTTTAGACATTTTTATACCTAAATTTTTGTGGTAGTCACTTCTCGTCAACCATTAAATACCTTCTTCTCTGGCGCCGTTTGCCCTCCTCGGCCTTGCGGCAGTAAAAACCAATCATCATCATCACCAATGCATTTGCATCTTTTTTATTTATTTGGTGAAACATCCGAAATTTTCTTATTTTGAGCGAAGGCCTGTTGTCGCTTTATTTCATTGTTCTTTTGCTTGCCAGTACCAACTGTTCTTGGTTCTAAAGAAACAGTTTTCTTTCAGAGTGAAGTAATATACTGTTTAGTTCTCCCGAACAACTATTGGCAGTGTATAAATATACTGAACATAATTTTTGATCAAATTTAAGAGGCAGACAATTGTAGATCTGATTCAGACCTTGTTATACATGTGAATATGTAATGCAAATACTGGTACATGGCAATGAAAATGAGGTTAAACAAAAACATTCATTTCCGAAATGAATAAAGAATCAATAACTCTTCTGTTTTTGTTTTCATCTCTGTAGTCCCTCTGACCTCTTACCACTCTCACCCCTATACTTCTATTCTCTCAGGTGATTCTCTTCGTTTTTGCCTTGCTTGTGGGCGTCGCCCTTGCCGACAGGCACTAGGGGGCTACGGAGGCCATCGCAAGGGTCATGGTGGGCACCATGGCGGCTACGGTAGAAGGCATGGTGGTCACGGTGGCCACAAGGGTGGCTACGGACATGGTAGTCACAAAGGCGTCCCCCACTACGGAGGTCATGGACAGGGTGGCTGAAGGCACTACGGGTGATGTGGCCCGTGTCAATGAAATCCATCGAGAGCAAGAAAATACCTGTGTAAAAGCTCCCCAATGAATGTTCCAATAAATTTTTGCACGCGTAGGCGGAGAGATATCTCAAGAGCAAAGTTGTGTGCTATCATACTTTACTGAAACGCGCACATCTCGGCAATTAGGGAAACGCGTACATCACGGCTATCGTGAATAGATAGAAAGTAGCAAAAACACAGTAATCTGACGTGGACTGGGGTGAACTTCTCGTACGGCTGTCTGTACTGTATTTCTTTTGTAGTACTGGATGGAAAGCAAACAATAAAACAACACATATATATTCACATACAATGCGCCGGACATTTGCAAGATATAAACTCTAAAAAACGCTGAAATTCGCTTACGAATAAACTCCGAGAAACACTCTCTCAATTTTACCAAAAATAAAATGAAAATACCCAGCCCTACATATAATGCATACAAATACAAATATCTTATCTCTACACACACATTTGTTAATGTTTAGAATATATTAGCCGACGCTAACGGAAGTCAGAAGGTAGGGATTTTTCTGTGGTCACCTCTAAGCTTGCCCTATATATCGGCTCTGTAAGGCATAAATACGAATCATAGGAATATTTTCCCAGAATAAAAAAAAAGCCCGAGTCAAATGCTTGGCATTTGTGAAGATGAGGTAACACGAAAACCATGATGAGCACATGCTGTAAAGAGTTCCACTTCTAGGAATATCCGCCAGGCAGGCACGTACTACCTGCTTCAATGCATGCTATCGTTAGTTGCCTCACAGTAAAAACCGCATGGGTTTTGTGAGGCACAAACGTCTGCGGATCGCTGCACTAAAGACTAAGTTTGAGCAAGCAGCCCAATGCATGAATATTTGTTCCAGTTTGAGGTCGTCATAGGGGAGCAACAACTGTAAAGCGCTGGTTCAGCTTGGTGGTAGTAATGATGAACAGAAAACATTCATTCTGGGACAGTCAAGATTGCTGTTACTTGGCAAGTATAGGCCGTGAGACATGCATGTTTTTTGCGTTATCGCCTGTTTTTGTGTTTTCAAAAGTGCTTGCACAATATAACGGTCCTGCTAAGAGGGTGTTTAGCAGCTAATGGCATGTCTGCAAAGCAAATCCTGCGATTAGCCTCAAGAAGCACGCTTCCCTAGCTGATAGTCAAAAATGTGGTCAGCGTTTGAGGCTTCATGCGTTATAGCTTACTTTTTATTTCCATACCCCATTATGCGATATTAGGTGCTCCTTCTTTCTTTCTTTGAGTAACTGAGGGGGATATGCCAGCTAGGGGGTTGCCTTCAGACTAGGTTGGCCGACTAGCCGCAGTCTTCAGACACCGGCATGTACGTTGCACGACAGCAGCCGTCCTTGAAATGAGTCGATAAGTTGATTAAACTTGTCCGTTCTTAAAGTGATTGCGTTAGCCGTTTTAGAAAGCGTGGCGCAATACGCATCTGCGGAAATTGTCCACTCTGTGGGTGCGTTGTACCTTACCAGGCTTGAAATTGTTTGACGAATAGTTGCTTGGCCGAAATTGTCAGATGTTGATTAGCGGTGTTATAAAGCGAAGGATGCACAAGTAAGGTATGTACAGCGCTGTACAGTTCATGTAAGGTATGAACAGAGCTTGTTCACCACTGCCGAACGTGCTTACAAGCCGGTTCTCCCAGACGGGACTCAGTGACCTTTGGAACAAGGAAGAGTCATCGCGGGGCACGCGCGCGTGCGTGCCGACAGCGGAAACATTCATTACTTCAACGTGACGAGCCATGCACTAGAAAACAACCTACTACCAGCCGTACAACAACCGTCAGAGCCGGCTGCTGAATGCACGGTAGGTTGAGCAGCGAAAATGGATCGAAGAGAGTCTGCTCTTCGACTCCAAATGTCACTTTGGGAATCGAAATGATCAGGACCTGTTCCGGTATGGCTGTAGGTCAAGCAGCAAAAATTATTCGAATAAACTTATCGACCGTAAACTCCCTGTGGCGGGGAGGCGGCGTAAGCCTTTTGAATAGGAAGGGAGGGTCAAGACGTGGCTGAAGGTATCAGGACAAAATGTAGACGAAACTGAAGACCACATTGAATAATTTCATGATTTAGACGAAAAAGCAACTGAATTTGTTTTGCTATCATCTGGCTCTGTTCGGAAGGGGCGACAGCAAAGGCATGTTGCCGCAGAGCAAAGCCACAGCGCCGCGAAGCCTTGACCAGAGAAAGGGCCTGCTGGCTTAAAAACGACGTCTATAGTCTCCGCACGTTAAGGGCCAAGCTGCACCGCAGAGTAAAGTCGTCAGAAGAGCGCAAAAAAAAACCGTTTTAGCGCATGCCATTAGAAAAGTCCGAGCTTCCACTTTTGCTACCGGACGAAGTACGCTAGTCGCCACGAGAGCAGTGACCCTCGCAGAGCGTCCTCGAGTGACAGAACAAAAGCCTACAACGCCTGAACATAATCAAAAAGCGAAGCCAGCAGAAAATTTTGTCAAAGGGCCAGAACGTTGGGCGTCAGCATTCGGCTCAGCGGCTGTACTTGCTATCGAGCGACGGAAACTGCGCCAAAGGGAGTATTTCACCTCCCACGCTGCGTATGCCACTTATCATCATACAGTTCCTTTTAAGTATTTCAGCAAAGAAACCCTCCCAGTAGCTACCAAATATTAGCACTCAATGCTCCTACCGGTCTCTTTGCCCTACATGGCCCTGAACGGCAACAGAAAAATGTAAATAATCGAATCAACCTCGGCTGCACTAGGTAAAAACCCGCGAATCAAGCTTGTAAAGCATCCGGAAAAACAAAAAGGCCTCACCTAAAACACATGAGTAGGGCCGATGGAGTGCTGAGGAACCAAGCGAACTGGCGGAGTTGTCCAACTCGGACACCACTGTCAATATTCCCGACATACGTTACGTCACATAGCACACATTGAAAAAGTTGGATCATATAGCAAGTTTTGAAAGGGGCACGTGTTCAAACTTTGTCGCTTTGGGGGGCTCTCGTTCTAGTTTCAACTGCCTGGCCCCTGCCCCTCGGGGGCGTTGGGGCTTTCTGGAGCATTTTTTATGTAAAGTAGTCCTAAATGAAAAAGTCTGGCTCTTGTAAATAAGAATGGCTCGATACGTTTTAGGTTCCATTAGGTGCAGTGTCCAGTCTATCTTCGTATTTAATAGATTCCTTGCACCGTTGTTGAAGGGCCTCTTCACTGCGGACAAAATGAAATACCGCGGTGCGTGTGCCATGCGTCTTTCATACAGCTACAGTATACTGATTCGTGCCTCCCCAGTTTAAAGTTCCAGACGGTCTCCAAATTCGTCTTGTGCACACTCAGGGAAATGGCGGATAGAAATCAAAGCTGCTGCACGGAGCTCGCGGCAGATTCACTGTCCATTTACCAGTTTTCAGTAGGCTTTTATATCACAACTTCTACCCACAATCCTCGAATACCCACTCCGGTAAACTTCAAGTGCTAAATAAAGATGTTAGAAGAACTCCATTTTTGATTCGACTATTCCTATTGCAGTAAATCTGTCGTATTCAAATCACCCAAGAAACGTACCCACAGGGGGTAACCTTCATTTTTTATTCACGTGAAGTTCCTCTGAGTTTTCCTGTTCATGTAGTTGTCAAGTAACCACAACTAATAGGGGGCTGGAAGAGTACCGCGCACATCGGATTCTCATATGAACTCTCCTTTTGGCACTCTCAGTCTCTTCAAGGTCGCTGTGTAGTGATTACACTGACTTACCGCATGGGAAGCAAACCCTGTGCGGGAAAAATTGACGAGCTCTACGTGTTTCAGAAGACAAAAGTATCCAGTTTTTGTCCTTTTTTTAAAGTGAGACATGGGATTTAGTCTATCTGTGCGAAAATATTTCGTGAAATATCATTCGGGGAGCTTCGCCAGGGCTACCTTCCGGCTACCAGTGGATTTTATAGCCGCGGGCTACATCACCCGTAGTGTCTTTCGCCACCGTGTCTGTAGTCACCGGTGTGGTGGCCCCATTTGTGAGCACCTTGTGCAAAGCCCCCTTTGAGGCCCCCATGCCCATGAGTGTGTTTTCTCCCGTAGCCATCTTTCCTTCTCCCATCTCCCCCTCACCCCTGTTTAAAACTCCCAACGCTCCCACTCACTTTTTTCTCCCCGCGCTGTTCTATATCCTGTTTCGTTTGATTACCCCTCTACGTACCCATCTCATCCCAACTTTTCCTCCAAAACCATTCCAACCGCCTCTTCGTCACCTCTATGGCCATGAAGTTGAGGCTCCCGCTCACCCCAAATCCCAAAGCCACCGCCAATGTTGTTTCCCTACCAACCCATGTCGGTCGTACCTCTGTGTAGTCCCTGAAAATATGGTCTATGGTTTCCTGATCTCCGCTTTTCGGTCTTCTACTCTTGACGGCAGGTGGTGTCAGTTTCTCTAAGCTTGAGATGATAGACCACAATCCTGACAATATACTTTTGGTACGGTGATATTTACAGCAATGGACAATTGAAATACGAACCGCGGAACGCACGGTCGAAGATGCCGGTGCCTTCATTTGGCTGCGGCCGTCGAAAAGAGACGGTCATGCACATTAAATGTGTCCATAGCGAGGGTGTCCATAGCGTGTCCCACTGTGATATGTTGCCCTGTCCTCGGTCGCACGCTTGCCTTGTCGTCACGCCGCAAGAGCGCTGCAAGCACTGAAACTACTATCGCCGCCGCAGCTGACGGTGTTGGTCATTCCAAAAACAATGTGGCAAGCAATTGCTAGCAGCTGCCGCCAGTGCATGAGCGGGAAGTGCGTGCACTCTCTCGGAGGAGATACTGTTGAGTTCATCATACGTTCTTAAAGAAAACCCGCGCACAGAAATGGAGACAGATATAGTATGCCCCCCAAATTCTGATGGCACTGCAACGTTTTGCATTGGTGCAATTGAAAAATGAGCTGGCTGCCAAGAACAGGAGTTTGTTTCCCGCAGTCATGGCTGAGCCATGACTGCATCAACAATAAATATACCACTAAAATGTGTCCCCAATAACCACTGATGGCAAGGACTTTGTGAGCTGTGATAATCACTAACAAAATTATACTATTTATAAAAATTAGGAATTTAGGCAGCCCCAACCATTCTATAGGCCAGTTGCAGCTTTGTAACAAATTAGGCGGCCCGATTTTTTTCGCATGCACCTCAATGCTTGTAGAACCCCAGCACGCAAAACTGAACATGGTTCTGCAGTGACCTAGGTGTGCGTCGTTAGTTGCTCAAGGTACTGTACAACTTATGCAAGGAAATGTCGGCAGTGTGACGGCGGCTCAGAGGGGAGCGGGCACTCGTGTACGCCGAGGGCGCAGTGCCGGCAGTTATCTCGCGCCACTTCGCTCACAGAATTATTTTCAGCGCTCTTTTGGCATGGCGACAAGGCAAGCATGCAAGCGAGGAGAGGGCACCATATGTCAGTGGGACAGGAACCCTCGCTGCCGACATCTCAACTGCACATGTCGTCTCTTTTCTCCGCCCGCTACCAGATTAGGCACCGGTATCTTCGGGCATGCACTCCGCGGTTCGTATTTCTATTATCCATGGCTATACATACAGAAGAGATAACTGCGGAAGTTCAATCAAGAATGTCAAACGGCTGAGTATAACTACATTAAAAACACTGAATTGGTGTTAGTAATTACTCTAGTGCGTTTTATGTGCGATATCTTTGTTGCTGTTTTTTTCCTCTATTCGCTTTGCATCCAGTGCTACAAAAAACCTGCGGTACAGCCCGCCAGACGGGAAGTTCACACTTGTCCACGTCAAATTACCGCGGTTTTTGCTGCTTTCTATCTATTCACGATAGCCGAGATATACGCATTTCAGAAAAGAATGATAGCAGAGAAACTTTCCCTTGTTGTTGCCTTCTACTACGTGTGCAAAACATTTATTGGAACATCCTTTGGGTAGCTTCCACACGGATATCTTCCGGATCTCGCTGGGTATCACTGCCGCGGGACACATCATCCGCAGTGCCTTCCGCGACAGGGCCCATGGGGTTCGTAGTGGCGGCCGCCTTTGTGACCACCCTGTCCGTAGCCACCCTTGTGGCCACCATGACCGCCGTGCTTTCTACCGTAGCCACCGTGGTGTCTCCCATGGCCCTTGCCGTGGCCTCCGTAGCCCTCGTAGTGCCCGCCAGCAAGGGCGACGCCCACGAGTAAGGCGAACACGAACAGAATCACCTGCGTACAGAAGTGGCACACCAAAAAAATGGACATGGTTGATACTCAAAAAGCCGAAAAAACAAGGAATAGCGGATGGCCTCCCGGCAGGTTACCTCTTATATGTTGGCACGCAACAAAGAGCGACGTAACAAACCAAAAATAAGTTTTAAGCTGACCCTGTGTACAATATACGCCTATTTCAGAAATGAACTCGCGGACCTCAATGACAGGGCATTGTCCTCATTGTAAGCTGGGCGTTAAATGTGATTTGCAGCATATCTTTTGTTTATAGGTATACTTGCAGGAGCATCGAACAAAGCATATATCAAGTCGCACATCGTTTACATTCTCTGAAATATCAGAACACATAGGCTGCGGTTAGCTTCTTGCGAAACTCACTCACTTTGTAATTAAGAGTGCTCTGGCGCGGGCTGTCTAGCAAGGCGACCTGTAGCGCGCACAGTTACTCAAAAACTGTGAAGCACTACTAAGAACTGGAACTGATTCTACTCTATATCCCCCTTCCGTCACAACCCCAATTGCCCCCTCGTTGGCATCGGTCGTCCTTTTAAAATGAAGCTGCAACTAAGTTACTGGTTAATATTTATTTTACTACTGTTGTGATACCGTTTGTTGAAACTTAGTTTTAGAAGGTTATGATATAATCCAATTGTAATTTGGTTAAGCTATACCAGAATCAAACGATGTCATATTAGCTGTCATTACCTAGTTAGTGAATTCTCGTTCAAGCGTGGAAAAAAGCCAAGGCACATACCAAGCGAGAGGAAAGCAGGCGAACGCGTACTCTGTTTTCTGTATAAGTGTGTACTATAGCGAGCCACACGTCACTTAAATGGGTTCAGTACAAGAGAACAATACCAAGAGTTGTAAATACAGAACCAAGTCTTGGGACTTTCAAATAAAAACCGGGCCCGCGCAGCGGCCAAAAATTGTGCTTTTCAGAGGAAAAACCACTAAAACAAATTTTAGCAAGTAGTCTCCAACTAAAACAAAAATGCTACTATTGTACGCCTCAGAAAAAAACGGGAAAATAACATTCGTACTTCATGATACACTGAAGCAAGCACAATCTGCAATCGCCACCATTTTTTTGCCGTCAATTTGCATTGTGCTATATTTTGTGAATGGAACTTTGACTGTTGCTCCAACTTTTTAAGAGCGTTAGAGAGCGTGCAAAGGCATAAGCAAAGTGGCGATGAAACGACTACGCTACGTTCGAGGTCTAGCTCGGCGTTGATTTCCGTTAGTTGTACTTGTTAGGTTAATGTATTTCAAATTTCTTATCTTGATTTGGTTACTGCGTTAGAAGACAGGCCCAGGTGCCAACAGCTAGAAATTTTTATAGTTAAGGCTTGGGCGGCTTGCGGCATGGCCTCGTATAAGTCAGGTAGAACTGAATAATCGGTTCCTGGGCAGCAATAATAATTATACAATTACGGCACCTCAAAATTAAGGGGGGGTATAACTTTTTTTCTGATAAGATGGCACACATTGAAATTCTAAATGCTGTGTGATTCCCGTCTGTTTACAATACATGGGCTCCCACGTGGGTTTAACATCCAGTTCATGTTTTCTGCCACGTTACAGCTGCTGTCCTGATAATCGTTGAGCCAAATCCTCAGTAGTCGGTTTCATTACCAAAGGCTGCAAAAAATAATAAGCGTACGTTCTGTAGGCAACTCTGCTACGTGAAATTCATGCAGCTTCAGTGGTCACCCACATCGACAAAGTGGAATAAATTGTTTTAACAACGTTACGCGGCGAACACTGTGCTTTAGCAATTCGGTGTATAAACATTCCAGGCCTCCGCGTACCAAATGGAAGGGACGTGGTTTTTCCCTTAAACACCCAAAATTATTTTAAAGGCAGTTTAACTAAATACCATGTCCATTTCTAAAAAATGTAAGCTCCATACTTACACTGGTCTTCATTGTTGCACTGTTCGAATGCTCGCCGGGTGGTGTAGTCCAACACTGTAGCCAGAGCTGACTTAAATACTGCCCAGTTCCAGTCAGCGGACACGTGTTGTACATAAATCGATCGGGGTTTCCAACATTCCGCTCTTGTCCGCACCTATTTCTGTTATGTTTTCTGTGCGTGATGTGTCTGTTCTGGCACCTTTTCGGGCTAAGCTATGGAGGCATTCTCAGGTTTTTCTATTTTTTTTGCAACTGCTTGCTAGCAACAGCGGAATGCCTGCTCAGTCAGCATTCTGTACGAACGACTTGTCTGCATGAGGGTTTTTCTGCTTATCTCACTGGCAAAGCAGGCTACTTATCTTAGGCTTCTGTTCCTGCCTTGAGCATTTTAATATTAATTGCTTCTATCACAACAACCAGTTCTTCTCTGTGATGTTCAAAAATGTTCAAACAAATTGTCTCAAGCTTGACATCAGCTTTAGTCTCTCTGTAAAGCCTATTCACATCTCGTTCGTTACTCTACAGGCATACGGTAATTACATTGTAGCGTATACTTGCTACCACCGTGTATGATCAATGGCAGTAAAAAGTTCAAACAACGATTGTACATACGTAAAAAAGAAATGCTGTGAGAAATCTGCTGAAACAGCAGATCTGTTGCTCTGTCGTGTGGACTCACACGTCAAACGGTGCTCGCCCAAGCAAGGCAGTCCTGTCGCCGCAGAAATTGTACGGTTCACGCAAAGAAATCCCAGCTAAACGCCAGTGGTACGAGCCTCGCTCCCCTAGGATAACGGAAAGAAACCAGCCTCTGCAAATCCACTGCAGGCTCTATCAGTGGGTCCTGGAACCTGCTCGAACCCCTGCGGGACGAATCACTTATATAAGACACAAAACGTTTTGACCTACACCTGCTCCATAATTACACTTTCTTTCTTTCTTTCTTTCTTTCTTTCTTTCTTTCTTTCTTTCTTTCTTTCTTTCTTTCTTTCTTTCATTCACAGTGTACGAATACAATCTAGCTGCAATACCGGGTGTCTATAGAGAATTAAGAGTGTTTCTTTCCGTGTGACTTTCGCTGTGTCATTCACAGTGCCTACGGATGGCAGCTGAGCTTTCGATAGCTGATGATTACAGTAGATAAGGAAACTGGCGCACAAATTGGCTGCGCTGACCATTGAACGTCGTGCATAAGCTAATTTTAAAGGATTGTCCAACACTCCCCTGCAAGCACACAGAAAACACAAACTAACCTGAATGGAGATTTTCTTACACACTGAATGAATATTTTTCATAGGCTCCTCGCCGTGAGCAATTTAAGAAAACCTTTTTATATTGTGATATCGAAAACGTAGAATATTTATAATGTGTTTAAAGTACTTCACACTTGCGGTAATCCCACTAATTATTACCCAGTTGCCTAATATCTTCGAAGAAGGGCCATTTTTACCTTGCTGTAATAAAGAAAAAAAATTACTTTCTTCCACATGTCCGGAAGGCTGACCAGAGGTGCGTAAGTTGGAGCGTAATTACGTGTGTCGGTGTGGTGCGTGAGTTGGACTTGCATTAGCGGCTCGTTGGTAGATATTTGTTTACCGAATGTTGCATTAAAACAACAGTTACAGCCGTTTTCTCTAACTATACTCCCTCCATAGACCACCATGTATTCAAAGGATGCAGAAATTCTGTAATGTGTAAAGCTTCACCGTGAATGATTTAGGACAATAAAATTAAACTCCGAGCAATGCCACAGTTACATTAGCGGCTAGTTGTCATATCTTCTGTGGATAGGTTTGATTACACCAGAGTCGGAAACGTTTTCGGCAAGCGCAATCCCCCATAGACTGCAGTGTTTAGTGCGCAAAACACAACATGGAAAAGCCAGCTCACAAAGGCCGAGCTTACACCAATCACTTGGCAATCGGCTTCACCTGCACACACAAATATTTACAATACATTTTTCTAGGGATAATAAAAGCCGTCTCATTACAAAATATGAAGGCCCAGGGCCTTTTTACCTTTTAAGATTTTTTTCTTACGCAGACGTGAGGCGCACAGCTTTGCGATCCCGGGTATTTCAGAGGGCTCCGCAAGGTGGCGCAATGCTCTTGTGTGATTCTTCTCATTCTCGTTGTTGCCGCAGACCATATGCTGTATGATACCCATGAACGATATCTTTGTAAAAAGACCTCGGCGTCGAGCAGTAGTGATTCCGGCTAGGAAAACACAAGCCCTACTTACGACTTCCGCGACAAGCAAGCGATGTTATAATCTTCCTTCTTAACTTCCGAGGAACATTAAACGACAGACACAGGGGCTCTAGCCACACCGACAAGAAATACCTCGAAGAATAAATTATTTGCAGCCGCTTTCACGAAACTGCAGTATGCTTATCATTTCTGCTTTTTCTGCTCAAAACAGCAGCGAAGCTTTGGGCGCCTATTCTTTCATGAATGTTTTGTGACCGTCTAGAAATGTAGGTGACCAAATATTCATCTACCAGATTGATGCAAAAACACCCGATGTTCCATAGCAGGAGAGATATGTGTGTGTGGGTATCATTGTTCGTTTATGTGCTTGCTTCCTTCTTTTTGGATCTGCGCTCTTTTTATTCTACAAATGACCGTTCTCGATTTGGATTATCAGTTCTGTTCAGTCATGGTAATTTCCACTTCCCGTATAGTCCGTGGACCCTGAATCCAGGGGTGTCGCAAATTTACAGTTCCTGCGAGAAGTGCACACCCTCCTTGATAAAAAGTGCCATGCTCCGATTACCCTACACAAATAAACCTGTGTAACCCCTTTCAAACAAACTACCGAGATTGAATGACGTCGGAAAACTTCTGTTCGCACGAGTAATTTGTTAAAATTTCGCGCCTTTGTTCAATAATGTGTGTCAGTTCGTCTTCGCTAGTCATCCGCCGTCACCTAGTTGAATTGCTTTTAAATGTTTCTTGGATGCTTATTTTTATTTTTACACCTTACCAGAGCCACGTATTAGAAATATTGGTAAAGGAACCCAAACACGGATATTATACCGCAAAATTAACGTAAGCCTGTTCAAACACCGAGGAGATGTGATTAGGAAGAAGGTATTTTAAAGAATAAAACTGAGTTCAAGGATGTAAGCATTCGTATGATATTTTTTGACTTAGCCGTTTCGATATCTAATTCATAGAAAGAATCAGCATTTGGGAATCATGGAGCAAAGAATTACAGTTCTGTACCCTGTCAAAAACTTCTAACATAGGCGAACCCGTATCACCACTTATAGACGCGAAAAAACGATATTCAAATAACTTTTTCAGAAGTTTGCCATTGTGCACATGCCTATCTTGTCAGCACCGAGACAAACTGGCCAACAAAAGATAGAGAGAACACGCAGCGCTAAAAGCAAACGCGCCACAAAGCAGACATTACGCGCACAAAAGCAAGAACGATTAGGTGCAGATAACAGCAGAATTTTCGAAACTTTGCTCGTGTTAAGTACAACACGTCTACACTCGGTGGAAGGTGATCGCACTTAAGCAAGCTCGGACTAAAGGTTTGCGCTACAAGGCCCGCGGCGTATTCCAACCCTGCAACAATGACGACAGCCTCGAGTAGGGCACTTGCATATTGCTGTTGTCTTGTTTTATGATTCGTGAAATAGGCTTTCTAGCGTAGGAAGCTAACGCATAGCCAATAACGGTAATAGCCGTGACTGCGCTATAATGAGAGGATAGAATATTAAAGCTGTGATGTGGTAAATAATTGGTGCGATGTGGGCCCAAATTTTTAGTCAGAGATATTTTTGTAGCTGGAAAGTGAATCAGTTGAACCCCTTCTTATAAAAATCTGTTAGCAGTGTGTGGAGAAAATTATGTGCTTTCAACCGGGCCATCAAATTTGCTAAATGGTATCGCACTACATTCACAACCGAACATTGTTCAAAGCGTAATATGGTAAAAAGTGTATGACTTTTCAAATTTTGCTTGGTGGTTAAGCAAGAATATTATTTACGACTGACACTGCAAAAAAGATCACTTTATATATCAGCGACTAATCCATATGATTATGTGAGTTCATATCTCACGTTTAAATCCCAGGTATAATTTCAGTGGCGGAAATTGTTTAAATAAAATACCTCTGTACGGAAAAAAATAAAACGCGCAGATGGCTGTGGTTATCGTTTATTTCACGTGCATAGCCTTAGTTACGCTAAATGTTTGGTCACCCCACACTTTTGTTGTTGCTTGCAGACCACAGTAATCATTCATACGAATTTTGTGAGCTAACATTACAACATCTTTATCATTCTGTAGCATATACATCTTTTCTGCTACATCCTCAGTATAATTGTTCTGATGAAGACCGTTAGCTTGCTGAATTTTTTTGTGAAAGAAATAATGACAGAATTCAGACGCACCAGTGGGTCATGACCTTACTTCATAATAGCTATAGTTATTGGTGTAGGACGGTTTCGTCCCACTGAAGACTTTAAAGCCAATGTAATTCAAAAGTCACTTGCTTTAGAAAAGATTGCCATGTGAACTCAACCTCTATTCCTAATCCGCCTTTAATTTTAATGGGAGTTTACTGCTGTGTTAAGATAGCTGTCCGGGCTTTCAGAAGGTTAGAGTCAGCGATTCTCACATTAATAATTCCTATAAGATTCGCAAAAAGCAACATCTACACAACAATGTCTAGGCCTTCGTAGGTTCTGCTTCATTCTGGGTATTCCCAACAAATGCGTTTGCCACGGCAAATCCTAGACGCCGCCGAAACTTCCATTCCCCACACCTCTGGCGCCCCGCGCAACCAGAGGAGGCCGCGGTGGAATGAAAGCTTAGGCGGGTGCAAGAGGCCCAGAATAAGGCGTGGGGTATCTTTCGTCTGTACCCCACGTCCGGTAACTTTTTATGGTTCATAAGGGCAAAGGCGTCCGGAAAACGTGGGCGCCGTGAAGGAAAACGAGGGAGTTGGCGCACCTTCATCAGATCCTTAAACGCTCATACCGACACCCAAAAAACTCAGAGGACAACAAACACACAGCCTGCTCCGGGTAAGTAAACAGGGGACACACTGAAGACCAGGTTAACACTCCCGCATAACACTTCCAACACGTGTCCAGTTCAGCACACTAAACCAACACTTCCATAAAATACAAAACATTTTGAGAGAGGAGGTCCTTCAGAGATAACAATAAGTCGACCTCCTCTTATAACTCAGCCTTTTCACTTCATGAGCTGAAGATCACACTTAGCACTTGTAAGCCTTCGGCTCCATGCGCAGACAACATTACATACACTATAACACTTACACGCAGACACGCTTGAAACACTCCTTCACCTTTAGAAAAAAATATTTCTTTCGGGGCGCCCTTATCGGAGGGAGGCCATCGTAGTGCTTTTCTGAAGGAGCGGAACGACCCTTCTTCTCCCGCGAGTTACAGTCCCATTCCCCTGACAAGCTTCCTGTGTAAGCTGCTCGATAAGATGATCAATAGGAGACTCATGCACTTCTTAGAGTACAATAGTCTTTTCGAGAGCTGCCAGGCTGCCTTCAGGGCGGGGAGGTCCACAAACGCTCAACTGGTTGCGTTGGAATCATATGTAAAATATACCTTCATCTATTACAAGTATTGCATAACAGTCTTCTTCGATATGGAAAAAGTCAATGACACAGCCTGGCGGTACGGCATCTTGAGTGACCTCAAGTCGTTTGGTGTCTCCGGCAACATGCTGAACATCTTCGCTATCTACATGTTAGAAAGGACCTTCGAGTGAGGGTTGGCAGTGCTTTTTCGAATGTGCGCGTGCAGGAAAATTGCGTCCCTCAAGGCGGTTGGTGAGCTGTCCACTATTTATTGTTAATATAAACTCGCTATGGAAGGCATTGCCACCAACCAATTCCTCTTCTATATATGTAGATGACGTGTAAATATCTTTTAAATCGCGCAACTTTTTAATTTTTGAACGCCAGGTCCAGCTTGGGTGAATAAACTTGCTGGCTGGGCGGACATAAATGGTTTAAATTGAACCATGCAAACTACTTGTTTGTGTCCTCCCGGAAGCGCGGCATTGATCCGGACCCTGATATCTCTGTTAATGGTGTACAGTAAAGCCTGCTTATATGGAACGCGGATATAGCGAATTATTGCCTATATCGAGTCCTTGTATAATTCTGGTAACAATTACATGCATTTAAAAGTTTTTTTATCGAATGCGATTTTGCTCACAATAGATATATCGAACTCTCCCGCGCGAAATTTTTCGCTCTCCTTAGGCATGCGGCAGGCTTTCCGCAATACATCGGCGCGCAGCGGTGGCGCAGGCGTCGCTTGCGACTGCCGTGGCAGAGTGGACCAGCTCCACGCATGCATGCCGCTGGAGCCGAAAGCGCCACATTGGGAGCTGCGGGCTGCGGTGTCACTGAACTTCAAATTTGCGCCACTCGCTTCCCGCACTTGCTCGGTTCGCTGGGTCCACCATTATTCGCTTGTATCCATGCTTGTCTCCGCTCTGTCGGAGACGGCAAGGACTTCGTACCGCTTCCGAGCACGAGCGAAGCCGTCACTGGCATGGCCCTGCTACGGCGATACTGCAGTGCCATTGAGGGCAGCGGTCTTGTGCTTGTCGACTGTTTAGATACCATAGAGCAAGCAGTCCCCAGCAACGCGTTGTGCTCCAAGAAGCAGGCTACACTCACGCAGTTCTTCCACCCCAATAAATTAATGTTTTCTTTAATAGAAGTTGTCGTATCAATAGTGAACTGCAGGGTGGTAAGAGCTCAGCGTTAGGTCTTGACTCGGTCGGAAAGATTGCTCTCATATAAGTTTTCTGGTTCACTTTCTATATCGAATTTTTGCTATATCGAACTATTTTACAATCCTCGCGCTCTTCGATATAAGCGCGCTTTACTGTAGTAATCACTGTCAAAGGGAAACTTAAGCTTTTGGGCTTATTATTGTATAGTAAACTAACATTTATTCCTCACTTGAAGCAGTTAAAAGAAATATGTCTAAAAACAATAAACATTCTCAAAGTCCTGTCACACCAAGCCTACTGTGCTGACGAGCTTCTCCTCCTGCACCTTTATACTACAGGGGTAGGATCTCGCTTGTATTATGGCAGTGTCGTGTAAGGGTCTGCGACAAAAGCTGCACTGTGGCGCCATTCACACTAGCCCCGTTTAAAGCCTCTATGCAGAATGTAACAAATGGTCCCTATATAACCAGAGGATATCCACTGACTTGTTGTATGCCTCCAAAATCATGTCTATGAGAAATCATCCTTTTAATTCGATAACTCACGATGCATGCTTAGAGCAACTGTTTTTACACCGTCCATCTACTTCCATGCCTTTCCCTCTGAGAGTGAGAGCAGAAGAATCAGAGATAAAAGTTTCATTTGCAGGCATCCAAAAGACACCCACCTTTGATTTTGTTGCACCGTGGAAACTCAGAGCTGTGTGTTGTGACCTGTCCTTTTTGGAATTGAACAAAAACAGTGCACCGAGAGTAGCTATTAGGCTGTGTTTCCTCTTCCTGCAGGAGAACCACCAGTGCGAAGGGTATTACTACAATGCGTCAAAGACACCTACGGCTGTGTCTTGGGCTGCGCACGCCCTCAACTTCAATATCTGTAGAAGAATGAACTCACACGACATCATTTTAACGGCTGAAGCACACGCCATTTTACTTGTTTTACATCACATTCTATGACATCGGATTTCAAAGTCGATAGTGTTTACAGATCTTCCTAGCCTTGTACGTGCATTTTTGTCTAGAAAACGTTCAAAAAATTATGTTATCAACCTTCTGTTACAAAACCGTATGTCGGCATACACGTCAAGTCTAGAGATAACACTATGCTGGGTCTCTGGCCACTGTGGTACAGCCGGTAACGAAACCGCAGGTGAAATGGCTGCTACGGAAACAATTTTTAATACTACAAACATAACAATATTACCGTACACTGACATAAAGCCACACACCAGACAACAGCTTCGAGTAACATGGCAAACGCACTGGAGTGAAAAAACAGACAAGTTACACGTAATAAAGCCATTCTTGGGACCATACACTATCGACCCGTGCAGCCGATACACAGAAGTTGCACATGCTAGGATATGGATAGGGCACACACGTACCACACTCGTATCAGCTCACAGGATCTTCAAGACCTGTGTCGAGCAGGTGCCGAGAGGTCCTATTCGTAGTTCACCTTCTCATGCAATGCAAGGCATTCGACCAAACATGACACAAATACTTCAGATAACTCTACAGACAACACATTCCGCTGCACTCATCATTGTTTCTGGGTGACGATGCCTTGGTTTCTGTGAACCGCGTGTCTAAGTATTTGCCAGGCGTTAATTTTTCAAACCTCATTTCCTATCATGCATAATCAAATCCGGCCCCATACACCAGCTATAACCATTATCTCTAATTGGTTTTACTGTTCCTGGATTAGACGTTGTTATACCTAACTTTTTGTGGTAGTAACTTCTCTTCAACCATTAAATACCTTCTTCTCTGGCGCTCTTTGCCCTCGTAGGCCTTGCGGCAATAAACACCAACCATCGTCATCATCAATGCATTTGCATCTTTTTATTTATTTGATGAAACATCAGAAATTTTCCTATTTTGAGCGAAGTCCTGTTGTTGCTTAATTTCATTGTTCTTTTGCTTGCCAGTACAAACTGTTCTTGGTTCTAAAGAAACACATTTCTTTCAGTGTGAAGTAATTTACTGTTTAGTGCTCCCGAACAACTATTGGCAGTGTATAAATATACTGAACATAATTATTGATCAAATTTAAGAGGCAGCCAATTGTACATCTGATTCAGACCTTGTTAGACATGTGAATATGTAATGCGAATACTAGTACACGGCAATGAAAATGAGGTTAAACAAAAATATTTATTCCGCTATGGATAAAGAATCACCAACTCTCTTGTTTTTGTTTTCATATCTGTAGTCTCTATGACCTCTTACCACTCTCACCCCTATACTTCTATTCTCTCAGGTGATTTCTTCGTTTTTGCCTTGCTTGTACAAGGACGTCGCCCTTGCCGACAGGCAATACGGGGGCTACAGAGGCCATGGCAAGGGTCATGGTGGGCACCATGGCGGCTACGGTAGAAGGCATGGTGGTCACGGCGGCCACAAGGGTGGCTACGGACATGCTAGTCACAAAGGCGGCGGAGGTCATGGACACGGTGGCTGAAGGCACTACGGGTGATGTGGCCCGTGTCAATGAAATCCATCGAGAGCAGGAAGATACCTGTGTAAAAGCTCCCCAATGAATGTTCCAATAAATGTTTACACGCGTAGGGGGAGAGATGTCTCAAGGGCAAAGATGTCTGCTATCATTCTTTGCTGAAACGCGTACATCTCGGCAATTAGGGAAACGTGTATATCACGGCTTTCGGAAATAGATAGAAATTAGCAAAAAGCGCGGTAATCTGACGTGGACTGGGCCGAACATCTCGTACGGCTGTCTGTACTGTAGGTCTTTTGTAGTACTGGATGGAAAGCCAAACAATAAAACAAGAAATATATTCACATACAATGCGCCGGAGTAATCAATAAGACGAATTCTGTGTTTTCCAAGAAGTTATTTTCACGCGACATATAGGTGCACAGTACCAGAAAGCGCCATTATGAAAGACCAGCGATGACGACGATGAAGAACGTGCTTGTGTACGCTACGCTGGCTGCCTGACCACCGCCATGTAAATAATGTAAATAAATTGTTTGCCTTCTTGACGGTTGGCCTCATCTGCTCTCCCACCTCGCCTAATTTGATGGAGTGTGCGAGGTATCGATTCCCGTCCTGGCTACAGCTTTGCTACCTTATAAAACAGCGCTATAAACAGGACTACAGAAAGGGCACACAGACAGGGCGCTGACTAACAACTTAGTTTATTGTCACTGAACGGGCAATAAATACGGAAAGAAAGTGACACGTGAGGAAAGAAATAACAACTGAAGAAAAAAATACTATAAAACTATCAGATTCACAAAGTACAGTGATCTTCATTACTAACACAATCGTAGCAACTAGCACGCCTTATCAACATTATCACCAAGGAAGTGAATTTCTTTCCCCGTAAGAGCAACAGACGGAGCGCTGACGCAATCATGTTTCCGGGTATGCATTTCCCAAGCCTCTCTAATCTCCCGTCGCATCCGGTCGCGGTATCGCGCCAGCACGTGGCTTTTCTCAAATAGAGGCGAACAGCCTGGGCATTTGGCAACGTGAGTAGCGAGTGTGCTCCCAGTGGCGTTTCTTACGTCGCACGCGTGCTCAGTTGTTAGTCAGCGCCCTGTCCGTGTGCCCTTTGTGTAGTCCTGTTTATAGCGCTGTTTTATAAGGTAGTTATGTACCAACTGGCCCGCCTTCAATCTGTGTTACAGCTTTGCACCTCATCGGCATCGGAGCAGTCATCGAGGGGCCGTCAACCGCGTCGAGAAGCCCTCGAGTCGCCGCAACCAGCACTCCATAACGTTTTCCTGCCCCGTTTCCACTGCCCGTGACAAGCGAATCCGGAGCCGCCAACAGCCGAAGATATGTGACCAGACGACGGTAACGAGCGCGGGCGCTGTGGTGCGACATGTTAAGAAGCTGTCACCGGTTCGTCGTTGCTTTGCGGACATTGCTGCTACGGGCCGGTGTTCAACAAACCCATCACCTTCATCCGTGGCAGCAATCGGTTCCTTCTCGTGTATTTTATCGCTTTCCTCGTCTGCATCACCATCCTCCACTGGCGTCAGTTTCGACCGGAACGGTCGCCTTCGACCGGGGGATATGTCACGGGACATATAGGTACGAAATATAGGTAGGCTGATGAGCCGATCAATTATTTCTTCTTTCAGTTGCAAGAGTATATCTTGGGTAGAAAGATTTGGTCGGAAGCCGTACATTGGGGTCGGAAAATGGCCCTTGTCTTCGACACAGGGAGATAGGCGGTTTTGCACCATATGTTCAAGGAGCTTTCCCACACAATACGTGAGGAAGATGGATCGTAGGTTCGCAGCAGCAAGTGGTTTTCCAGGTTTAAGTATTAGAGTGATGTCGGCATGCTTCCACTGGGGGGGGGGGGGGGGGGGGCAACATGCCGGCAATCCAATGCTCGTTAATACAGTCTAGGAGGACCTCTAACGCAGTGACGTAGAGGTTCCGGAGCAACTTATTAGGAATATTTTCATTGCCGGGCGTGGTGTTTCTGGTTAACTGGTTAACCGCTGCTTTCATTACCACAAGCGTGAAAGGGGCATCTATTTCAGGATTGGGAGCACCCGTGTATGGTTTGTGGGGAGGCTGGGTCTTCTCGCTCCTATATTGCAAAAGTTTCGTAAGCTCCTCAAGGAGATCTTCTGTGCCGCGTTAATTGTGAATAAACCGTCTGAGCTTATGCGCCGTGCCATATCTAGATTCTTTGTTCCCCGTAACAGACCAAACCAGGTGCCGTGTGCGTCCGGTGCCGAGGGTACCTTGAAACTGTGTGCATAAATACGACCAGTTCTGCTGGCTGAGTTGCGTGGCATACTACGCCGCTTCTTGTGTTAGCTGGGCTATGTGAAGACGAAGTTTTCGATTTGTTCTTCGTTTTTTCCAGCGTTTTATAAGCCCTCGCCGGACTTCCCATCGCTGCAAAAGGTGTGCATCGATTGCGGGGCAGTCTTGGGTCAACGTTAATTCCTTGGTATATTTTTTACCTGCCTGCTAGATTTGTGCAGTCAACTCTTCAATCAAATGGATGGAGCTCGTCGGTGTTGCTTCCCAAAATTTTTGCCAATCGGTGAGGCGGGAAGTGTCTATTCGTTCGGGTGCAGCCTGGTGATGGTGTAGCTGTAGCTGCACGATATATTGGACACTTCCCAACGTTTCTGTGAGGCACTCCAAGCTTGGATCTTTGAAACCACATGTAAGCGTAAGGTCCGGAGTAGTGTCTCGTGAGTGATCCATGTGAGTGGGGGATGCGGGGTGTTACACAAGTGCAGATTGTTCATTCTAATATCGTCATAGAGTTGCTGTCCTTTTTGTTGTCCCTATGATAACCCCAGATTGTGTGATGCGCGTTGAAATCGCCAATTATAACCAGTCCGTGTCTTGTCGATCTTTGTTTGACGGTCCTGAAGAGCTGGTTGATTTCGCCGAACGGTGATGATGGAGGGCTTTATATGTTGAGGATGAATAGGCTGGCTTGTGTCTTCTTTTTTGGAATGAGCTGTACGAAAACATAGTCCAAGGTTGTGGGGAGGGTGTGTGTCTGCACTGTCTGGCTTGTCTGTACTAAAGTAGCCGTGCGTGCGTCCGAACTTGTAAGGTACGTGGTGTATCCCGTGAGTGTTATCTGATCTGTGCCAGTTTCCTGGAGAGCGAATACAGCCGGTGAATTTGTGTTCGCAAACAGGGATAGGAAATTTTGCTTACCGCGGTATAAACAACAATTCCATTGCCAAATCGTCAGTGTTATTGAGGAAGGCGCTTTAGTGTTGACCACTGTTGAATTATTCCCAGTCATCTTCAGATGGGGTAGTTCCAGGTGGGTCACTAGGGGCAGGGTTCTCGGTATTTTTTCGAGCTTTGCGCTTGACTGTTTCGTTAGCTTCTTGCCTTTTTTCGATCGCAACAATGTAGCATTCCATGTTTTTGCCAAGATCGTGAATTAATTTTTTAATCCCTCGAATATCTTGTAGAGTTGGGAACATGGAGGGCTGTTGTGCAGCAGGTGTTGTTTGCACCGCACTTTGCGCCGGCGTCTTCGCGATCGTTTATATACGAGACAGTAGCTCTTTTATTCGTCGTTCGAGCTTCTCAGTACGTTCCTCTTACATTTCAAGTTGTTTTCTTGGTTACGCATCCTCCTGTTCTAGTATATTGATGCGGGGGTTATCTTGCACAGTGGCTGGCTCTCAAGGCAATGGGAGGAAGTAATTGGGGCTGTTTCTGGGAAGGCGACAATTGCAAACCAGCTTTGTTGTTGCAAAGAAGCGTGGGGTCCTTGGATGTTACATGTGCTGTCGTGTGAGGTGGTGGAAGACCTGCTGGCGCCTGGAACTGTAGCGGCCGCTCATATGTCGGCTTATTCCGAGCAAGGTGCTCTCAGACGTACAGTGGCGGCGGTGGTGGCCGGAGCTTCTTACGGCTTCCTTTGCTAGCCGTAATGTGGGCAAGTCCACAAAGCTTACATTTTGGGCGCATGCATGTTCCGGCGCAGTATTTCGCTCATTACACTGCACGCACACGGTCACCTCCGTATTAGGGCAGATGTCCCGTCTGTCTCCAATGTCACCACAGAGCGAGTATTAAGAAATAATGATGCGCAGGCAGGGGGCGACAGTAGGGGGAGTAGGAGAAGAGAAAGAGCAGGATCGGGGGCGCACACTGCCTCGCGCATCGACTCCATCACCGTATCGGAAGCCGGACGCTGGTCCTCTTTCGCTACACATTTTCTGGTGCCGAAACACGGGAACCGGCACACGAGCGGATCTACGTTCCGCTGCGCAGCGGCTCCGAGGCACGCGACGCTTGCTTACCTTCGTACTGCTTTATCCTGAAAGCCTTGCCCTCGGCCGCTGCCCCTTTCGGCTCGTGCATAACCCGCCCTTGTCCCCTAGGTATTCGAAACCCCAGCGTCTTGCTTCATCGACTGGTCCCATGGACGCTCTGCGTATTCGCCGAGATGTCCTGCGAGCGACTGACTCCGGGACCATGACAGTCCTCGACGCCTTGCTGAGGAGCCAGGTAGCAAACACCCTTGACAGACAAAATGTCCTCGACCTCATGTTGCAGGACCAGGTGATCCTTCACAAACTCGATGCTCAAGTTCAGGAGAACCTGCGGGGTGAAGAGTTTGATGCTGACATTTTTGGAAGAGATCGATTATGACGAGCGTATCTGCGCCCTGCGAACGGACGTACGCTTCTCCGCGAGCCATGACTTCTCCGCAAGCTCCGTCCTTTACCCTCAGGCGGCCCTGTGTACTACCCGTACCGCCACCTCGACTATTTGCTCCATTCCCAAGGAGGCCCGGTGGACAATGGTCCCGGGTGACGTGCCGTCCGTCCGGGAAATGACTGGTGCGGCGGTAGAAGAACAGAACAATGACGACGGAGGCGCTGCAGCCTTTCAGGGCGCCAAGCAAGACCCCGAGGGGCTCAGCCCGGGAGAGCGGCTCCAGCGGCCTCCCAACCCTGGTGTTGCCGTGATTGCCGTGGTGGAGAAATCTCAGGGACCCTGCCGAGACCTCGCCGTCGCTGACGCGACTATCCCTTCCAAGATGTCTGACCGGCCGTGCCGCAGCGCTGGCGTCGCCGACGCCGCTCTCACGTCAGAGATGTCGCTACAGCCCTTCCGCATCCCTCGCTTCGACGACTTCACTACCGCTCTGGAGGTGTCTCAGCCGTTCTGCCACGGCCCTAGATTGGATGATGCGCCTCTTGTTTTGGAGACCTCCGAGTTTCCCTGTTGCGACCCTTACGTCGGCGATGCATCTCTCGTTCCGCAAGCATTTCAGCAGCACAGTTTGAGTCAAATATATGTTCATTGGGCCCAGCAACAAAAACGTGGTTCGTGCAGAAGATGGACTCGCTTCAGGGGACAACGAAGCGCCAGCTTCTCCGCCGCTCCGTGAGCGAGATGCGACTCCAGAGGCGAGCAGCGGCCGCTCTCATACTGTCCCGTTGGAGACAAATCCACTCGGCGACTCAGGACGGTTGCTTTCATGATCGCAACCCCTTCTCTGGCGAGCACGATTCCATGCTGGACGCGCCCTTCTGATACGCTTACGTGCCCGACCAAAGCAAAGTCTCCTTGTCCGTGGACGAAACGGCATGGTTACTTGAGCGCATCGATCAATTTGTGGAGGCCAGCCAGGATATCATCACGACCACAGTGACACTGCATTCGCTGCATGTTCTCTGGACACTTGGCTGCCCGCATGATCTGTTTCCTCTCGATCCTGGTGGGTGCCTTCATACCGAAAACCGCGAGGACAGTCTGTTATCCCGGGTGACCTTATGAACATTCGTAGTCTTCACTTTTGGATCTAACTCACTTTGACCCAACAATTCCGCAAGCGCTCGTTGCCCGTGACGCTAGCTATGGACTTGTACTACCTCGCTCGAATGACAAGGCCGTGTACCAAGATCGACGCAGCGAGACACCCA
The DNA here is from genome assembly GCF_048455015.1 of Haemaphysalis longicornis. NCBI lineage: Eukaryota > Metazoa > Arthropoda > Arachnida > Ixodida > Ixodidae > Haemaphysalis > Haemaphysalis longicornis. The sequence continues at coordinate 220,026,733 of NW_027526361.1, forward strand.
GCGGAAGTCCCCACTAGATCCCCCAGCCAGCTTACAAGCATCGCTGCTGCGGAATCATGCACGGCTGCGGAAGTCGGACAACATATCGTAGTGGGATACAGACTGTGCCACTACCCCTGCAACTGCCTGCTAGGGCCTAACCAACTTGGCGGCGGCGGGAGTATGTTAAGAAATAAAGGTGCGCAGGCAGGGGGCGACAGTAGGGGGAGTTGGAGAAGAGGAAGAGGAGGATCGGGGCCGCGCACTCCCTCGCTCATCGACTCCATCACCGTATCGGAAGCCAGACGCTGGTCCTCTTTCGCTACAGCGAGCAACACTGGATTGACTGTCTATATGGACGGCAGCGAGTGTGCAGCCCGTGTGCATGGATATAGAAAGGGACATGTGGGCCCTCAAATGTCAAAACTGCAGAAGTGAACTTGCCTAGCATCCTTGCCTGTAGTATTCTAGGTCCTGGAGAGGCGATGATGTTCGGGAGCTGCTCCGTTGTGGTGCCGTGGTCAAGGCCGTGTATGACTCCCCGTACGGTTCCAAGGAATGGTGTAACGTACGGCGAGACTTCATACCTTGCATTACACAGTTGTAGCGATGTGACGTCGCTGAGGTCATCGGCCTAGGTATCGTAGGGGGTGCTAGCCACGAAGAGGTTTTGCATAGCTTGCATTTGAATTACCATGTGCTGGTTGAATGCTCCTTCAGGTATAAGGCTGGCTTTTTGAATGCTTGCTGCAAGTTGTCGGTCACTACAAGCCACGATTCGGAGTCCGTTTCGCGGGCGGTATATGACTTCATAGTATGCGTCGGGCAGTCTGCGGACTGGCGCAACTCGACGGGAGTTTATAGGATTTCCGGGAGCCACCTGAATGTTCCTTGAAAAGGCTTGCTGCTTGGTTTTACGTCTGTCACTGAGCATTTGCTTCCACGGGCCGGATTGGGGTAACGTACGGTCAGTTAGCTCGTCGAATTCCATTACGTTGTCATTGGGATTTGTCTCCATCGCTGCTGGAGAATGATCACTCACCAGAAGCTCCGGCGTAGCAGCTGCAGCCACAGCCACGGTGGCGAGGTTAGTCCTGGGATCTAAAGGAGTGGCGGTGCGATCTTCAAGTGCCGTTTGTGGATGAATGGTCGATTCGAGAGCGTTGAAACTGGTGTCAATCAATCGGTCTTGATGTTAGGTAGCCGATTGTATCAATTGCAACAGCGGTATCACAAAGAAAACGCAAACTCTGACCTTCAAGGTGGGAGCCTATATGCTCTGCGCCTTGTCTGCTCATTCTTCGGACAAGAGCAACGGACACAAATCAATAACCTCGACACTCTGCATTGCCGGTCACACTGACCCTTCGAGCCGAAATCGAAGCAGCTCCACCGGTTTTTAATTTGCAGCGATTTTGTTAAGGTGACATCTGTACCGTGCACTCTGCTATACGGTGGTCTGCTACATATAGAGGGCACTGCTGCTGTGATGGCTGTTACCGTGGTTCCGCCCTCGTCAAAGCAGCGAAGCACCTGCTGGTAAGGTAGCAGCCGATGTAAGGCCTGCTTCGGGAGTTGGGGCCTCGTTCTTTTCGTGACGGCGCCGCTCTTGAAGCCTAGGATGGTCGAAAATCCTTCCTTGCAGACTTCTACCTGAATTCACAGGAAGTTGAGTATCTCGTTCACTTGCTTCGCCCTTTCCGATGAGATGGCTCGCTCACTCACTTGCCTCGCACGTCCGGAAGCGCTGGCTGCTCTGTCCGACGAGGATGCCTCCTTAACTTTCTCCCGGTACAGAATCCCGAGGTCGGGTGCTAGGGCCTTTATCAGTACACGATGAATGAGCACCACGTACTCCATCACCGCCACCCCCCGACCCTTCAGCGCGTTTACACGGAAGGATATCTGGCCGTAGAGGTCTCGGAGCTTTTCGACCTCTGCAGAGCTTCGCACAGGGGCCAAGGCGAGCAAGTTGTCAATATGGTCCTCAATATGGTCCTCAACGGATCCCTTCGATTGCTGCCTTCGCCTTGCCCGTCCAGTAAGATGTCAAATACTTGAATTTCTCGATTCGAGCGATGGTGGGATTGCTGTGAAGTGTGGCATCGAAATGTTCTCAAAATGCTTGGCAGCTCCGCAGGTCACCCAAGAAAGTCTGGATGTCAGCTTGGGCAGCACGGCGAAGCGCGTGCTGGTGACAACGGCAGAGACCGCCGGCTGACGCATGGTGGCGCCCAAGGTCTCGTTCGGGCAATTTCCCGTTCAGACCCCCCGCGACAGCGTGTGGAGTACCCGCGGGCCTTGTGGCAAACTCGACACGCGTCCGAATGTGCACCACCTTGGCGTCGTAATCCTACGAGGCAACCGGGTCTGCATCCAAGTCCTCGCTGAGGCCCTCCTGTATCTTCTGGTCAAGAGCCTTTATCTCTTCATACCTCTCGTTCAGGAGGTTCAGCGGCCCTTGAAGAGCAACAGCAAGCATGGGCGGATTGTTGAAGAACCGAGGCGGGGACCGCGGGACGTGGGTGATTCGTTTTAATGGCGGATGGGACTTTATAATGATGGTGATAGTTGAGGGCAGCTGCGAATAGCCACCTCTTCCTCTTCTAATATTTTTAACATCCTCCCGGCCGGCCGATAAGTGGAGGAAGGTTCACTAAAAATTAGGAGTTAACTTTTGGAGCCAACTCCAAAAAACTATTGCCCTAGTTAACTAAACAGTACGTTGTAATCAGAACCGACGTCATCTCCGTGTAAGCTGCACATTGATAGTTCATTCTTCTGCTTCCACCTATGTTTCCACCTTCTGTGGCACAAGCGTTTTGTGGAGTTGGACCAGCGCACGCGGCTTGTCTTTACCGTGGTCTGTTCTGGATGACCTGGCAGTGTTCGTGCACGCTTCGTGTGGCATGAGCGTCGGATCGATTGTCGTGTCGAGGAATTCAAGCGCTGCCTGGCTCTTTCCATGCGTAGAACGCTCCTTCTTCGTGAGGCTGCTCTTTTCTTTCTCGTTGTACCGATCAGTCGGCATTTGGTAACGTGCTTTGATGAAACCATGTTTGGGGAAGTTGCGCGTTCACATCGTAGGCCGTTCCAGTTTGGCCGTTTTCGCGGCATTCGTTTGGACATAGGGGTATTCAGGCCTTTCTTACGCTCTACCATGGTAAACGAAATTCTTTCTGAAGCCGTGCTGCGGTGACGGCATCTATCAGGCGTCTCCATGGGTGAGCCAGAGTTCCTTCTGTGGTTGCGATAGCTCTGCAGTGCTTCTGCAACCTGTGGTTTGTGTGGTCCTTCATTAGGCCGTTTCTTGAGCATTGACCTTGTTGTCTTGTCGCTAAACCTTTGCACACCAGACGGCTCGGTCGGCTCCGGCTCAGCGTTCTTATTGATCCGATTATTAGTCATTTTTGTGGTCGGTAAGCTAGCCATTTTATCTTTGGGGTCGCCGTCGTCTGAGCGAGCAACGCCAACAGGTGCCTCCACTTGGCTATTCCATGAACTAATCTCTTGCTTGAAGAAAACAGCTTTTTCACTGATTTCTGGCTTATGATGAGGGTCTTTCAGAGACGCCGTCAAATTGCTGTTATCGTTCAGAAAGTGACTGTTCTCCAAAGTCGATTCGTTGACGTTTACGGTACAATCCTGCTTTTTCAGGGCTGTTGTAACAAAGTCATCGGTACAATACTTTCCCAATTCCGGGAACAATCGCTCCATTCTAAATTTGGTCAACAGGATAAGATCTTCGAATTCATAGGCGGCTTCATATTCTTTCTCTAAATTGTCCAAGTCCAGAAGTTCTTCAATCTCGCTGTCCAGCTTTTTTAGGATGGCATGTTTTGTCATTAGGCTTTTCTTCAGCGAAATAAGCTCACCGATTGATGGTGTCTCAGTATTCATCCGTGATTTTATGTCGTTGATCTGTATAGTGGCGTCGTTTCGGACTAGGCTTCTTCGTTTGCAAAGGGCCTCCATGTCGATGCTTGGCGTCGGTAATATCTATAGGTCGCCGAGTAGAGTCATGGTAGGCGAGAAACCTAAGCCGTTTTTTCCGTTCGTCCCGGCAGGCGTTCGTTAAAGGGGCACTGACACAAAAATTTAGCATCTTGTTTTTTTCGTTGCGATAAGTAGCTAGTGACCTACTTATAACCTGTAGAAACCTCATTTGCTTCAGCGTGCGACGGTTGTTAAATTAGAGGGATTTTAAATGCGGCCAGTCGCAGTTTCGGTTTCAGCGAGTGCCGCGAAACGATGGATTTTGTGGATTTTGTGTGAACAAAGCTGACCACGTGACCGTCGGAGGGATATCACAGAGCAGAGCCGCCGTAGCACTGTCGAATCCGCATCGACGGCAGTTTCTGCAAATGCCCCCACGTACTGATCTCGTGAGGCGCTTAATTAAAAAGCGACCGTGGATGTGGCGCAGGCGCTGCGAGTGCAAATGCTACCGCGGCTAAAGAACGACGCGCGACGCTCGAGGCGGTGGGTGGCAAGACGCGCGCTGGGAGCAGCCGGCCGGTCTGACTACAGGTCCGCCTACAGATGTGTTCGGCTCAGCACTGCGGCGGATATTCGAGTGCCGCTCTCGTAAGCGGTGCAGATGACAATTTATAATGCAACCCGCCATCGCATCATTAACTCCTTTCTCATTTAAGCCACTATGGTCGGGACTTGGGGACAATTTCGTGCAGCGGTAACACGCTATCACTCGAGCTACCTGCGCCGGCCTGGGCCACTTCGCGGCCGTGGCCGCCCCCTGCACAGCGACCGAGCGGCTAGCTCAGTGGGCTTTTCGTGCCTCCGGCGCGTTTTCGCATCCAATGGCAATAAACAGTAATAGAAACAGAGTGCCTGGAATCGCTGTAGAACTTTGGTCGCGGCCAGCTGCCCGATTAGCTGACGAAATCACGGCGCCTCCGCCGCCAACGATCGGGTCGTTCGTTCTCGAGAGCAGAAGCTCCGCCCTCCGGCCCTCCGATTGGAGCGGCGTGCCGGGCGAGCCCGCGTAAAACGCCGGTAGTGCGGAAGCGGCAAACACAAACTCGTGACGTGTTTGGATGTTGTTTATTTACAATTGCGCGTGGTCCTCTGCTAGCTGCTCGGTTGCGTTTCGCACACTTCAAAATTGATTTTAAATATGTTCTAGGCTGTATTCGCCGCTGATATTTTGCAGATGATGTATATGTGTTCCCACCAATCTATCTCCGACGTTATCTCGCCTTCAAAATTTTGTGTCAGTGCCCCTTTAAAGGGACACTGAAGTGATATGTAAACATTGCGGGATTACTAGCGCAAATTGTAGTCCGGAGTCCCCAGGCCATGTTTCGACCACTCTAGGCGCGTTTACGCTATTTTATTTAGTAGAAAAACTCATTCGAAAATGCTGTCCTCCTCTCTTTACGCTCGCCCATTTTCTGTGGCGTTTTCGTGTGACGTCAGGAGGGGATGAGCTGGCAATTGGCTGCGCCACGGCTGCGCTACTGCACGGCTCCCCGGCCGACAGTCAGTCGGCCCAGCGTTTCGTCCGCCGGCCCGCCGGCGGGTCGTCGCAATCAAGGAGGTTAAAAAAAATTGCTTGGTCGCAATTCGTTCGCTTAGTTGAAACGAAGCCAGGACATGTTTGTGAATGGAACAATGTGCCTTTCTTTACTTGGTTTGTTTGTACACTGTATCTAGCTCCAAGTCAAGGTCGCTTCACACAAGCGCTGCACAAGCGCACATGCGACGCTTCGCTGACTGGTACGCCAGTAGGAAAATATAAGGCCTCTTGAAGGCGGGAGAAGAGTCAGCGAAGTCAATATAGGTACTAAGGAAATAAAATCAACTGATATTTTTAAAGTACAGCGTAAAACTAGGGCGCGGGAAGCACTTTTTTGCGCTGGGCGCACAAGCACAGCGGTCAGCAGCACGACTACGCATCTGCGAACGCTTTTCCGTCTACGAAATGCAATTGCTAGACGTGAGCTACTGTGGAAACTCGGGCGACGCTTACTGCACGATCGCAGTACAACAAATAGTCACCTAAGCTGCTTGAAATGCCAAAACTAAATAAAAGTGTAAACCGGTTATACAATATATACCCTATATTAGCAAAGCTTTCGCGTCCCGCTCCGTGGCTTAGTGGTCTGGGGCGTAGATATGTCACCGCAAATGTTTTGCAAGTCACGAGTTCGAATCCCCGCGGGTACGTGCTTTTTTTTTGTAAGTTAACTTTTTTGTTTTCCGCCGATGCTTTCTATATTGAGTTCACCTTTTTTTGGGCCGCAACGTTCATGGCTACACGAACTAGTTCACAAAACGCGCGCAGGCTGGCACTGGCGCGCTAGCGAGTTCTCGTTGGCGTGCTGTTGCCATAAGCACCGACTGCTTGCAGGCAGTGGGCACAGGCCAGAATGAACAGACCCTTGGCCTGGTGCGAACACGCTTTTTACGATACAAGCATGAGGGAGGCAAGCTCCAAATATGGGGAAAAGCGCATGACATTTGGGCGTCTGCGGGTACGCGGAGGGCGTTCATGCACTGCGTAGGTCTCGGCTAGTGAATGCTACGACTACAAGCCGTCCTGGGAGGCTTATCTTGTGCATTTTACAGCCGACAACATGGCAGAAGCGCGGTACGATGATTACTGAGATATTGAGAATGCTCATCCAACAACGCCATTGGTTATGTTTTACAGAACCGAAACCGAAACCGAAACTTGTGTGATTGCTAATCTTGGGCATCGTCCAATCACGACGCCCCTCCTACCAACGTCACAGCCTTAGTTGGCGCGGCCGCCGCAAACCGCGCATGGTAGTTTTTCTTCTTTCGCGCTTTGTAAAATAATTACTGATTTGCCAACCGGATAAACGATGAAAAGTGTGCTAATTTGAGCCAGTCTACGCAGTGCAAGCAAAAACGGGAGCCTGACAAATTCACTTCAGTGTCCCTTTAAGATTCGGTAGCGTTGTTGAGGCAGTCTGATCACTGGTCGCCTGGCGAGGCCTCAATTGTTCGTTCGGTAGTACCGTCCGCCTGCGGTCCGTGGTCAGTGATCACAGTGTAGTTCCATCGTTTTGGTCACTCACGTCATCGTTGCAGGGCGGTTCGCACACTCCGTTCTTCAACTGTGTAGATCTTTTCATCCTGGTCACGACACCATTTTGTTGAAGAACCGAGGCGGGGACCGCGGGACGTGGGTGATTCGTTTTAATGGCGGATGGGACTTTATAATGATGGTGATAGTTGAGGGCAGCTGCGAATAGCCACCTCTTCCTCTTCTAATATTTTTAACACGGATTCAGCTGCAGGGATTAAATGGCGGCAATTCCCTTCGTTATAGCGGCCTGAAACACACCATGGCGGCGGCGGACCTTGTCCACGGGTGGAGACTCGCCAAAACCAGGCGACCGGGTGTCCTCCGCGCGAGCAGCGGCGGTGGGCAAAGGGGGCCCGTGCCCCCGTTCCTGTGCAGCGGCCTTTTTAATGCCATCATCATTTTCGTTCCTCCACATTGTCGTCTTGTATTTTCGACCTTTCAGTATTTAAGGCCGGGACGAGCGTTCTGTTTACGCTTTCCGCTTGCAGCAGCGTCCCGATCGTCGTCGGTGGCCTCTTTTGACCGCGTTCTCATAATGTTTTTATTGCTAGTTGGCATGGCCGCTCGGGGGCACCACGAGCGGTACTTTCCCACACGTTCCCCCGCTTACTTCGCACGTTCCGGCGATTCAAGAGACGTTTCTCTTCATGCTGTGTTTATCCATCTTTATGGACATGTCCTGACTGCGCCGAACCCAAAACTCGGCCCTCCAGAATTACCACGCACCCGAGAGAGAGAAAAAGAAAAGCTTAATTATTTGCAGTAGGTTTAGGGGGTCGGGGTGGCCGCAGGCTCCAGCCTGGCGGTGACTAGTGTAGCCCTGTCCACAAGGGAGAGTTGTGTCGCTATGTCAGAGCGGCCCCGCGCCCCCTCCCACTGCTCGTCGGAGGAAATTAGAGGAAAAGGGCCTTTAGGGCAGGCCCACATGAAGTGGGGTACAGTGGAGCGTGTGCCGCAGGCAGGACAATTGGGGGAGGGGTAAATTGAGGGGTGGATGTGGGGAAGTACCACTAGGCAAGGGAGAGCGTGAGTCATGAGGAGTCGCCTTATGTGTTTGTGCGCGTGGGTGAGCTGAGAATGGGCAGGGGGTATTTGCGGCGGGCGAGGCGGTAATGACTGACAATGTCGTGGTAACTTGTCAGTCTGTCCCTGGCAGATCTGGCTCCATGGTAGGGAACGAGGCTGGCACCCGCTCGTATTTTAAGTCGTCGAGCGACGACGTGGGCTGTCTCATTGCCACCGAGGCCGGCATGAGCCGCGGAAGAATTCTACTGGGGAGGTTGGGGAATTTTGAGCCAGAATTTTGAGGGCGAGTGGCGAATTAAGACCACGAACGGAATTTCGAACGGCTGTTTTAGAATCTCAGATTATAATCGCGGGGGTTGGCCTGTGTGACAGCGCTAGCGTGATTGTCGCCAACTCTGCCTCTTCGGGATGAGACGTTGTCACCGTAAGGGAGTTGATGGGAAGGTAGTCGAGCCTGTTGATCACGGCTATCGCATATACACCATGGTGGCGGTATTCACGTGCCCGAGAGCCAAGTCTGTTTCCCCGAAGCATGTTTCCAAACGTTACGCTGCACAGAACCCCACAACATGTGCGATGTCACTGCGGGCGCTATTCTTTTCAACGCCTGCTAAAAGTACCCTACCGTTCGGGCTCTATGGCCTTGATCTAGAGTACTCGAAAACTGGCGCTGACGGCTTGCCTTCGAGCCCGAGGAGGCATATCTATTCATTTTTGTTAATTGCTTACCATTCTTAACAGGAAAGGGCTGTATTCCCGGATACACCAAGATTTTGATGACGTCATATCCGTCACGGAAATAACGCCAGCTCAGCGAACACAGGAGAAGCGCCAGAAAAAAAATTCCCCCGCATTTCCCCGAGGGGGAGAATGTGAAAGTGCGAATGCACGGTTGTCGGCCCGCTTGCGGCGCTTGCGCTCGGCCCCCGCAGCCCACCGCCTCGCCGCCTTCTCTTCCATCTCTTCCATCGGGTTTGTAGTATCACGTGTACACCACGCAGTTATCAAGCCGCTATAACGCCGCTGAGTCGCCAACGCACGCCGCTGACGACGTAGTTTGAATGCGTTAAAGATATAAGGCGCGTCACTAACACTGATATCAGCGTCGCCTCCGTGGCTTGGTCGGTAGAGCGTCGCGCTGCGGCCGCAAAGTCCTCGGATCGAAACCTGGCGCCGGATGCTGTTTCTTTTTTAAATATAGAGGAGCACTGCGGACGCCGACGCCGCCGCCGCCGCCGCCGCCGCCGGCGGTGGATGGGTTGGGGTCGCTTATAAAGTGCATTCGCACTTAAAAGTTTTATTGTCGCGGATGGTGATGCCTTCTAGGAGAGGTGAAGCGGAGTAGTGCATTATGATGCTACCAAGCACCGTCAGTTGGCATAAGCTGCGTTGTAGCGACGGCGATGGGCGAATGGCGCGAACGCTGACTCATCTGACGCGAAAAGAAACGCCAGGGGTAGCGAAACGCATTCGTGCGTTCGCGGTTCAAGCTACAAATTCTTCCTGTCGCGTTCCACAAGCTGTGCTCGTCGCAACGCACCCGTCTGCCGCATACGCCACGAAGCAGGACCGAAGTGGTCCTACCTTTCTTGTAGGGACCAGCTAGCGGGACGTCGCTCGCCAAGAACATCGACAATGCAGCCGCCATCCAGAAAATCATTTTCTGTTAGCTGGAGATTTCGGTGCAAATTTCACTTTCGTGCCTTAGTGACTCTTATTAAAGAGGAATCAACCACACATTTTTATCTTTTTTTTGACAGTAATCTACGGGATGTTGTTGTTAATATTAGTGATTTGGTATGTTTTATGTCGCTTTAAGTTCCAGGCGCAGCCAATGAGGACATTTCATTACCGGTCTGAATTGCACGAACGGACATATGACGTCTACGCTACCCGAACCGTTGGTCAGTCGTAACTCTCCGGCCTCCACGACGTGCTGGCCTCCCCCGGCCGCAGCTGTCGGCGTGGCGCCTGCCTGTGCGGCTGTTGCAGCAGCTACGGATGGAAAGACTTCCATTCACTCGGATTCCATTTCTGCGCACACTCCAACGAACCTGAATTACCCCAGACTTCTTTCAGTGTAGAATCATCGAACGTGAACGCCTATGAAGGAGAACAGCTCGAAGACGACGGTATGAAAGAAACTGAAAAGGACACTGCCTCTCAGGTGAAGAGGCACTCTTTGGTGAAGGCGATTCAGGGCACCTAGACCAACCGCTCAACCATCCACACAAAGAAGTTCCGCATCATCACTGACTCGAACGTTGCCCTCCGGGAACTGAATCGGACGTTCAGGCCTAACTTCACGGCCACCAACATTCTCTCCATAGTACGGAACCTCTCTCATAAAGAACTCACGATACGCACTGTCCGGACTCCTGCGCACACCTCGAAAGTGCACGGCAACCTATCAGCGTACTACACTGCTACGAAGTGCTTAGTAGATCTCCACACAGCTCTGCACCCCACTTCAGCACAAGTTGACCCACACAGCACATCTGAACCACATTGGCAACAAAGAATTCCTCAATCTAGAGCCATCCGCCGCACAAGCTAGCCGAGGCCTCACCGCCTGATCTCCACGTCCAACTAAAGACCCTTGTTTAACAGGAGACGTCTTCGCCAGCAAAGTTTACCCCATCTCGGCGTATACCCTTCCCGCACCCGTAATTTCGAAGTGGACGAAGCCATCGCGTTCCTACTAACTCAGGTGGCCCCACTGTGGCACCAACAAGACACCCAACTTTGTTCCACCTTATTTGGTCATGCGCCACCTTTTCAGACGGCCGTGCGCAGTTACTCCCACGCGCCACGGTTTCGACGTCAGCGTTAGAGAAGGTCGAGTATGCTAGGGAGAACCCCGGAATATTAGAAAAGAAATCACAGACTTAGGCTTAAAATGGTCTCTATAAAATGGTTTATTGGCTGCCTGACTGCCTTTCAAGTTAACCAGTCGCCAGTGAACACCCGTGCGCTTCCATCATGCCACACTAACCATATTGTGCCTTCAAGAACTATACCGTACACCCCCTTCCCTCAGTTGAAGAGTAATCTGGGCGTTTCTCCAATGGGACCTTGTGTGACAACTACTTTAATATAATGCAACTCGAACATTACAGAGTCACATGTACTACAACCGATCAGTGGCGTATTTCCCAATCTCCTTTTCCATCCCCTACCCACAGGGCTTTTTATAAAAAGCATGCTCTGTGCATTAAATTCATTCATCCATTCTCTACTGGTATTTACTTCATAGCGCAACACACAATGTTGGAAAGCTAGCTTACAAACCCCACGCTTGACACAACCTTCCTAAAGTCGGCTTCACTTCTAAACCGAGATGAATTGATGGGAAGAGATTTTTTCAAGTCGAGATATGTCACGTTATATAAATTATGAAGAGGCGGAGGGGAACAGATGGCTTAACGAAGATGGTTCCGAACTACGCATGCAAAAAACGGGGGTGTTTACGAATATTACTTCCTGTGCAGAAAAAACGGCTGTACACTTTCTACAGAACCACTTTAACAATACTAGGTTGGAATCGACAGGGTTTATGATCCGCAGCACAAATATATATGTCTTGCAATTTACGGCTCAGTTACACGTTGTTCCAGCGGTGGTAGCACCGTTGTTGCGATAACCCTCGTGGTGCTGTGAATGGATTTCACCAGCTAAATATAAATAAAGCAATGGTTTATGGGCGCAGAATCGTAAGGAGCTGCGGAGCATTTACGAGGTTCTTTATCACTGGCCCCTGTGTAAGGTCCACTAGCAAGGTCCGCGGCTAGACGTCCGTCGCGCTGCGTGGGAAAGAACACATCCCCCCGTCTTGTGTGCATGCACAGCACTGCCAATACTACGCTGTTGTCGTCTTCAATTCGCTACGGCGCGTTGGGAGAATGCCGAGGGAGTAACGTTCCTTTGCGAGGGCCGACTTCCCCGCCAACTTCGTAGGATTGCGTGTGTAGCGGATCGCGGAGGGGTACTTTCTAGAGAGCTTTACATAGCGTCTAGCGTGCGTTACGTTTTGGTCGAGGGGTACGGGGACTCGACTGGGCAGGTGCGCATTCATTCAACGGTGAAACGCAGCCTGCCCCGCTGAACTCGCGCATTCGTTCCGGTGAAAGATGGCCCTCTGGTCGTCTCCGTGTGCGCATCAGCAGTCGGGTCCCGTTACTCGCCGACCCCAGCGTGGCGTATTCTAGCCGCTATGCTAAAACTCTATTGTATGGCGCCACGGCTGCCGCGGACTTCGCCGCGAGATTCCTCTGTCGCGAATCACCGCGGGAACGGTTACGCTTCGATTCCGCCCCCTTTCCTAAGTCACATTTTATTAAGTATGCTTTCTTGCTGCAGCGTGCTTGCTCGTCTGGGCGAATAACTAACAGGCTTTCGGCCTGTACGCGGTGGCGCCTAATTGATTATTGAGCATGTAGCCACGCAGCCACCCCAGCAAGTCATACGTGTCTCTCTGCAGTTTCTTTCAACTAGGAAGTTACCTTGTTTATAGGCGCTTCCGTTACCAACATAGTGTCACTCCGAGCATTATATTGCCTGTTCATTTCTAAAGCCTTCGGCCATTTTCTAGGCCACCACTTAGCCACGAGGCGGATTTTTTATCTTCCAAGATGACTACTGCTTTCGAGTTACTAACAGCCTAAGTGGAAGGCAAACAATGCCGCCGTTCACTGCCCCAATGTTCACTTTGTGCGAGGCCCTTAATGGGGCCCTGAAAGGCGTTTTGAGCACAATAAATGAACTAGCGCGATCGTTAGATTGGCTCATCAACGTCATCTGTGCCAAGTATTACTCTTTTAGACGCAGCGGAAAGCTCACACTTTTGTTGCAAATTTTGTCATTCTTTTCTCACCCTTCCCTGCGCGTTTTGGACGCCGCGATCTCCACATGTCTACGGCCGCCATCTTCACATCAATTTCCAGGTCTACGTCATGAGGTAGACATCCTGCTATTGGGCTGGTTTTTCACGCATTTCCGACAAAGAGATGTGTCGTCTGCACAGCTTCGGCTCACCGGCTGATCTGCCAGCGGAGTACCGGAGTGCTTGGACATTTTAGGACTATCCACAAAGGTGTAAACAAACGCCTAATCGTTTGTATTGAATGCAACCAGGCCAAAATACGACATAAATATTCTCTTACCTGAGTACGTTCTATGAAAAAAGCGTTGAAGCCCCGTAGCACTTCTTTCGTGCAATCGCAGATAACGCCCTTAGCCGAATGCCCGGGTTTGACGCACACAATTGATTCAACTTCGAAACAATCAAGAGATGCGTTTCGAACGAACACAACGTCACAACATGCGCTGCAAGTCTGAACCGCGATTGACAGATGATCGGTTGCCTCCCCCTGCCCGTCCTAAATTTGGCACTTACCTCGCGCGCGATTTGCGGAGACGAACAGCAAGTCACACTGGCGCGCAAGCCGAGAAGGCTTTTAGCCACGCACAGTGCACATACCCCATGCTAGGTTGAGTCGTACGTCGCTAGAGAAGGATAATTCAGACCATGGGAAGCACTATCCACACGCAGAAGCACAACGTCCCATTTATTAGCGAAACAAACGCGTCCACAACACACATACCATTACCTCCTAAATTTTTACAATGCGAAACGCATCGCGCACTTCTCAATGGGAGTGAGTGGTACGTCTTCAGTGCCCACATGTCGCGAGGTGGTGCCCCGAGCTGAACCAGGATCACGCAAACGTAACCGACTTCGAGAGCGGTTTGTGCCTTGTTGCCAAGCCAACCGATTTTTCAGATTGTCAAAGACATGGCACTCGCGCCAGCGCTAGAAAGGTCAGAGCCGCGCCGGAGCATGTTTTGCCAACGTTGGCGCTCTCCACCACGTGTCGCCCCAAGCTGAACTAGTCGCATGATTGAAGCGCTGGGAAGGCTACCGATTGGGGGAGAGTGGCTTGGTTGGCCGGGCCGGGCTGATCCGTTTGGCATTGTAAAAATACAGGAGGCGATGCACACACACACACACACACACACACACACACACACACACACACACACACACACACACACACACACACACACACACACACACACACACACACACACACACACACACACACACACACACACACACACACACACACACACACAGCTTCGGTCGCTGGCTTGGCTCAGCTAGAAGCTTCGTTCGGACAGTCAGCGATGTTACGACGATACATATCTGCGTGAGGGCGACGTGCTAACCACTAGACGTATTTAAAATGCAGGGAAAGGGCTTGGTTCATTCCGAGAAAATTACTGTCCACAGAAGAGCACTACCGTGGTTGGTTGTCGCCCTACTTGCCGCCATGTTATAAACGCAAGCGGCCTCACGTACGCACGCTATTTTGCTGAAATAGCGCCCGCTATTCTTCCTTCCGCTAAACGCAGAAGCGTCTTAACGTACGGCGCACGCGCAGTGCGAACGATGCAAAAAATAGCCCTCGCTAACTGTTTGCGTACGGCTGCGTACGTTATTCTAAAACTCTCTATTACTACCGTTCACAAGATATGGGTGCAGCTTGTCAGAACACGGGTGCACGCAACTAGAGTGCGGCGCTGGTTTGCTCTGCGCCTTCCCGTTCATCGCCACTAATAAAGCGATCCGAACCGGAGCGTTTTGTGCACGGGTTCTGTATCAGTTTAAAATGTATTCTTCACATGGCGCCGGTAGGAATTACCACCTCCCCAAAATAAGACCCGGCACAAGCGGGGCCACATCTAAGACGGGCTTTTAGATGCAGAGCATCTCTTGCTCGGGGCTATGTCCGTTGTCCTTCCGGCATATGTCAGTACCTCTCCGCCTCGCCACGCCAGCTGTGATAACGCCACTCTCTCCTCTCCCCAACAGCTCTGCGCGCTGCTCGTCTTCTCCACTCCTCCTCGCCACTTCAGATAAACCAGGTCCGCGCCGATGCTCCCTGCAGTTGCTGCTTCGGTCTGCACCGTCAGATGACCTGATGATGGACGCCAACGATTCTGGCAGTGACCCGCCGCGGTGGCTCAGTGGCTAAGGCGTTGCGCTGCGGAGCACGAGGCCGCGGGTTCGATTCCCGGCCGCCGCGGCCGCTTTTCTGATGGAGGCGAAAAGCAAAAAAGTTACACCATCTTCCCACGTGAGAACCCTGAGGGGATGTAAAGCATCTCTAGTTTGCACGAGTTAGCGTAGCTTTGCATCTGCTCAGAGTTCCGACGTGGGAAGATGCTGTAATTTTTTTGTATAAACAGTGCGCGGTGCACCAAGGGAACGAGCGCACGATCCTCCCCGGGCGGCTGCGAGTTCGCCGCCGATAAAAAGTCACGTGCCGCTGATAACAACTGCAGCAACGTACAGGGCGAAAGGCCAAAGCCAGGCCACAAACATGCGGCGAGGTTTTTCGTTCGCTTTTCCAGGCTTGAGCAGAGTACGGGATGCATGTAGTCACCAAATTTGAAAAAGGCAAAAGAGCTTGCCCGTAGGAGACGGCAGTCTGAGGAGCACTATAGCGGAAGTACGTCACCGCTGAGGAGCGCAGCATCAGGGAGGGAAGGCTAACGCGCCGTCAACAATGGAGAAAAAGTTGAAAGGAGGAGGAAATACGGCGCGACGATAATACGCGGTTTTTGATTTACGATTTCTTAGCTAATACTCATCGCTTTAACAAAATTCTTGCGGGAAGAGATTGCTAATACACTGCTTTATTTGGTTACATGTACATCCATGCATCGCAGGAAGGTATTTTGGGACCCCTTTATTAAAGGGCAAGCAGTATGGGACGTAATGACGTAATGATTAGGCCAATTTTAAGCACTACTCAGCTGTACGATTACAAGGACTCGCTAAACGGTTATAAATAACGTCTATCTTCTATCTCACAATCATTTTGTAGTTTCTCTCACTACCAGTTCAGCAGGCCAGTCACACCATGTGTTGCCCGAATTCGAGGATAATATTTTGAGAATGACATATCGCTGATTTGGATTTCACAGCCGCGGGCAGCACCACCCGTAGTGCCTTCGGCCACCGGTTCCGTGGTGTCCATAGTGGTGGCCCCTTTTGCGACCGCCATCTCCGTACCCGGTCTTGAGGCCACCATGCCCATTGCTGCGTTTTGTCCCGTAGCCATCTTGCCTCCCCCCTCTGCCTATCACCCCTTTTCAATAATCCCAAAGCTCCCTCCCATTTTATTCTCCGCCCGCTGTTCTATATTCTAATCCGTTTGTTTACTCCCCCGACGTACCCATCTCTTCCACACTTTTCCTCTGAAACCATTCCAACCACCTCTTCATCACCTCTGTGGCCCTGAAGTTGAGGCTGCCCCTCATCCAAAATACGAAAGCCTCCGCCAACGTCGTTTCACTACCGCGCCATGTCGGTCGTATTTCTCAGCAGTCCCTGACGATTTGGTCAATGGTTTCCCGATCTCCACTTTTCTGTCTTCTACACTTTACGCCATGTGGTGTCAGTATCTTTAAGCTTGATGGGATATGCCACAATCTTAGCTTTATACTTTTGGTACGTGATATGTACATACACAACAAGTAATTGCGGAAGTTGAATCAAGGATATAAAAGGACTCGGTAACTTCATTAAAATACTAAACTGGTGTTATGAATTGCTCTAGCTGGTTTTAGTGCGATATCTTTGTTGCTCTTTTAGATGCAACGCATCTCATGCTCGCCCCTCGGTCCTTCCTGCGTCTGTCCAGCGTTGTCCGCACAGCTGCGCCTCTCCTCCTCTCCTCTCTCCGATAGCGAACACTCTCTCCAAAACAGCTGCGGGTTGGCGCAGCGCGCTCTCACTCCGTTGCTAGGCGCCGGTGGGCGGCGCTGCGCTTGTCACTGCGCTTGGCGCTGCGCTCGGCGCTGCGCGCGCTGCGCATGTGCAGTTCTCTCTCTCTCCGACCTCTCCTCTCCTTCGGGTGCTGTGAATATAAAGCGGCATGCCGCGCTCCGACGGTCTCAGTCGACGGTCATCCGCGTTTCGCTTGCACTCTTTCGTAGTACTCGACGATTGCTTGATGCAATCGTAGAGCCCCTAGCTGTGCACTTTACGGACCACAAGGCACTCATTCTCGTCTGCAATAAAGACCGTACCTGAGCATACGTGTACTGCATGTGCATTGCATGGTGAAAATGGAAAATTACGCCCACCTCCCCTTCGCGTGAGAATCCCTGCTATAAGCGTAATCAATACGATGGAAAACGCAAATGGAACCCCCCATGAGATGCGTTGCATCACACCAGGGTTCTCTCGAGGGCAGGTGGGCGTAATTTTTTTCATTTATTTGCTATGCTTCTAGTGTTACAAAAGACGTACAGTACTGCCTGCCAGACGACTAGTTCGCGCTTGTCCGCATCATATTACCACGGTTTTTGTTTCTTTTTATCTATTCATGACAAGGGTGACGAACGCGTTTCACTAATAGCTCATGTATACGCATTTCAGAAAAGAATGATAGCACAGAATCATGCCCTTGTTGTTACAGTGAGATATATCACTTAATCTACGTGTGGAAAACATTTATTGGTTCATTCTTTGGGTAGCTTCCAAACGAATATCTTCGGGCTTTCGCTGAACATCATTGCCACGCGCCACATCACCCGTAGTGCCCTCCGCCAGTGTACCCATGGCCTCCGTAGTGGTGGACGCCTTTGTGACCACCATGTCCGTGACCACCCTTGTGACCATGACCGCCGTGCTTTCCACCGTAGCCACCGTGGTGTCCACCGTGGCTCTTGCCGTGGCCTCCGTAGCCCCCGTAGTGCCTGTCGGCAAGGGCGACGCCCACAAGCAAGGCGAACAAGAAGAGAATCACCTGCGTACAGAAGTGACAAAATAAGAAAAGTGGACATGGTTGATACTTAAGAAAGCAGGACAACAGGAATACTGGATGGCCTCCCGTTATGTTACCTATTCGGTGTGGGCACGCAACCAAGAGCTTCGGAAGAATTCATAAATAGGTTTTAGGCTGATGCTGTGTACGATATACACAAATTTCAGAAATGAACTCGCGGAACTGAACGACGGGAACATTGCCCTCATCGTAATTTGGGGGTTAAATCAAATTTGCCCTATATTATTTGGTTATAGGTATACTTCCAGGAGCTTCGAACACAGCTTCTATCAAGTCGCACATCGTTCAGATTCAATGAAATATCAGAACACATAGGCTGCGGTTGAGATTCTTTCGGCGATCACTAGCTTACCTAGTAAGATTTGTCGGGTGCGGGTTGTCCAGCACGACGACCCGTAGTCCGTCACAGTTACTGAAAAACTATGAACTACAACTAAGAATTTGAACTTATCCTACTCCATATCCCCCTTCCGTCACAACTCCAACCACCGCCTGATTGGATTCGGCCTTCCTGCAAAATAAATCTGCAAATAACTTACTAGTTTATACTTCTTTTACTGCTTTAGTTATATCGTTTGTTGAAACTTCGTTTTACAAGGTTATAATATAGAAGGTTATAATTTGGTTAAACAATACCAGAAGCAAACGATGTCAAATTTGCTGTCATTGCCTGTGTAGCATACGAGTGTATAACAGACTCGATGACGGTTAGAACGTGGGTTAGTAAATTTTCGTTCAAGCGTGGAAAAAGCGAAGAGACATACCATGCGAGAGGAAAGCAGGCGAATGCGTGCTCTCTTGTCTGTAGATTGTCTGTTATTGCGAGGCACATGTCACTTAAATGAGTTCACTGGAAGTGAACGCTGCTAACTGTTGTAGGAACAGAACTAGGTCTTGGGACTTTTATATGACAAAAGAGCTCACGCTGCGGCAAAAATTGTGCTTTGCGGGGGCAAAACCAATAAAATAAACGTTAACAAATAGTCTCCAACTAAAACAAAAAGCTACTATTGTATGCTTGAGAAATAAAAACTACGAAAATAACATTCGTACTCCATGATACACTGAAGCAAGCACCACCTGCAATCGCTCCCATTTTGTAGCCGTCAATTTGCATTATGCTATAGTGTTTGAAGGAATCTTTTGTTGAGTATTTGCCCAACTTTTTAAGAGCCTTAGAGAGCGTGCAAACCCAGCAACAAAGTGGCAATGAAAAGACTAAGCTGCGTCCGAGCTCTAGCTCGGTGTTATTTCCTTTAGTTATACTTGTTCCGCTAAATTATTTCAAATTTATAGTGTTGATTCGGTTACCCCGTGAGAAGACATCCACAGGTGCCAACAGCTAGAAATTTACATAGTGAAGACTCTGGTGGCTTCCGGTTTGGCCTCTTGTAGTCACGTAAAATTAAGTATTCGATTCCTGGGCACATATATAGTTATACAATTACGCTGACTCCTAATTACGGCGCGTTTAACTTTTCTTTATAAGAAGGTACACATTGAAATTCTAAACGCTGTGTGATTCCCGTCTGTTTACAATACGTGGGCTCCCACGGAATCAAACTGCCAGTTCATGTTTTCTGCCAGGGCACAGCAGCTGTCCTTCTAATTGTTAAGCCAAATCCTTAGCATTCGCTTTCATTACCAAGTGCCCAAAAATAATGGGAGTACGTTTTCCAGGCAACAGCGTTATGTGTAATTCATACGGCTTCACAGGTCACCCACCTCCACAGACTGGATCAAATTGTTTAAACGACATTACACGTCAAACACTGTGCTTTGGCAATATGGTGTATTGAAATTCCAGGCCTTCACGCACCAAACTGAAGTTACCTGCATTTTTCAACAATCCCCCAAAAATATTTTTGAGGGCAGTTTATCTCAATACCATGTCCATTTACAAAAGCAAAGATATGTAAGCTCCATACTTACACTGGCCTTCATGGTTGCACGCTTGGAATGATCGGCGGGCGTTGTAGTGCAACACTCTACCCCGACCTTACTTAAATACCGCCCAGTTCCAGTGAGCGGACACGTGTAGTACATAAATCGCTCGGGGTTAACAACATTCCGCTGTTGTCCGCAAGTATGCCTGTTACGCTTTCTGTGCGTGATGTGTTTGTTGGGGATCCTTTTCGGGCTATGCTATGCAAGTTTCTCAGTTTTTTTAACTTTGTGGCGGCTTACAAGCAATAGCGGAATGCCTCCTACGTAAGCATTCTGTGCGAGCGACCTGTCTGCGTGGGTTTTTTTTCTGTTTATCTCAATGGCAAAGAAGGATACTGATCTTATGGTTCTGTTTCACCCTTGAGTATCTTCACATTATTATCTTCTATAGCAACAACCACATCTTCCCTTGGAAAGTACGATAAGATTTTCCTCGTACAAAACATGTTGAACAACTAGTCGCATGGTTGACATCAGCTTTAATCTCTCTGAAATGCTTTGGTCTCTCGAAAATACTTCCTGAAATCTCGTCCGCTACTCTACAAGCATTCGGTAATTCTATTGTAGCGTATTCTTGTTACAACTATGCATGATCGATGGCAGTAAACAGTTTGAACAAAAGTACATAAGCACAAAATAATCCCTGTGAGAAGTCTGCGGAAACAGTAGATCTGTTTGTTGCTCTCTCGTGTTGTCTCAAACGTCAATCTACGCTCGCCCGAGCAAAGCAGCGCCGTCGCCGCAGAAATTGTACGGTTCGCGCTAGAAAATCACAGATAAACACGGGTGGTACGAGCCTCCCTCTACTAGCATAACGGAAAGGAGCAGGCCCCTGCGAAACCCACTGCTACCACTATCGGTGGGTTCCTGAACCTGCTCGAACCACTGCGGGACGTACCACCTGTACATGACTCAACCCGTCTTCACCTACAAATGCTGCGCAAATCAGCAATTTCTTTCAGTGACAGTATAAGAATAGAATATAGCTGCAATACCGGGTGTCTATAGACAATTCCAAGTGTTTCTTTTCGGTGTGGCTTTCGCCCAGTCAATCGCAGTACCTACGGCTGGCAGCTGAGCTTTCGATAGCTGATGATTACAGTGGATAAAGAAACTGGCGCACAAATTGGCTGCTCCAACCATAGAACGGCGTTCGAAGGCCGAAGTTAAAGGAATGTCCGATACTGCACTGTAAGCACGCAGAAAACACAAACTATCCCGAATGCAAATTTTGTTAAGCACTGGATGAATGATTATTTTTCCTAGGCTCCTAGCCATGAGTAATTTTAAGGAACATTTTAATATTGGCATATAGAAAAGGTGTATTATTTTCTTGTATTTCAACGACTTCACATTGACTGTAATCCCACTAATTAATATCCAGTGGCCTAATGAGCTCCAAGAAGGGCCATTTTTTTGTTTACTGTTATAAATAAAAACATTTGCTGTCTTCCACTACATTAAGAAGGCCGACCAGTGGTGCGTAACTTGGATAGTACTCACATTGTTGGGGTGCATAGGTTGGACTAGCATTAGCGGCTCTTTGCAACATAAATTTTTTACCGAATGTTTTGTTGAAACAAGTTACACCCGTTTTCTCTTACCGTACTCCATCCGTAGATCTCCATGTATTGACAATATGCACTAATTGTTTAATGTTTACAGCTTCCCTGTGAAATGATTTACGACAATAAAATGAAACTCCGCGCAATGCTACAGTCACCTTAGCGGCTAGTTGTCATATCATTTGTGGATAAGTTTGATAACACAAGAGTCGGGGACATATTCTGTAATCCCACTCCCCCTCGTAGACTGACATGCTTTACTGTGAAACACACAATGTGGAAAAGAGAGCTCAGAAAGGCCAACCTTACACAAATTCTCTACCAGTCAGCTTCACCCGTAAACACAAATGCACTACTTCTAATACATTATGTCAAGGGAAATATAGGCCTCCTTATACGGATACATGAAGGTCCCAGTGCCCTGTTACATTTGATGATTTTGTATAGGCGGACGTGAGGCAGACAATTTTGCTATCCCGGGTGTTTTAGAGGGCTACCCAAGGTGGCGCTCACTCTCGTGCGATTGTTCTCTTTGTCGCTTTGTTACCTAGGATAATATGCTGGATGGTACCACAAAAGATATTATAAAAAGACCTCTGGGTCTAGTAGTTATGATTTCGGCTAGGAAAGCACAGGGCCTCATTTCGACTTCCGCAACAATCAAGTGAGACTACGGCCTTGCTTTCAAAGGTCCCATGAACATAGAATGAGAGAGACATGATATCGTGGATCATAGCCATAAAAGCGCTGGTTGTAGAAAAACCCGAGTGCCGACTAAATATGATAACAGCTAGGAAAGCACAGGGCCTTATTTCGGCTCCCGCAACAAGCAAGCTATACTATAATCGTCCTTTTAAACTTCCAATGAACATAGAACGATATACACCTGGGCTCCAGCCACACCGACAAGAAAAACCCCGAATAATAAATTATTTACAGCCGCCTTCGCGAAACTGCAGTATCCTTATTATTTCCGTATTTCCTGCCAAAACCGGAACTTTGAGTTCCTATTCTTTCACGAATGTTTTGTTACCGTGGACAAATGTAAGTAACCAAATATTCAGCTTCCGAATTGGTGCAAAAACGCAAGATGTTCTATAGCTCGAGGCATTTGTGTGTGTGCATCTCGATGTTGCTTTATGTGCTTGGTTCCTTGTTTTCGGGTCTGCACCCTTTTTATTTGACAAATAACCATTCTCTATTTGGATGGTCAGTTTTGTTCAGTCATGGACCTTGAAAGCAGAGGTGTCGCAAATTTGCCTTCCGGCGAGACGGGCACACCCTCCTGTGATAAAAAGTATGACGCTGCGATTATCTACCGCAAATGAATGTGTGTACCCCTTCTAAAAAACGACCGAAATTGGATGGCGTCTATAAACAGCTATTCGCAGGATTAATTCCTTAAAGGTTTGCATCTTTGGTCAATAAGCTGTGTCACTTCGTCTTCGCAAGTCGTCCGCCTTCACGTATTTGAATGGCTTGTAAATTACTTGTTGCGTGTATATTTTTAGTTTCATCACTTTTATAGAACGTTTTGTAAATTAACCGAACCACAGATATGACAGCGCACCTAACGTAAGCCTGTTAAAACACTGACGAGATGTGATTAGTAAGAACGTTTTCTAACGAATAAAACTCAGTTCAAGGATATCAGCATTTGTATAAGGTTTTTTGAGTAGGTAGTTTTATTTTCCAATTTATAGGAAGAATTGGCATGCGTGAGTCATAAAAAAACTATTTAAATTATCTGACCTCGGTCTAAAAGTGCTAATATAGGCAAACCTGCATTACCACTTATATAGACTCGAAAAAAAAAAACGACATTCAGATAACTTTTCAGAAACATTTTCTCAAAGAGCACAAGCCTATCTTGTTCGCACCGACCCAAAGTGCTCAACAAAAAATAAAGAGAACACGCAATGCTGAACGCAAACGCGCCACAAACCAGACATTATGTGTGCGAAACCGAGAAAGCTTAGGTGCGGACAACCGCGGATTCTTCGAAATTTCGCTCGTCTTGCGTGCAACACGTGTTTACTGACTGGAAGCGGACAGGCAGCTCGGACTAAGGTTTTGCACTATAATGCCTGTGGCGTATTCCAACCGTGCCACAATGGAGACTACTGTGATTAGGGCGAGCACACTCTTGTTTTACGATTCGTGAAATCAGCCTTCTAACGTAGGAGGCTTCCGCACAGCCAATAACGCTTTAGGGGCGACTGTGTTATAATAAGGGGATACAATAATAAAACTATAATATGGTAAATAATTGGTACGATGTGGGCACAAATTCTTTGTCATTGAAATTTTATTGTAGCTCGAAGGGCAGTCATTTGAACCGTTTCTTGTAAAACCCAGTTAGCAATCTGTGGAGAAAAATACCTGCTCTAAACCGGGCCATCAAAGTTCCTAAATGGTACTACAATAAATTCACAACGTAACCTTTATCAAAGCACAATATGGTAAAAAGTGTATGAAACCCTTTTGGAATACTGCTTGATTTTTTTAAGCATGATTTAAGCATGATGAATTTAAGCATGATTTATTATTTACGACTCGCTCTGCCAAAATCATCAGTTTACAGCTGCGACTAAGCCATGTTATCTCAGTTCATATCTTTCGTTGACACCCCAGGTATGGTTTGAGTGATTGAAATTGAATAAAAGACGATAGTAAGCGAAACAACAAAGTGCAGATGGTTGGGGTTATCGTTTCCTTAGTTTTGTTAAATATTTGGTCATACCACACTTTTGTTCTTGCTTGCAGACCAGACTAACTGTTCATACAGAGTTTGTAAGCTAACATTACAGCCCCTTTATCATTCCGTATCATTCTTAAAACTGCGCATTCGGACGGGACAAGAAAAAGACGACACAGGACGGGCCCGTCCTGTGTCTTATTTTTTTTCTCTTGTCCGAATGCGCAGTTTTAAGTAAGAATATGAACCTACTAGCCCAACAACATGCTTTGCTGAGCTTTATACCGTATCATATACGTCTTTTCTCTACATCGCCAGGTTAATTGTTTTTATGAGGACTCTATTAGGTTGCTGAATGTTGTTGTGAAAGAAATAATTACAGAATTCAGCCGACACAATTGGCACCGGCCTGAACTTAATTTATCTATCGTTATTGGTGGAGAACGCTTTCGCCTCACTAAAAACCTAAAAGACAAGTACTTCAAAAGTCACTTGCTTTAGAAAACATCGCCATGTGAACTGAACCTCTATTCCAAATTCTCGTTTTTTCTACTGTGTTAAGATAGCAGTCCTGGATTTGTAAAAGTTAGAGTCAATAATCATCATGTTAATTATTTTTACAATCTTCGCGAAATGTAACATCTATTCAACATTATGTAGGCCTTCGTAGGTTCTGCTTCATTCAGGGTATTCCCAACGATACGTTTGTGTCTTTTTATATTTATTTGGTGCAACGTCAGAAATTTTCAAATTTATTGAGACTACCGGTTGTCGCTTTATTTTATTGTTGTTTATCTATCCAGTGCACTATCTTTTTGGTTCCAAAGAAAGGCTTTTTTCTCAGTGAAGTACTTTCTTTTTTACTTCTACCGAATAACTACTGCCATCGTATCAATATACTGAGCGTATAAAGAGTATACAGTGTATTATTCTATATGTGATCAATCTTAAGAGGCAGCCACAAATACATTTGATTCGGACCTTGTTAGACATTAGAGTATGTTATTGCAAATAGTTCTACACTTCAATAAAACTGAGCTTAAACAAAACAATTCATTGCGCAATGCATGAAGAATCAACAATTTCCGCGTTTTTGTTTCGTATCTCTGTTCTCTCGTACCTCTTACCTCTTTCACCCCTGTACCTCTATTCTCTCAGGTGATTCTCTTCGTTTTTGGCTTGCTTGTGGGCGCCGCCCTGGCCGACAGGCGCTACGGGCGCTACGGAGACCACGGCAATAGCCATGGTGGACACCACGGTGGCTACGGTAGAAAGCACGGTGGTCACGGTGGCCACAAGGGTGGCAATGGACAAGGGTGACTACGGACATGGCCATGGAGGTGGTGGCGGAAGGCACTACGGTTGACGTGGCCCGTAGCAATGAAATCGAGTGAGTGCCGGAAGACATCCATGCCAAAGCGCCCCAAAGGATGTTGCAATAAATGTTTTACACGCATTGGGGAAGTGATGTCAATCTGTAACAAGGCCAAT
The DNA here is from genome assembly GCF_048455015.1 of Haemaphysalis longicornis. Classification (NCBI taxonomy): domain Eukaryota; kingdom Metazoa; phylum Arthropoda; class Arachnida; order Ixodida; family Ixodidae; genus Haemaphysalis; species Haemaphysalis longicornis. Next base: position 220,052,377 of record NW_027526361.1, read on the forward strand.
GTGTTATCAAGTGCAAGTACCATCATTCAAAGTGTTAATAAAGCGATGCTAGCAAAGTGTTATCAAAGCAAGTGCTATCATCTTTTACTGAAACGCGTACATCTCGGCAGTTTGTAAAACGCGCCAATCACGGCTATCATGAACCGATAGAAAGTAGCGAAACCCTGGGTAGTCTGAAGTGAACAGGTGTGAACTTCTCGTCCGGCGGGCTGTACTGAATGTCTTTTGTAGTACTGGATGCAAAGCAAAAAAACAACAACAAATATATTCACGTAAAATGTGCAAGAGTAATCATTAACACTTGTATCAGTGTATTTAACAAAGTCATTGTAACGGGACATATACGTGGACAATACCACACAGAACCTTTAATAAAGGACTACCACCGACGACGAAGAAGGTGCTATCGTATACATTGGCTACCTGATCGCCGCCATGTAAAAAATGCATAGATTGTTCACCTTCTTCATGGTTAGGCCCATCTGCTCTGCCGCCCCGGATCGATACCCCGGAGTGTGCGGGGTATCGATCCCCGTCCTGGCCCCAGCTCTGCACCTCATCGGCATCGGAGCAATCATCGAAGGGGCTTCAACCGCGTCCTAGCCAATACCAGCACTTGATGACGTTTCCCTGCCCCATGTCTCCAGCCCGTGACAAGCCGATCAGGAGCCGCCAATGCCCTATTACATGTGAGGTGACGGGGTCCGATACTGTTTAAGCTCTCGCCGTTTCGTCGTTGCCTTGCCGGCATTGCTGCTACGGGCCGGTCTTCAACAAACCCATCACCTTTATCCGCGGTGGCAACCGGTTCTTTCACATGTATGTTATCGCATCGCTCATCTGCATCACCATCCTCAACTTGACGCAGCTTCGACCGAAACGTTCGCTTTCGACCTGTATGTATGTCACGTGACATATAGGTAGGCAATACCCCACAGCGCCATTTGAATACAGCAGTGATGAAGACGATGGCGAATAAGGTGCTTGCGTACGTTACGCTGGCTACCTGATTGCCGCCCCGCCATGTATGTAAGCTGAACCGATTGTTTTCCTTCTGCATGGTTCGTCTCATCTGCTTCGCCGCACGCTAAAGTATACCTAGCTCATTCAAATCCCCGGTTGAACTTCCGCAATGACCTTTTCTGTACGGCACGTATCACCGTACCAAAAGTATATGGCTAGGATTGTGGGACAATGCCTCAAGCTTCCAAAAACTGAGACCACGTGGCGTCCAGTGTAGAAGACAGAAAAGCAAAGATCGATAAACCAAATACCATATTGTTAGGGACTGCATAAAGATACGGCCTCAGCGGGCCGATTGGGAAACGACATTGGCGGAGGCTTTGGGATGTGGGGTGACGGGAAGCCTCAATTTCAGGGGCGTAGAGGTTACAAAGAGGTGGTTTTAATGCTGGTGGAGGAAAAGTCGGAAAGAGATGTGTACGTAGGGGGAATAATAATACGGATCAGAGTTTAGAACACCGGGATGCAAAGAAGAGGAGTGAGCGATGGGAGTTTCAAATAGTGGTGATGGGTGATGGGGAGGCAAGTCATTAGTTTAGCTCAAAGAAGGGCTAGCACGTGGAATAAAACAGGCAAATCAGTTGCTGCAACCAAAGTCCCGACTCGAAAGGGGGGCCACTACTCATCACCATATTCATCGTCATATTCATTCATCATCATAACCTTTCCCTCCTTGTTTCTCATTCCCCCATGGCGGGGGATGCAGAAAGCTCGCGCCCTGTCTCACACAACATTACAAGATTTTCTTTCAGTTGCAAAGATCTGCCCCGGTTCGAGACATCATTCTGTTGAGCGCCACGTTTGGGCGCGCGCGACAGTGTTTTCCAGGTTCCGTGAGACATTAAAATACGAAAGAACAGGGCTGCATGCAAAGAAGGCGATCATGTCGTTCTGCTCATTTTTTTGCTCTGCTCTGCTCGTTCTGCTCAGTGTATAGTCGCAAATCCGCATGACTGCTGTGTCTGTGCAGCGAGAAGCAATGCCCCGTTGCTTTGTGTCCGGCTGCAAAAGCGGCTACGACTCTGCGAGGAATGCAGCCGACAAGAAACACTCTTTAAAACCGCCTAACGATAACTCTAGGTTTCAAGAATGGCAACACGTGATCCCAAGGGGCAAAAGGAAGCTCGCAAGCTCTTGTGTTGTGTGCGAGTTTCACTTTCAGGAACCAGCCGTTGCGAAAAACTTCCTGCACAACATCTGCGGCGGCGCCGTCGTCCAACCACCAGACTAGTGGAGCCTCAAAGATGACGCCATACTCCGACTGTTTCCCAACCCTCCCAAATCTTCCAAAGCCTTTGCGGAAACGCAAAGCTCCTGCTGTGACGCCACGACTCCAACCAAACAATCGGTATATTCGGGACGACGCCGAAAAAGAAAACACAGCACCGAGCCTCTTCGATTATAGGGAAAGAGGTGCCTCTGTGGCAGCCAGGGTCGCCCTCAATAGCACCCAGTCCTTGTTCGAGGAGCTATTGACGATGGCGCAAAACGGATGGCAGCTGCAGGGCTGGTCGACTGAACTCATTGGTTCCATTGTCGTACTGTTTAAAGTCGAAGTAGAAAGCACAGACACACGAGTCGTCAAGGCAGTGATGTTCTCATACGACATTTGTTTAGTGAGGCAGTGCGCATGGGCACCTTGTACCATCTAATGTCTACACAGGAACCTCGCACCTGGATTTTAGATCATTCATTGACCTACATACCTGCTCCGCTAGATGTAAAAGCTAAAGCGATTTCAGGGCTTTTCCGCAATTCTTTACCCACAAATATCGTCTTCGTCGGTAGCCACTAAAGATAATTCGACTTGGCGATGCAACACATGCTGTACGCTGAGCTTGGATGCCGCCTGCACAGAATGCAGAACGATGGGTAGACTGTTTTTCATGCGCACGAACAACTGCGGTAGGCGCAAACCGAGACGCAAGAGAAAGAGCATAAAAACGCTTCGTCGTAAGTTTATCCGACCGATGCTCAAGAGAGGAACTCAACAAATAGCAGGCTGCTATGAAAAAGCCACTTTGTAACGTGATTGAAGCTAACATCGAAAGTGTGCTTGATGTTCCTCCTGCAAAGCCGCAACTGGCGTTCAAAATAGCCGCGATAGAAGCAAAGTGAAAGATAAAAAATGGCAGGCATTATGTCTACGAATGGCTGACAACGTGCCTCTTGTTGCAAATTTTCAGCCCATAAGCTAATACAGTGCGACTAAACATGCAGCTGTTGCCACCTCCAACTAAAGCCCAGTTGCGTGAAATCATCAGTGGCATCCAATGAAAATACTGGTACAACGAAGTTGCGTTCAGTACCATTAAGGGGCACTTCCATGGCAAGACACACCAGAAGGCGTGTCTTTTTGCTTCTGGACGAGATAAAGCTAAAACCTTTGGTTGCATTGAAAAAGGGGTCATGCAAAAATGTGGGTTCGATGAGTATGGTGACGTAACATCCACAGCCACTGACCAGCTGGCTGATCATGGTCTAGTCCTCAAGTTTGTGCCACTGTTCGATGACTGGGTGCAACTCATAGTAAGCTTCGCGGAAAAAGGAGCAGCCCCTGGGAACGTGCGTTCTAAACTCATGCTGAGTGCTCTGTTTGAACTTCATAACATCAGTCATTAATGAAGCCTGAATAACAGCTCAATGTGGGCCCAGCTTGGTATGTCGGGGAAGCTTCACTCTGCATGCCATCACATCCAGCACCGTTGAGAGCCTTCTCATGGAATATATTTCAGTTCTGATGTCCGGTCCATTATAAAGTGCATCAGAAATCACCTCAAGAACATTTTTTAGGACTGGTAGGAAGAAAGTGCACATTTTTTAAATTAAAGTTTAATCGTTCACTTTCTTGCTTCCAGGCAGGTGATCGTAAGATCAACTTTAGTCAATACGTTACCCTGTTCAACAAAACAGAACCCCTGCAAGTCGTTCCGAAATTTACGCGACCCCATGGTGTACCTGGAAATTTTCAGAATATGAGGGTTAAGCTTGCCACCCAGGTATTTTGCCTTCTACAGCCTCTTGCCTGCTACAGCTATTTAGTCTGCAACAGAGAGGCCAAAGTGCCATGTATGGTAAACTCAAGGCACTGACACATTCACCAGGATGGTCAGTGAAATTTTTAATTCCTTTGAACTTCAAGCTACCATCGAGAGGAGTGAGGCACCACTCGAAGAAAATACATTTCATAACTGGAGATCTTTCCAATTGACTAAGCCTTGTAGGTTATATAGCGCTAACTTTTTTCAGGATGTCAACTTCATAGCACTAATACTTCCAGCTTTTAAAAGACTTCCACGAGATGCTCAAAATGACACAGCGTAATAATAATAATCAATCAATCAATCAATCATGTTTATTTACGTGCCCAGGAACAGCCAGAGGCCTGAGTGCTGGCACACGGATAGTTACATGAAAACAAAATACAAGAAACATATTGCAAGAAACAAACAAGCGACAAGACACACACATATTGAAGTAGCGAAAATTACAAAAATAAAGCACAGGCGGAGCCTGTACAGGTAAAAAAGAAGATGCCTTTGTGGGTCAGCTTATTGTAATGAATACACAACAAGCAGAGAACAAAGTTTGACAGTAAGACGACAAAAACAATGACAAGAGTATAGAGACAAATGATAAGACAAGCATGATAAGTAAACAGTTTCAAAAACAGGCAACTATATTGGTTAAACAGAACCGCAGAGAAACCAAATTTCAGCAATAAAAAAAAGAAAAACGAACGACAGAGATATAGTAGATGTCTAACATACTGTGTTCAACAGCGCAGTACGGTAAATTGTAAAGGAGCTTTGAAAGATGTCAAGGCGTTCAGATAAGCGGTTGTAGCAATTCTGTATTCTGCGCACTGGAGAATGATTGGAGTTGCGCGCAGCGGTCAAGAAAGGGCGATGCGACCTGGTGGGCCTCTGTGGACACTAAACTCTAAACAGTTAAGCAGGTCCGCGCAAGCAAGGTCACCATGAACAATTTTGTGAAGAAATGTAAGGTCTGCACGCATACGTCTGCAGGTGAACGAAGGGATGGAAGTAACTATGGGTAAGTCAGAATCAGGATGAAAACTGTGATTGTGATGACGGTGCTTAAATATGGATAAAAACTTCTTCTGCACACGTTCTATTAATTCACTACTAGATTTGGAGATGCCGTTCCAGGCAACAGAAGCATATTCTAACTAAGGGATACATATTGCATTGTACAGCATTAGAAATGGATCTGGAGAAGAGAATTCCTTTGTAATCCGACACACATTTCCAAGACTTCGGAGTGCTCGCCGGGTGATGAGCCTAATATGAGAAGAAAAAGAGAGGGTACTGTCGAAAAGAACTCCGAGGTCCCTAATCTCCTCAACCCTTTGCAAAGGAGCTCCCTCTATACTGTAGGAAAACAGTAGACGATGGGTTTTCCGGCTGTACGTGACAACCTTTGTTTTAGCTGGATTTAAAATTAGACAGCTTTTGCTGCACCAGACCGATAATTCCGACACATCCCTCTGCAAGGCACAGCAGTCCTGAAAACTGCTAATGTGCCTAAATAGTTTTACATCATCAGCATACAGAAGAAATGAAGATTTTGTTAACACTGTTGACACATCATTGATAAAGATAGAAAACAATAGTGGACCCAGCACAGAACCCTGAGGTACACCACTCGTTGCAGTGTAAACACTAGACCGTTTGAAGTTTACATCTACGTAAAAGGACCGGTCAAGGAGATAGTTGGACAACAAGGCAACAAGGCTTGCATCAACACCGGACATAGTAAGCTTGTTAATTAATAATTTATGGTTCACTACATCAAACGCCTTACTGAGGTCAAAATAGATAACATCCAACTGGCCGTTTTCACAAACTGCAGCCGAAGCCTGAGTCATGAAGCTTGCAAGATTTGTAACCGTCGATCGACCCGAGAAAAATTCCCTCGCACTTCCCCGAGGGGCAGAGTGTGTAAGTGCGAATGCACGGTTGTTGATTGCGCGATTACGGTGGATATCGTGATCTTAATGAGTAGTCGAGAGATTACACACACGCACACAACTACAAAGAAAGATATTTCACTCGTTATTGCTGGTACCGTTGCCCGGTCCGCCATCATCGTTATCGAGATGCAGGACCAGCGACCGCTCTCGACGACGGCGCGCGCTCGACTAATACCCTCCCGCGCCACGCGGCCGCTACACGAGCGACCTCACGCGTCGGAATGCGGAGCGCCCGCTACGCGAGCGAGAGCTCTCCCGCCCGAAGTGGAGAGGAGGCGCCCAACACCCGCAGTCACTGAGCGGAGAGAGGAGGAGGAGAGTAGCGCGCGCCCATCTCCCCCCGTTGCTAGGGAAGACGAGGAGCGCGCGCACCCGCAACTGTTGCTATGCGGACGACGGCGGCAGACGATTCAGGCTCGCTTAAGAAGTGCATTCGCACTTAAAAGCCGTGCTGATTTGGTATCAGAACGTTCTTGACGCAGGCAGCAAAAACGTTGTGCAGAGCTGACTCAAAGAGTTTTGAGGCGACACAAAGGAGTGAGATTGGGCGATAGTTGGTAACGGCTGACTTATCACTAGACTTAAATATTGGAAAAATTCGAGCAATCTTCCATGCACGAGGAAATTTGCCGAAAAGTAAACAGTTATTATAAATGGAAGTCAAAACAGGCACAAAAATGTTGCCGTAAGCCTTCATGAGGGCTGCTGGAATTCCGTCTGCACCACAGAAAAATGACGGTTTCATCCGTTTAAGGCTAACATTGACAAGTTTTTCATCGAACATAAGTGTACTAAAATTAGACATATTATTAAACGATAGGCGTTCGTCGTGACCATCTGGCAGTTGAAAGACAGAATGAAAGTACTGAGCAAAGCTAGTGGCGACATCCTCAACCTGTTCCCCATCGCAATTAAGCAGGCTAATGTGTTCTTTAGACTCCTTAGAACGGCCGCGTACATACCTCCAGAAGTCAGCCGGTTTCTGAGACGCAGAAGCCTCTAACGACTCTATATAGAGCTGGTGGTAACGCCGGTAGAGGCTTTTACAAAGTGAGCGATACCGACTAAACTCCGCTTTCCACTTGTCAAGCCCAGAACACTTGGCCTTTTGTGGGCGCTGTCCTTAAGTTTAAGCGAACTTCGAAGTTCTTTAGAGAACCATTGGGGAAATTTGGAATGAACAGGCTTATAACAAGGGATGTACTTTTCCATGCCACTCCTGACAATTTCGGTAAAGCGTCGAACCTGTTCGTCAACATCATTGACATCAAAAACAGTAGACCATTGAGCAGATGAATAAAAGTGATAGAGCCCAACATATTCTCCACGCTTGAAAGCATATCGCGGGGCTGCACAATTGTCAACACCGCCAGAGCGATGCTGGGTCGTGACCGAGACAGAGACAATAAGAGGGAGGTTAAACTTATCGGGGTGTACAAGAGATATTTCGGAGGCACACACTTGTACGTTTTTCAAGTTCGAGAAGCACACATCTAGGACATTACCACAGAAGTTTTCAATGTGGCAGAACTGCTGCAAGGAGGTGAATGATTGAAAATCTAATAACATGGTGCATTTCTGCGCTGCATAATGGTTTTTATGCTGAAATGAAAGACTGTTCCAGTGAATACGTGGGGTGTTGAAGTCCCCAAGTATAATTAGCGTATGGTTGAAGTGTGAATTGGAAACATTTTCAATAGATGTGAGCTTTAGATTATATTCAGCAGGTAAAATATCCGGGGTTATATACAATGCACCGATGAGCAGCTTCTCGCCCCTCTTGAGGCCTACCTCAAGCCAGACTGATTCCTCAGTCTCGAGGTCTGGAATAATAATAATAATCAATCAATCAATCAATCAATCAATCAATCAATCACTCAATGTTTATTATAGTGCCCAGGAACAGCGGAGGCCTTCGTGCTGGAGCACTCAGAGGGGAAAATGCAGCACTGTAGTACATCAACAATTTGCTAATAAACACTCAGTGAGCAAAAAAAAAAAAAAAAGACAGAAAGACTTACAAAAAACGGCAAAGAAGATTAGTAATAAAATAGTGCAATCCAACCGACTTTACACAATCAAGTCATGCTGGCGCACAGAAAAGGTATAAGACAGCAATAAAATGCATCAACAGCTGGCAAAAGAACAGTGAGCGAGCAAAAAATATGAAGAAACTACAACTTCAAAGAAGAATAAAAATACCATAGTGTAATTTTAGGCAACATTACACAATCAATTGAAACTGTAATGTCTGGTCAATTGCAAGAAGACATCTTACAATAAGCGTAACTATACGGAAGGGTGAGTGAAAAGAAGAAAGTTTTTACAAGATTCGGGAAGCGTACATTTTCAGTTTCAAATGGACGCATGAAGTGAATATGGCAACTTTTAATGATAAAAGCGGCAGAAAAAGAAAAATTCTACGATAATTACAGCCGCAGTATCAGCACAATACACGAATAACAGGAACAAGAACAAGCTCGGTGAAGTCAATGCACACGTCAGGACGATAAGTGAAGAAAAAGAGCACTGCCAAGATGAACCTAGTGTGTCAGAGCTGACAACCCGGCCAAAAACTCCCGAAGAGGACGCTGAAAGATATCGAGCTTCTCGGAGTGAACATTATGCAGATGCTGCATCCTTTGAAGAGGAGAACGTGTGCTGAGAGCTCCAGCTGCTTTAAAAGGGTGGGCGAGCCTTGTAGCTTTTTGTGGAACGCGAAAACTGATTGATTCAAGTAGTTCCGGGCATAAAATAATACCATGAAGCAATTTGTACATGAAAAGAAGGTCTGAGTGGGTCCGCCGGGAACTTGGAGAAACCGTTACAGGGATAGGCTCCGAAGGAAAACGATACCTAAATATTGATGAAAATTTGGTTTGTACACGCTCTATACGTTGACAGTTGGAACTACAGGTTCCATTCCAAACGACAGAAGCATATTCTAGTTGCGGAATACAAAGCGTTCTGAATAGTTTTAGGAATGAAGAAGGAAACCGGAATTCTCGAGAAAACCTGCATACAGCCCCAAGAGAGCGTAGCGCCCGCCTAGTAAGTTGAGTGACATGAGGTGAGAAAGTTAAGCCACTGCCAAAAAGCACGCCGAGGTCTCTGATCTCTTCAACTCTAGACAAGTAACCGCCGTTAATACTGTAGCAAAATAAAGTGAGGTTCGTTTTCCTGCTATAAGACATGACCTTTGTTTTTGTAGAGTTAAGATTTAATCTATTGTCTGAGCACCACTTGGAAAATGAGGATATATCTTGCTCCAGGGCAATGCAGTCATTAATGGACTCAATCCGTCTGTATATTTTAATGTCGTCAGCGTAAAGAAGGAAAGAAGACATCTTAATTGCGGCTGACACATCATTAACAAAAATGGAGAACAAGAGAGGCCCCAGCACGGAGCCTTGAGGCACACCGCTTGTTGATCTGTACAGAGCAGACGTCTGCCCGTTAACGCTAACGAAACTGAACCGGTTATCTAGATAACTACCCAACAATGCCACGAGTGGTGTATCAATTCCTACCTGTAAATGCTTTTTAAGTAACAGTGTGTGGCAAACAACGTCAAATGCTTTGCTCAGATCACAGTAGACAACGTCGAGCTGGCCCCTCTCAGAAATGGCTGCCGAGGCCTGCTCCATGAAGCAGGAGAGATTAGTCGTTGTCGACCTTCATGATATAAAGCCGTGCTGTTTACTTACAAGCAGATTCTGTAAACAACTTGACAGTAATTTGTGGAGCGCTGCCTCAAAAAGCTCGGAGGCAGCACAAAGGAGACAAACTGCTCTGTAGTTTGTTGTATCCGATATGGAGCCTGACTTGAAAATGGAACGCACTCGAGAAATTTTCCACGCGAGAGGAAACACGTTTGTTTTTAGACACTGGTTAAATATCACCGTCAAAACAGGTACAAAAATGCTGCCGTATGTTTTGAGAATAGCTGGAGGTATTCCGTCAGCTCCGCACGACAATGACGGTTTCATGCGCTTTAGGCTCTCCAAAACCAACTGCTCGTCCAAAAGCACTCAGCTAGAGCCCTGCACGCGATTAAACAATATGTTCATTTCAGAGACGTCACGCTGGCGGCATGTGGCACTGAAGTGCTGAGCAAAGTGGTTGGCGACATTATGAACTTCTTCCCCAGAGGAATCTACAAGATTGATAAGATCATGTGAGTTGTTCTTACGGGACCGGATGTATCTCAAAAATGTTTCAGGCTGAGAATTCGCACTACTCTCTACAGAATCGAGATAGGAGCGCTGGTCCCGCTCATAAATGTTTTTACATAATTTACGGTAAGAGCAGAAGTTCTGTTTCCATTCGTCACTCCCGGTTTTCTTATACTTTCTGTGGCAGCGGTCTTTTAATTTAGGAGTCGTACGAAGTTCTTTCGAAAACCAATGTGGGTGCTTGGAGTGGTTTGGTTTATACTTGGGAATAAATTGGTCCATACCGCTTTTGACAATTTCGGTGAACCGTTCGACCTGTGCATTGCAATCAGGAAGTTCTTGAATTTCCGACCAATCAAACGAAGAAAAAAAGCTATACAAGCCAATGTAATCCCCACGTGCATAACAGAAGGGAGAGAGTTCATTATACTTTAGTGAGGTACCACAATGCCGAATCGAAACGGGAGCCGAAACTGAAAATGGAGGATGAAGCTTGTCGGGTTTGACAAGAGAGATATCCACCATTGATACTCGCGCGTTCTGAATGTTTGAGAAGCAGAGGTCTAAGATATTTTGGGAGCAGTTTTTGATGTTATTCAGTTGTGTCATGGATGTCAAATCTAGGAAGTCTAAAACAATGCGAGATTTTTGCTGTACGTAATAATTGTAATGCTGGTTAGTTAGACTGTCTTATTGTACACCAGGTGCATTGAAATCCCCCAGAATGATAAACCTGTGATTTTGGTGTGAAGCGCAAACTTCTTCTACAGAAGTAAGTAGCTCATTGAACGAAGAAATAGGAACATCGGGGGGAATATAAAACGCCCCTATTAAAAGCTTCTCGCCCCCAGTCACTGGTATGTCCAGCCAGACCCACTCGTCGCCCTCAAGGTCATGCCGCCTCTTACACTGAAGACCACTATCAACCGCAACTAATACGCCCCCTTCCTTTTGTTTAGCCCGAGTAAACCAATAAAATTCCGATCTTTGTGAAAAACTTGGTAATTTGGTGGGAAATAATCATATGAGCTAACGTCGCTAAAAACCCAGCATTCAAAAATTACAATTGGAAAATTTGAGGAAAGTCCATTAGAAAAACAATCAGACGCTTTAGCGTGAAGGCCGCGCGTATAATTTCTTATAGTGTATGTCCACCCTATTTTTTCTTTTTTTTTAATTCTGTGGGACATCAGTAACACATAACTATTCAGCATGCAGCTTTCCACGAAAAGGTTTGAAAAGGCGGTTCTTCGGCCAGAACAAAGGATCGCCCAAACGCCGGAAGGAGTCCTTATTGACAGTAACCCAGAAGGAAGAATATGAGTTGTACTTTGTTTTCAGCCGCTGACAAGCCAGAGGTACGACTTGTACCGCCGATAGGTGCTCCGTCAGTTGAGCTGGGGTGTTGGAGTGACAGGTTTGACCCGAATAATAATAATAGTAATAATAATAACAATGATCAATCAATCAATCAATCAATCAATCAATTTATTTTCAGTAATAATAACAATATTAATAAAGATAACATAAAAATAATGACTTTATTTATTTCCACTTAAAAAGCAGATGACACCACAAGAAAAAGCTTGACTAGCTCCTGGGCCTATGATGGTTTGACCACAGAATCGGCAATGGAAAAAAATTGGCTACAACCCTACTTCCAGATGAAGGAGACCCTCAGTTGCACATCATAGCAATTCCAAATGAAATGCCGTAATAAACAGAGTAGTACAGTATGCGCAAAACATCACTAAGCCAGTTAAGATATCACTGATGAACACATTGAAATGACAACAGCTCAAATTAGCAGAAGAAAAAACTCGGTCTTCAGCAAATACACAATGCAGTCAAAAAGAATCTGAAGCTTTTGCGTCACAGCAAGGAGTCTTAACGGGTCACCTTAGTATACACCATAGATGTCATTGCATTTTTGCTTGCTCAAAAGTGCCAACTATGTTGTTACAGCTAAATTACATCAGGACCCTTGGAGGTAAGCGTGCTTTTCTTGCTTTTACTTGATGGATTTTGTTAGCACGATTTAGTGCAGTTTAAAGGCAAGTCTTATTCAGCGACACGCGACACTTCGTATTGGGACGCTCAAGAGAAAGTCTGCCTGCGTTACATAGTGGAAGACAAAATTTATTTATTTATTTATTTATTTATTGTACCCTCTGGCATAGAGCAATATAGAGGGGAGAGGGTTCAGGAGACAAGTAAAATACAACAAGTGAAACATAAAAAACAGATCACATTGAGTACATGCATACAACACTAAAAAACAGCGTGTAGACAACAATGCTTACAAAATGCACACAATATCAAGAAAGAATTAAACAAGGAAGGAAAAAAGATGAAATTTCAACTTCCTCTGCTCACGCGTCTGAGCAAGGGCCAAGCGTCCGTTCCTATTACAAAGGTTAGGTGGAGGACAGTCTTGTGATTTCCATCATTGTTGATGGAAATCAGCCCCCAGATGAGGTCGTTTGTGTTCATTGAATGTGTGGAGCGGACATGCTGCTGCGTTCCTTGTGTTTTTAAGTGTGTGAAGCAACCATGGTGGCTACTTATTCTTGTTTTTTTAATGCGTGAAGCACCCATACTTGCACGGGAAATAAAAGTTTCTCAGGGCGTACATGCATTTTCTCGGCGGCCGCCGCAAAGCTAGGAGCCGAGCTGCACTGAACGTAAGTGCGAGCGCTTTGAGTCATCGTCGTCTTTCGCTTGTCCTTGCCAGTAGTTCACGCTTTGAAGAAGCAATTTGTTCCACCAACTCCCACAACCACGCTTTCGAGGGGTCACGTGCGGAAACAATCAAGCTGTTTCGAACCAATGTGCAGCCTCGCCCTCGCGGTACACGGTGGACTCTTTATCGAAAACTTCCCAGCAATACCGGTCTCCCACTCACCTTTTTCCGGTTTTGTGTGATAGCAGACAAGGTTCCTTAAATAGAAGAAACATATTAGCCTAAAATTATGCAGAACTTATGAAAACCATCGGTTACGCTGCTGAAATATGGCAAAAAGCTGCTTGTTCTGGGGCTGCCCGACCCGCTTGATCGTGCCTACTCAGGCGAGAGCTCTCGTGGAGGCAGTACACGGAGGCGGGTAACGTTTCTGGGGAGGTTCCGGCGGAGTTTGACAACCGGAAAAGTATCAGTAGCAGTGGTCCGGCCGCTCGCGACAATATCCCCGCGTGGGCGAGCTGTCCTCCGCAGACATTCAGCGAACTTGGAAGAAAAAAAGGACGGAGGTCATCACAAAATGACCCTGGAAGGGCTCCAAAGAACCTAATTATCGCCTCCACCCTATCTTCATCAAGCTGGCCGCAGACGGCGTCACCACGATTGTGTGCACTTCATACCGCGAGCGTGTCATCATTAGCTTTTCCACTAGAAAATCCGACACCGAAACGGTGGCCTACGAACAGTGGTCTGTGCTGAATTGGCATCTAGAGCTTTACGCGCAAGACTTGTTAATATACATCATGTCATGCTATGGTCACAGCTAGCCCCAGGCTCAGAGCCACACAAGTCTACAGCACCACGTACTATGCCATAAAGAACGTCGGCCGAAGCTTTTAGGAGGTATTCATTGGAGTGGATGCATGCAGGCACCGATGTGTATGCCCCGCCATGTCCGTGGCCAAGCCTCTGTTGCTAAGGTGACGTTGTGCGCACACGCCCGCACGGCCTCCAGATCAGGCACCCCTCTTCTCCTCCGCGCCTTCATGGCGGCCAGGCCAGCCACGGGCCACGATGTGAGATTGCGTTTTCATACAAGGCGTGGGCGAGTGATTCGATAGTCATTTGTACGGCGATAGCAATGGTTCCGGGAAAAGTCATGGTTCCACTCATGAGTGTAATAACCTTATCTGAGATCCTACCCCAGCCTTTGCCTACACCTACGAGCGAGTGTGAGGTGGTGCTGGCACAAAGGTTGCAACGTGAACGAAGTGGTCCGTTTGACAGCAGGAACTGCATCATTTCCAGACTGTCGCCCATTGAACGCAAAGTAATACCTCGAGAAGTACTGTTGAGTGCAGCACAGTACGATCTACCTATTTTCAGACTCGTATGAAGTCGCCGCCGCAGCTCATCTGATTGCCAACCGCCGCGCTCTAATGTCAGAGGTCAGTTGTTTTACTGAGTGTGAACCATTTAGCGCACCAGAAAGCCAGCGCTAAATCGGCGTACGCGTAAAACATTTCTTCAACTATATTCCTCGGTTTTTGTACTTAACTAAATGATGATGATGCTTAGCGGCGTCCCCTGTGTAACGGGGTGGCGTTGCACAGAGGCCTTAGTAGTTACGCCACTGTACATCACCTCACCAAAAATTTCAAAAATAAGTTATTAAAAATAAAAAATAAAATAACAAGAAAATACCTTTACAAAATTTTTGTCCTAGTCTTACTTCTTTGGACGCATGTCTTCCCATATTGTTATCTGCTCTTTTCCCACCAACATTCTAACATTCTTTTACTAACCTCTACTGCTGTCCAATTCACATTTCCGTTAAACTTAAAGCCAAGGGCTTCCGGAAGCTGGATGGATCCCTCAATGAGGACTGGACGGATACTTTTGCACTCCTTTACAATATGTTGCATGGTTTCTGGCTCCCGGCCGCAGCCTGCGCACACTTCTTTGTGTACCGTCTTGCGGATAAGCGTTTTTGCCCGCAAGCGACCCGCCCGGGCTTCAATATGCAATTCACGCCCTTTGGTATTATCGAAGAATTTTTCGATTGAATCTCCGGCTTCCCGGACATGTAGATATCTAAGGACTTCTTCGCGTCCATCATCCTTTTCCAGGTCATTGTCTCCGATTATTTCACTTCATTTTTTATTGTCTTGGTCGTTTCCCCTGCGCTTCCAGTTTTCATATACTTTGTCCAGAGCCTTCTCGTTCTTTTCCTCCACTGTGTGTCCACGCTTTTCGTGTAAAGATACCGTAAACTATGGCCACCCATCTCTGGTGATCAATATTTTTAAGCCTTCTTCAAAACACATTTCGCTCTGTGCTTCTCACACTACCAAAGCAGGCCAGTCACATGTCTCCCTGCACTACCTCATTTGATGTTTTACTCTGTGCTTCTAATGCCAATCGACCTGCCGCCCTCTAACTGGCTTCTAGACATGATTGAGAGTCTGAATATTTGATTTGACACAAAATACCGCGTTTGAAAAGGTGAGTGCTGGTACCATTAGTCCCTTCCAGATTCGTCTCACAACGACATATCTGTTATATCCCCACAGTGCTCTAAGCTTCATGATAAAGGCGTTTCTTTTACCTTTCATTCTTACATGCTCATCATCGGGTTTTAGATGCGCCTGACCTTCATTTATCCATATGCCCTGATATTTGTATTCCGTTACTCGCGGCATTGCTGCTTGTTGAACGGATACCAATTCGTTAGGGGCGTTGTCATTAAAAACCTAAACCCCCTTCTTTGCTGTGTCAAACTCTAACCGCTGTTCAGGGGCTTCTTCTCCGCTTACATCTGTGAGCTGTTGCAGACACTGTTTGCTATCTGCTAGTAGTAGTATGTCATCTGCATATATCAGTCCTGGGATATGTTGTTCCACTTCCTGTTTTTATTAGCTTTACACAGGTAGAGCGCCACCACATAATGTGAGTGGGAGTAATAATATATCTGTTGATGCCACTAACGATAATCGGGTTTCAACGCAGCCGACGCAGGACGCTGACGTGTTTTTGTTTTGTGCGATATCCGGGCGCAAAGCGCATGCGCTGGCACCGCGGCCACGGACATGGAGCCTTTCACTGTTGCCAAGCAAAGAAATCGCCCGCTAAACGTTTCAACGAATACCACGTATAGAAGTTGCACCATGGTGACGGCTCGCACTCCCGTTAAGTGCTTGATATGCTTGGTTGCCGCGGTCGTGTTGTAACAAATAACTGGCTCAACAAGGTTCTGAACCAAACCGCCGCAATAAGACAAAATGGCAACTGGACAAGGCATGAATTGGAATATTGCCGCGAACCATGTATTGGGTTTGTTTACTTACGTTTTTTTGCCACCCGGTTGCGCCGTTCTGTGTTATCTGTGGGCCAAGTGATGCGCGTGTTTAATTTTTAATTCTTACACCGCGCGTGTTATCTCTTTTGATATGGAGATAGTTTCGAACTACCTTCAACCGCCTAGAATAATCTTCTCTGATCTACAGTGTTCTGGATGAAATTCTACGGTTCGACAGACACTCGCTACCAAAGACAAATTCCCGCAGAGCCGACGCCGCGGCACTCGATTCGCCGACACTCCCTTGCGCACATCACTTTGTTGACTGCTGGTTCGCCACCTGTGTATTATTTGAGTTGTTAGGGGAGCACAAGTTCGCTCCAATAAAGTTGTTTTGCCTTCAAGCCAACTGCGTCATCTTTGGCTTCGTGACAACATATAGAGTACCGAGGGGATTCCTTCGCTCTCACATGAAACCGCGTTTTTATTATAATGAGCCGAAAGGCTTAGGTGCCCCGTGCTCTTAAAAAGCAGCGTGTTTGGTGCCCGGTCAAGAACATTGCCGCCACTGTAAAAAGTAATTACGACACTAATGTGTGATTCGATAGAATTGGAATCTTGGCGGCCACAATAGCAGCCCAATGAGGAGTCACTGCGCAAACGCCGCATATTTCGCGACGTGGAGCAAAAGTTGTCGTCGTAGCTGTCAATTTTTTCGTAGCACACACCCACTTGGGGTACATCCAGAAATTTGGAGCTTTGAGGGGCGAATAAGCAGGTTTGAAAACCCACAAAAACCTATATTTATAATTGTGACAGTTGCCGAAAAAGTTACGGAATACTGCGTGCAGTGTGAAACCTAGATGTGATGGCATGTCAGTGCGATAAAAGATGCCGGTCCAAGTAATTGGCGAGAAAACTAAACAAAAATCGAAGACGAAGAGGGGGACGCAAATGCGATGCAGCAGTAAACAAGTAGAAGTAGAGAGACGTAAGCATAGTTATTTCCCGAGAAATCCATTCCTAATTACAGGAAAACTACATAATAAATTATAACGGGGTGAAAACGGGCTTCGGTGGATTCGGGCGCATAAAACATTCATTTAACCTTCTGCATTTTACGAACCGCGACGAGACACAGCGTTTTAGCTTGAGGGCCTTTTATACTTACACACCAAGTCCTTTTGTGTTATCTATGCTATTTTTCTGCTATTATGCTTTACGCGCGTACAATAACCAGAGAACAATCTAATCTTCCTGGCAGTACTTTTTACCTCGTAGCCCTGTCACAAAAAATACCAGCACGTAAACATACATTTTTGTTAACGTAGAAATTACTGAATGCCTTATCAATTGCGAGGGTATCCTCCCTCATCTTTCAGCGGTATTTATTCAGTCGGTTAGAACAATCCATGCACTATGTTCAACAACTACTTCACTAAGTGTATTTTTCAAACCAGTATAGCTTTTAATCCTTTTCGGGCAAGTTGAAGATTAGGTAGGGCTACTCGTCCACTGCATTCTACCGCTTTTGCACGTGGCTTCTTCTCAAGCATTCCTGTGAACAGCTTACTATACTTTACTAGAAATATACTGTTATACGAAAAGTGGTATCTATTTAGCCATGCATTTATATCGACGGAAGAGGACCCTCCATCTATCTCCGGGTCCCTCCCTGATTAAACGGAATAAATTATTTTTATTTATATAAATGCATGGCTAAATAAACACCACTTTTCGTATAAGAGTATTTTTCTAGTAAAGTATAGTAAGCTCTTCACAGGAATGCTTGCGAAGAAACCACGTGCATAAGCGGTAGAATGCGGTGGACGAGTAGCCCTACCTAGTCTTAAGCTTGACCGAAATGTAGTAAAAGCTATACTGTTCAAGAAGTCCCCTTAGTGAAGTAGACGTTTTCCAATTCAATCCGTTTAATCAAAGTTCCTTCACTACAGGGAGAGAATAAATATTTTAAAGCAAAGCTTTCTACCTCTACCAGCCAAGGCTTCTTTCGTAGAGTGCGGGTCAAGAACGTCCCAACGGGGCTGCGGAGGCGGATGGCGCTTTTGACTCAAGCAGGACAGTGTAGATGGCGCGGCGATAGGGCGCTATTACCCAGCGTTCCCCGTGCTCACCCCGGGTGGCGCGTTGGTGGGATGCTTCTGTCGGCTTTGTCGCCTGCTTCAGCGACGGTATCGGGCCTGTTTTTGCGCAGCTTCGCTTTCATTGCGCGCTTAATTCGCAGGGCTTGGTTAACTTGTTCGTCAGCACGTCCTGGCTAACGCGGACCCGAAGGAATTATTGGTCGTACAGCAAAGATACGTTAAGGATTGGTTTGCAAGGTGGGAAAACAAAGTGCAGAGACCACTTACAGAAATCTGGCTGCTAGAGAAACGCCACCTTTTGTGCACTTTTTGTCACGAATAGGACTGCGTTTTCTAAATTGCTGAATACCAATTCAGTTGTGTTTTAACCGGTATTACAAAAGTCGAATGGAGAAACTGATTCTGATAAAAAGCGATTTTGAAAGTTCCCTCAGTTTTCTCACAATTACCAAACTTACGAAACTATTTACTTTAAATCAGCATACGCCTTGAGCGCTGCCTGTGGGGGCGCCACTGAATTCCCCTAGTAGCCCGTTTGGAAAGCAGACGCGGGAGTCTCCGTCCCGGTCCAAATGTCGCCGCTGCTTTTGCGGCGGGTTCACGACTGAGATTTACCGTTTGTGGGCGTTGGAAGTTCATGTTTATGTAAAGCAGTCACTCTCTTCGCAAATAGGGTGTGTTTACGAGAGTGTAAATAATTCTCACGCGAACTTAGTGTGGTACATTCGGTCTGTATGAGCGCCAGGTGTGTTTCACATGCAGGCCAGTGTCACGGAACCTGCATATGCATGGAGCTAATTGTAATTAGACTGCCCTTACATTTACTAACAGTGCCTCCGTAACCAGCGTTTCCTCTAATGTTCATGCTACGGCTATACACTGCACCGCATATCGGTTTCGCGCGCACACATAATCGAGTGGAGCGCTCATACCTGACAGCACGCCAGTTACGTTTGCCAATATCACACCTCATATATTGATCACCACCATTTACAAACCAGTGTGTCTTAATTTGGCGAACATTCAACTAAAGTACGATGGATAATGCAGAATGATACTCGGGGATCAGCAAACGACGAAGGGTCGTCTTGTCGTGTGGTTAGCGCCCGTAAACATTCATCTTCTTCATATATCCTCCTCGAGCAGCGCGGAGCCGGGCTTAGACTATAATCCGCGTCGGCGACTAAACAACGTCGTCATTCGGCACACGGAGCCTGTAGAATAAAGCACAAACTGAAATCAGAGGGCCTTATTAGGTACCACACTCTTCCAACGACACCTTTCATCGCTTGTAAACCGCCTACTCTGAATACTTCCATAAATGGGTCCGCCCAAAGATCAGCTCTTCGTTGAAGTCGAAAAACAGACAGAAAGTGAACGCGAAATTTCTGTGTGTGATTACTAAAACTTTTATTGCCTGATTTCGCTCCGTATTTATACACAGCGTCACCCTTCCCACCCCCCGCCCATGTCTCGCGAAATAGCAGTACATTTTGCGTCTAATTTGTCTGGTGAGTCCTACCTGGCTTAAATTTCGACGAACGTCTATAGCATATCAGTGGCTGCACTGGGTTTTTTGTTCATTCCCGTTAGAGCTATTCTGTTTCTTCCGGACTTGCACAGCGTTTATTTTTACGTAGTTTCATTAACTTTCCTTTATAAGGCGTGATTGGGCACATTTTTAACGAAGCACAGCCTTGTACTATACTTAACATTTTCGCATGGCTTATATTATTATAAAAGGCACAAGTTTTGGTCCTGGATTCGGTAATCACATCTCCGAAAGATATTTTTCTACGACATATATATGCGAAACGAAGCCGCATTCGTAATCCGCGCTGCAAGACGAAACCAACCTATCACTGTGCCAGTATCAGGCCTTAACGAGGCGACAGTAGAATTCCCTTGTACCATACGTATTCGTAGGTGACAGTGGGGATATGCTGCTGCCGCCGCCGACGCCCGGAAACGCGGCAACGAAGCGGGCAGAACCGCGTCCTCGGGTAGCTGTTGTTGGATTTCGAGTACTCCACGAAGACGCAGCTACTTTTTAAGTGACCTAAACGTACTCTTTGCTTATAGACGTCACCAGAACAAGTTTTATAGGGCGCGGAAATGCGAAAAGAAGCGAAACGTAACCAAAACACTGCACAATCCCCTATCAGCCACGCAGCGCAAATCCCGTAAACGCCACGGAGAAGCGGCGGCAGGTGGCGCAGCGATCGCGAAATTCGAGGCGTATAAATGGGAACCACTACGCTCCCATCCCGGATTGTTTCGGTGTCTGCGCTTGTGTCGTACGGTGGTGTAGCCCCGGGCTTGCACATCAGGATGGCTGTCTCAACCTTCGAAACACGCTCTCTCCGTTTCTTTTTTTTTTGTTCCAACGCACGGCCGGGGTACAGCGGCGGCTTCCGCCGCTCGAGGCCGGCAGTGACCGAAGCTGCTGCGTTCGCGACACGGCGACCCACGCAAGGCCCAGGAAGAATATCTCGTTTCACTCTTCCTAGAGCCACGTGTATGAATACAAGTGACGTCGCATGTGGAATTGTCGTGGGGGTCGTTCACAGGTTTCCTTTCCAACCACCTTAATAGCGTGGATTGGAGCCATTTTTTATTTATCGAGTATAGGCTGATGTTTGGGCCCCGACCCGTGGAAGGTGGTCAGTAGAGCCATGAACCATCTAAGAGCCAGTAAAAGCACCTACAGAGAAACAAGCATTGCTTGTCATGAAGTTTATTGCATTGGCGATAGATTATTCTTCTTGTGAACAGGCGCAGTGCGATACCTAAACCTCAAATAAAGTCCTTGCTAGATATCTGATACTTACTATATGTAAGATGACTTGTACTGGAGGCTGAACTTCTTTGCTTCTGACCCTTAGCTAACCGTACTCGGTATGTAAAATATGTAAAATATTGATACAGGTTTGAGCAGCTGCAGAAAGTTGAAGTGCTTCTACATGGAGGAGGGTGGCCACGGTAATTTATTCTGGTAGGACTTGGGTATAGAACGCAAAGTTGTGGAAAGACACGCAAGCGCGGTTCTACTTGATGGTGCCTACAGCGTGGGGCAGGACATCATTTGACGTCAATACAACGTTCATGATAGGAGCAGTAAGGTAGTCGCCGCCAGAAATGGTGGTAGAAGTGTTCAGGGGCAGTTTGACTCGGCAAGCGAATGTGTTTGGACTAGCGCAGTTGCGGCGGCGATGAATCGGCAGAAGTGACCAACTTGTGACGCAGAAGGCCTGTAGAGCGATCGATGAGTTCCGCATCGTCCGTCAAGAAATCGGGGCCAAGGATCACGTCGTGAGGGCATTTGTCCAAATCAGAGAAACCTAACACAGTGTTGTGGCAAGCGATAATGACGCGACAGATGCACATGCCAGCTATCGCCGGTGTACCACCGTCGGCAACTTGAACATGCGAAAGAGCAAGCGTAAGGTCTCTACGGAAGCGGGTAAGAAGCGAAACAGAACCAAAACAGTGCACGATCCCCTATCAGCCACGCAGCGCAAATCCCGTAAACGCCGCAGAGAAGCGGCGGCAGGCGGTGCAGCAATCGCGAAATTCGATTACCTACCAGCCAGCTGTGCGATAGGCGGAGGCTGGAAAAAGCAAACGCAAATTAGACAGAACTTATAAGCCTGCCTAACGGGCTATTTGCGCTTAAATTTATGGCACCTTCTTCTTACATCAGTAAGAATGGTTGCAAAAGCAGTGGAAGTTAGGAAAGCACACATAGACGTAGATGTACGTACTGCTGCTGTTACTGCGCGCACTATGCTTCGTTTAGATGCACAGCCCTGCGTGGCTTTGGGGTTTTCTCAGAAGACACTGTCCGATGGACGCAAGCGGGGGTGTCTTACGTGACCATTTTGGTCGAGCGAGCACCATCTTTCACGAAAGGATTATTTTCTCCATGAACAAAAACAAGCCAGGTATAAATACGGTCACAAACAAATCAAAGGCAGGAAACGGCTTGCCGCAATGTGGTGGCGACATCTAGGTTGATTAACAGTAAGCAAGTCTCCGCTCCACACCAAGTTTAGCTGAAAGACCTGTTTTTATCGTGTTATTGCGGACGTCGTTCAAACACGCGTTTTGGCGCGAGAAATAAAGTTTTAAAATAAATTGAATAATTTTGACGTTAAAAAAGCATCGTTTGCTTCCGGACAAACCATGGGGCGCTATAGAATACGACGTGTTTCGAATAATACAAACTTGCATTTTGTTTGCATGGCCACTATGAGCAACATACTGCCGATGACTTATTTATTAGTAAAAACAATGTTTTGACGTACCTATGATGACAGATGAGGATACCAATAATGAAATCAGGCCTCTACAAAGACGCTAATTATCTATCGCTGATTGGGTTTTTAATAGCAGAGATGTTCAAGCCGACACAAATCAGTCCAGTGTAGACAGAAAACCTCGAGCGCACGTTTGCGCGTGCCTCGCGGCGACCTCCCGGCGTCGCTTAGGCTTGTGTGTGGGCTTACGCCAGATGAGGAGCCCTTGATTTCGTCTTCGTCGTCGTCGTCGTCGTACCGCACAAATGCGGCGCAGGTCCGCCGCGCTAAAGACTATGATGACGAAACTTGAAAGCCATCCCTTCGGAATCCACCCGTGGGACGTCCACCAGAATAGCTGACGAAAGCGTGGCGCTCTAACAAGGCGAGGACGCGCTACAAGTCGGCTTTCCCTACGCAGCTTTGCCGTCGGAAGATGACGACGAAAGTGATGAGGATGATCAATTGCTACTGAATCAAACGCTGTACCTACTATAATAGTGCGTGTTTTTTTCCTACGTAGCTGTGCGTTCGGAAGACGATGACGAAAGTGATGAGGATGATTTCTACTGAATCAGACACTGTACATACTTAATAGTACGTGTTCTAAAGTGGGTCCGGAAGAGCTTTGTACTGCTGGAAGAAAACGTACACATTTTTTCTTAAGGTATTCGTGCTTGTGTACGTATGTGCCTGTCTGCCATTCAACGTTTGAGACGAAAGAAAATTGCTCCGACCATTCTGAGGCGCTCATGGACATATATCATTTCACCTATGATTTCGAGCCTTTAAAATATAGCGCAATCAAATCAGAATTTCAGAGAACAGGACATTTGCAAGATATAAACTCCAAAAAACGCCGTAACTCGCTAAAGAATAAACTCGGAGAAACACTCTCTCAATTTTACCAAAAATAAAATGAAAACACCCAGGCCTACATATAATGCATACAAGTACAAATATCTTATCTCTACACACACAGTTGTTAATGTTTAGAATATATTAGCCGACGCTAACGGAAGTCAGAAGGTAGGGATTTTTCTGTGGTCACCTCTAAGCTTGCCCTATGTATCGGCTCTGTAAGGCATAAATACCAATCATAGGAATATTTTCTCAGAATGAAAAAAAAGCCCGAGTCAAATGCTTGGCACTAGTGAAGATGAGGCAACACGAAAACCATGATGAGCCCATGCTGTAAAGAGTTCCACTTCGCGGAGTATCCGCCAGGCAGGCACGTACTACGTGCTTCAATGCATGCTATCGTTAGTTGCCTCACAGTAAAAAGCGAATGGGTTTTGTGAGGCACAAACGTCTGCGGATCGCTGCACTAAAGACTAAGTTTGAGCAAGCAGCCCAATGCATGAATATTTGTTCCAGTTTGAGGTCAAGTCATAGGGGAGCAACAACTGTAAAGCGCTGGTTCAGCTTGGTGGTAGTAATGATCAACAGAAAACATCCATTCTGAGACAGTCGAGATTGCTGTTACTTGGCAAGTAGAGGCCGTGAGACATGCATGTTTTTTGCGTTATCGCCTGTTTTTGTGTTTTGTGCCTGCTTGTATCGCCTGTTTTTGTGCTAAGAGGGCGTTTAGCAGCTAATGGCATGTCTGCAAAGCAAATCCTGCGATTAGCCTCAAGAAGCACGCTTCCCCAGCTGATAGTCAAAAATGTGGTCAGCGTTTGAGGCTTCATGCGTTATAGCTTACTTTTTATTTCCATACCCTATTATGCGATATTAGGGGCTCCTTCTTTTTTTCTTTGAGTAACTGAGGGGGATATGCCAGCCAGGTGGTTGCCTTCAGACTAGGTTGGCCGACTAGCCGCAGTCTTCAGACACCGGCATATACGTTGCACGACAGCAGCCGTCCTTGAAATGAGTCGATAAGTTGATTACACTTGTCCGTTCTTAAAGTGATTGCGTTAGCCGTTTTAGAAAGCGTGGCGGAATACGCATCTGCGGAAATTGTCCACTCTGTGGGTGCGTTGTACCTTACCAGGCTTGAAATTGATTGACGAATAGTTGCTTGACCGAAATTGTCAGATGTTGATTAGCGGTGTTATGATGCGAAGGATGCACAAGTAAGGTATGTACAGCACTGTACAGTTCATGTAAGGTATGAACAGAGCTTGTTGACCACTGCCGAACGTACTGACAAGCCGGTTCTCCCAGACGGGACTCAGTGACCTTTGGGACAAGGAAGAGTCATCGCGGGGCACGCGCGCGTGCGTGCCGACAGCGGAAACATTCATTACTTCAACGTGACGAGCCATGCACTAGAAAACAACCTACTACCAGCCGTACAACAACCGTCAGAGCCCGCTGCTGGATGCACGGTAGGTTGAGCAGCGAAAATGGATCGAAGAGAGTCTGCTCTTCGACTCCAAATGTCACTTTGGGAATGGAAATGATCAGGACCTGCTGCGGTATGGCTGTAGGTCAAGCAGCAAAAATTATTCGAATAAACTTATCGACCGTAAACAACCTGTGGCGGGGAGGCGGCGTAAGCCTTTTGAATAGGAAGGGAGGGTCAAGACGTGGCTGAAGGTATCAGGACAAAATGTAGACGAGACTGAAGACCACATTGAAGAATTTCATGATTTAGACGAAAAAGCAACTGAATTTATTTTGCTATCATCTGGCTCTGTTCGGAAGGGGCGACAGCAAAGGCATGTTGCCGCAGAGCAAAGCCACAGCGCCGCGAAGCCTCGACCAGAGAAAGGGCCTGCTGGCTTAACAACGACGTCTATAGTCTCCGCACGTTTAGGGCCAAGCTGCACCGCAGCGTGAAGTCGTCAGAAGAGCGCAAAAAAAGCGTTTTAGCGCGTGCCATTAGAAAAGCCCGAGCTTCCACTTTTGCTACCGGACGAAGTACCCTAGTCGCCGCGAGAGCAGTGACCCTCGCAGAGCGTCCTCGAGTGACAGAACAAAAGCCTACAACGCCTGAACATAATCAAAAAGCGAAGCAAGCAGAAAATTTTGTCAATGGGCCAGAACGTTGGGCGTCAGCATCCGGCTCAGCGACTGTACTTGCTAGCGAGCGACGGAAACTACGCCGAAGGGAGTATTTCACCTCCCACGCTGCGTATGCCACTTATCCACATACAGTTCCTTTTAAGTATTTCAGCAAAGAAACCCTCCCACTAGCCACCAAATATTACCACTGAACGCTCCTACCGGTCTCTTTGCCCTACATGGCCCTGAGCGGTAAGAGAAAAATGTAAATAATCGAATCAACCTCAGCTGCACTAGGTAAAAAGCCCGCAAATCAAGCTTGTAAAGCATCCGGAAAAACAAAAAGGCCTCACCTAAAACACATGAGTAGGGCAGATGGAGTGCTGAGGAACCAAGCGAACTGGCGGAGCTGTCCAACTGGGTCACCACTGTTAATATTCCCGACATACGTTACGTCACTTAGCAAACATTGAAAAAGTTAGATCATATAGCAAGATTTGAAAGGGTCACGTGCTCAAACTTTGTCGCTTTGGGGGGCTTTCGTTCCAGTTTCAACTGCCTGGCCCCCTGCCCCTCGGGGGCGTTGGGGCTTTCTGGAGCAATTTTTATGTAAAGTAGTCCTAAATGAAAAAGTGTGGCTTTTGTAAATAAGAATGGCTCGATACGTTTTAGGTTCCATTAGGTGCAGTGTCCAGTCTATCTTCGTATTTAATATATTCCTTGCACCGTTGTTGAAGGGCCACTTCACTGCAGACAAAATGAAATACCGCGGTGCGTGTGCCATGCGTCTTTCATACAGCTACAGTATACCGATTCGTGCCTCCCCAGTTTAAAGTTCCAAACGGTCTCGAAATTCGTCTTGTGCACACTCAGAGAAATGGCGGATAGAAATCAAAGCTGCTGCACGGAGCTCGCGGCACATTCACTGTCAATATACCAGTTTTCAGTAGGCTTTTATATCACAACTTCTACCCACAATCCTCGAATACCCACTCAGGTAAACTTCAAGTGCTAAATAAAACTGTTAGAAGAACTCCATTTTTGATTCGACAATTCCTATTGCAGTAA
This sequence comes from Haemaphysalis longicornis, assembly GCF_048455015.1. Lineage (NCBI taxonomy): Eukaryota > Metazoa > Arthropoda > Arachnida > Ixodida > Ixodidae > Haemaphysalis > Haemaphysalis longicornis. The sequence continues at coordinate 220,078,972 of NW_027526361.1, forward strand.
ATCTGTCGTATTCAAATCACCCAAGAAACGTACCCACAGGGGGTAACCTTCATTTTTTATTCACGTGAAGTTCCTTTGAGTTTTCCTGTTCATGTACTTGTCAAGTAACCACAACTAATAGGGGGCTGGAAGATTACAGCGCACATCGAATTCTCATATGAACTCTCCTTTCGGCACTCTCAGTCTCTTCAGGGTCGCTGTGTAGTGATTACACTGACTTACTGCATGAGAAGCAAACCCTGTGCCGGAAAAATTGACGAGCTCTACGTGTTTCAGAAACAAAAGTATCAAGTTTTTCTCCTTTTTTTAAAGTGAGTCATGGGATTCAGTCTATCTGTGCGAAAATATTTCTTGAAATATCATTCGGGGAGCTTCGCCAGGGCTACCTTCCGGCTACCAGTGTATTTTATAGCCGCGGGCTACATTACCCGTAGTGCCTTACGTCACCGTGTCTGTGGTCACCGGTGTGGTGGCCCCATTTGTGAGCACCTTGTGCAAAGCCCCCTTTGAGGCCCCCCTGCCCATGGGTGTGTTTTCTCCCGTAGCGATCTTTCCTTCTCCCCATCTCCCCCTCACTCCTGTTTGAAACTCCCAACGCTCCCTCCACTTTTTTCTCCCCGCGCTGTTCTATATTCTGTTTCGTTTGATTACCCCTCTATGTACCCATCTCATCCCAACTTTTCCTCCAAAATCATTCCAACCACCTCTTCGTCACCTCTATGGCCCTAAAGTTGAGGCTCCCGCTCACCCCAAATCCCAAAGCCACCGCCAATGTCGTTTCCGTACCACCCCATGACGGTCGTGCCTCTGTGCAGTCCCTGAAAATATGGTCTATGGTTTCCTGATCTCCGCTTTTCGGTCTTCTACTCTGGACGGCAGGTGGTGTCAGTTTCTCTATGCTTGAGATAATGGACCACAATCCTGGCCATATACTTTTGGTACGGTGATATTTACAGTAATGGACAATTGAAATACGAACCGCGGAACGCACGGCCGAAGATGCCGTTGCCTTCATTTGGCTGCGGCCGTCGAAAAGCGACGGTCATGCACATTAAATGTGTCCATAGCGAGGGTGCGTGTCCCACTGCAATATGTGGCCGTGTCCTCGGTCGCGCGCTTGCCTTGTCGTCAGCACTGAAACTACTATCGCCGCCGCAGCTGACGATGTTGGTCATTCCAAAAGCAATGTGGCAAGCAATAGCTAGCAGCTGCGGCCAGTGCATGCGTGGGAAGTGCGTGCACTCTCTCGGAGGGGATACTGTTGAGTTCATCATACGTTCTTAAAGAAAACCCGTGCACAGAAATGGAGACAGAAATATTATGCCCCCAAATTCTGATGGCACTGCAACGCTTTGCATTCGTGCAATTGAAAAATGAGCTGGCTGCCAAGAACAGGAGTTTGTTTCACGCAGTCGTGGCTGAGCCATGACTGCATAAACAATAAATATACTACGAAAATGTGTCCTCAATAAGCACTGATTGCAAAGATTTTGTGAGCTGTGATAATCACTAACAGAATTATAATATTTATAAAAATTAGGAATTTAGGCAGTCCCAACCATTCTATAGGCCTGTTGCCGCTTTGCAACAAATTTGGCGGCCCGATTTTTTTCGCAGGCACCTCAATGCTTGTAGAACCCCAGCACGCAGCACTGAACATGGTTCGGCCGTGACCTAGATGTGCATCGTTATTTGCTCAGGGTACTGTACAACTTATGCAAGGATATGTCGGCAGTGTGACGGCGGCACAGACGGGGAGCGGGCACTCGTGTACGCCGAGCACGCAGTGCCGGCAGTTATCTCGCGCCACTTCGCTCACAGAATTGTTTTCAGCGCTCTTGTGGCATGGCGACAAGGCGAGCATGCAAGCGAGGAGAGAGCACCATATGTCAGTGGGACAGGAACCCTCGCTGCCGACATCTCAACTGCACATGTCCGTGTCTTTTCTCCGCCCGCTACCAGCTGACGGCACCGGTATCTTCGGGCATGCATTCCGCGGTTCGTATTTCTATTATCCATGGCTGTACATACAGAAGAGGTAACTGCGGAAGTTCAATCAAGAATGTCACACGGCTGACTATACCTACATTAAAAGCACTGAATTTGTGTTAGTAATCACTCTATTGCGTTTTATGTGCGATATCTTTGTTGCTGTTTTTTTCCTCTATTCGCTTTGGATCCAGTGCTACAAAAGACCTACGGTACAGCCCGCCAGACGGGAAGTTCACACTGGTCCACGTCAAATTACCGCAGTTTTTGCTGCTTTCTATCTATTCATGATAGCCGAGATATACGCATTTCAGAAAAGAATGATAGCAGAGAAACTTGCCCTTGTTGTTACAGTGAGATATATCACTTCCCCTACGCGTGCAAAACATTTATTGGAACATCCTTTGGGTAGCTTCCACACGGATATCTTCCGGATCTCGCTGGGTATCATTGCCGCGGGACACATCACCCGCAGTGCCTTCCACGACAGGGCCAATGGGGTTCGTAGTGGCGGCCGCCTTTGTGACCACCGTGTCCGTAGCCACCCTTGTGGCCACCATGACCGCCGCTACCGTAGCCACCCTGCTGTCCACCATGGCCCTTGCCGTGGCCTCCGTAGCCCTCGTAGTGCCCGCCAGCAAGGGCGACGCCCACGAGCAAGGCGAACACGAAGAGAATCACCTGTATACAGAAGTGGCACACCAAAAAAGTGGACATGGTTGATACTCAAAAAGGTGAAAAAACAAGGAATAGCGGATGACCTCCCGGCAGGTTACCTCTTATATGTTGGCACGCAACAAAGAGCGACGTAACAAATCATGAATAAGTTTTACGCTGACGCTGTGTACAATATACGCCTATTTCATTAATGAACTCGCGGACCTCAATGACGGGACATTGTCCTCATTGTAATCTGGGCGTTAAATGTGATTTGCAGCATATCTTTTGTTTATAGGTATACTTGCAGGAGCATCAAACAAAGCATCTATCAAGTCGCACATCGTTTACATTCCCTGAAATATCAGAACACATAGGCTGCGGTTAGCTTCTTGCGAAACTCACTCACTTTGTAATTAAGAGAGCTCTGGCGCGGGCTGTCTAGCAAGGCGACCTGTAGCGCGCACAGTTACTCAAAAACAGTTAAGTGCAACTAAGAACTGGAACTGATTCTACTCTATATCCCCCTTCCGTCACAACCCAAACCGGCCCCTCATTGGCATCGGTCGTCCTGTTAAAATAAAGCTGCAACTAACTTACTGGTTAATATTTCTTTTACTGCTGTTGTGATACCGTTTGTTTAAACTTAGTTTTGGAAGGTCATGATATAATCCAATTGTAATTTGGGTAAACAATTCCAGAATCAAACGATGTCAAATTAGCTGTCATTACCTAGTTAGTGAATTCTCGTTCAAGCGTAGAAAAAAGCGAAGACACATACCAAGCGAGACGAAAGCAGGCGAACGCGTACTCTGTTTTCTGTATAAGTGTGTACTATAGCGAGCCACTCGTCACTTAAATGGGTTCAGTACAAGAGAACGGTACCAGGAGTTGTAAATACAGAACTAAGTCTTGGGACTTTCAGATAAAAACCGGGCCCGCCCAGCGGCCAAAAAGTGTGCTTTTGGGAGGAAAAACCACTAAAACAAATTTTAACAAGTAGTCTCCAACTAAAATAAAAACGCTACTATTGTAAGCCTGAGAAAAAAACGGGAAAATGACATTCGTACTTCATGATACACTGAAGCAAGCACAATCTGCAATCGCCACTATTTTTTTGCCGTCAATTTGCATTGTGTTATATTTTCTGAATGGAACTTTGACTGTTGCTCCAACTTTTTAAGAGCGTTAGAGAGCGTGCAAAGGCAGAAGCAAAGTGGCGATGAAACGACTACGCTACGTTCGAGGTCTAGCTCGGCGTTTATTTCCTTTAGTTGTTAGGTTAATGTATTTCAAATTTCTTATCTTGATTTGGTTACTGCGTGAGAAGACAGGCCCAGATGCCAACAGCTAGAAATTTACATAGTTAAGGCTTGGGCGGCTTCCGGCATGGCCTCGTGTAAGTCAGGTAGAATTGAATAATCGGTTCCTGGGGAGCAATAATAATTATACAATTACGGTGACTCATAATTACGGGGGTATAACTTTTTTCGGATAAGATGGCACACATTGAAATTCTAAATGCTGTGTTATTCCCGTCTGTTTACAATACATGGGCTCCCATATGAGTTAAACATCCAGTTCATGTTTTCTGCCAGGGTACAGCTGCTGCCCTGATAAATGTTGAGCCAAATCCATAGTAGTCGGTTTCATTACCAAAGACTGCAAAAAATAATAAGCGTACGTTCTGTAGGCAACTCTGCTACGTGAAATTCATGCAACTTCAGTGGTCACCCACATCCACAAAGTGGAATAAATTGTTTTACCAATGTTACACGGCGAACACTGTGCTTTAGCAATTCGGTGTATAAACATTCCAGTAATCCGCGTACCAAATTGAAGGTACGTGGGTTTTCCCACAAACACCCAAAATTATTTTAAAGGCAGTTTAACTAAATACCATGTCCATTTCTAAAAAAAATGTAAGCTCCATACTTACACTGGTCTTCATTGTTGCACTGTTGGAATGCTCGCCGGGCGGTGTAGTCCAGCACTGTAGCCAGAGCTGACTTAAATATTGCCCAGTTCCAGTCAGCGGACACGTGTTGTACATAAATCGCTCGGGGTTTCCAACATTCCGCTCTTGTCCGCACCTATTCCTGTTATGTTTTCTGTGCGTGATGTGTCTGTTCTGGCACCTTTTCGGGCTAAGCTATGGAGGCATTCTCAGGTTTTTTTAATTTTTTTGCGGCTGCTTGCTAGCAAGAGCGGAATGCCTGCTCAGTCAGCATTCTGTACGAACGACTTGTCTGCATGAGGGTTTTTTGCTTATCTCACTGGCAAAGCAGGCTACTTATCTTAGGCTTCTGTTCCTGCGTTGAGCATCTTAATATTAATTGCTTCTATCACAACAACCAGTTCTTCTCTGTGATGTTCAAATATGTTCAAACAAATTGTCTCATGCTTGACATCAGCTTTAGTCTCTCTGAAATGCGTAGCCTATTCACATCCAGTTCGTTACTCTACAGGCATACGGTAATTACATTGTAGCGTATACTTGCTACCACCGTGTATGATCAATGGCAGTAAAAAGTTCAAACAACGATTGTAAATACGTAAAAAATTAAACGCTGTGAGAAATCTGCTGAAACATCAGATCTGTTGCTCTCTCGTGTGGACTCACACGTCAAACGGTGCTCGCCCGAGCAAGGCAGTGCTGTCGCCGCAGAAATTGTTCGGTTCGCGCAAAGAAATCTCAGCTAAACGACAGTGGTACGAGCCTCGCTACCCTAGGATAACGAAAAGGAACCAGCCTCTGCAAAACCACTGCGGCCTCTATCGGTGGGTCCCGGAACCTGCTCGAACCCCTGCGGGACGAATCACTTATATAAGACTCAAAACGTTTTGACCTAAAACTGCTCCACAATTACGCTTTCTTTCTTTCTTTCTTTCTTTCTTTCTTTCTTTCTTTCTTTCTTTCTTTCTTTCTTTCTTTCTTTCTTTCTTTCTTTCTTTCTTTCTTTCTTTCTTTCACAGTGTACGAATACAATCTAGCTGCAATGCCGGGTGTCTATAGAGAATTCAGAGTGTTTCTTTCCGTGTGGCTTTCGCTGTGTCATTCACAGTGCCTACGGATGGCAGCTCAGCTTTCGATAGCTGATGATTACAGTGGATCAGGAAACTGGCGCACAAATTGGCTGCGCTGACCATTGAACGTCGTGCATAAGCTAATTAGAAAGGAGTGTCCAACACTCCCCTGCAAGCAAACAGAAAACACAAACTAACCTGAATGGAAATTTTCTTACACACTGAATGAATATTTTTCATAGGCTCCTCGCCGTGAGCAATTTAGGAAAACATTTTTATATAGTCATATCGAAACCGTAGATTATTTATTATGTGTTTAATGAACTTCACCTTTGCGGTTATCCAACTAATTATTACCCAGTAGCCTAATATCTTCGAAGAAGGGCCCTTTTTTATCTTGCTGTAATAAAGAAAAAAATACTTTCTTCCAGTATATCAGGAAGGCTGACCAGAGGTGCGGAAGTTGGAGCGTAATTAGGTGTGTTGGTGTGGTGCTTAAGTTGGACTGGCATTATTGGTTCACTGTTACATATTTTTTTAGTGAATGTTCCATTGAAACAACAGTTACAGCCGTTTTCTCTAACCATACTCCCTCCATGGACGACCATGTATTGAGAAGATGCAGAATTTCTGTACAGCCTCACTGTGAATTATTTAAGACAATAAATGAAACTCCGCGCAATGCTACAGTAACCTTAGCGGCTTGGTGTCATAAATTCTGTGGATAAGTTTGATTACAGAAGAGTCGGAGACGTTTTCGGTTCGCAATCCCTCCTACACTGCAGCGCTTTACTGCGCAAAACACAACGTGCAAACGCCAGCTCACAAAGGCCAAGCTTACACCAATCACTTGGCAATTGCCTTCACCTGCAAACACAAATACTTTGAATGCTTTTTTCTAAGGGCAATATAAGCCGTCTCATAACAAAATATGAAAGAGCAGGGCCTTTTTACCTTTTATGGTATTTTTTTTTCATAAGCTGACGTGAGGCGCAAAGTTTTGCGATCCAGGGTAATTCAGAGGGCTCCCCAAGGTAGCGCAATGCTCTGGTGTGATTCTTCTCAATCTCTTTGTTGCCGCAGACAATATGCTGGATGATACCGGCGAACGATATCGTTGTAAAAAGACCTCGGCGTCGAGTAGTAGTGATTCCGGTAAAGGAAAACACAAGACCTAATTACGACTTCCGCAACGAGCAAACGATATTATAATCTTCATTTCTAACTTCCGAGGAACATTAAACGGCAGACACATGGGCTCTGGCCACACCGACAAGAAATACCCCGAAGAATAAATTATTTGCAGCCGCTTTCACGAAACTGCAGTATGCTTATCATTTCTGCTTTTCCTGCAAAAAACAGCAGCGAAGCTTTGAGTGCCTATTTTTTCATGAATGTTTTGTGACCGTCGAGAAATGTAGGTGACCAAATATGGACCTCCCAGATTGATGCAAAAACACGAGATGTTCCATAGTAGAAGGAAGATGTGTGTGTAGGTATCATTGTTCGTTTATGTGCTTGGTTCCTTTTTTTTTGTGTCGGCCCTCTTTTTATTCGACAACTGACCGTTCTCCATTTGGATTGTCAGTTCTGTTCAGTCATGGTAATTTCGACTTCTTGTATAGACCGTGGACCCTGAATTCAGAGGTGTCGCAAATTTACAGTCCGGCGAGAAGTATACACCCTCCTTCATAAAAAGTGCCATGCTCCGAATACCCACCACAAATAAATCTGTGTACCCCCTTCCAAACAAACTACCGAGATTGAATGACGTCGGAAAACTGCTATTCGCACAATTAATTCGTTAAAATTTTACGCCTTTGTTCAATAATCTGTGTCAGTTCGTCTTCGCTAGTCATCCGTCGTCACCTAGTTGAATTGATTGTAAATTTTTCTTGGATGCTTATTTTTATTTTCTCACCTTAGTAGAGTCACTTATTAGAAATATTTATGAAGGAGCCAAAACACGGATATTTTACCGCAAAATGAACCTAAGCCTGTTCAATCACCGAGGAGATGTGATTAGGAAGGAGGTATTTTAAAGAATCAAACTGAGTTCAAGCATGTGCATTCGTATGATATTTTTTTACTAAGCTGTTTCGATATCTAATTCATAGAAAGAATTGCCATGAGTGAATCATGGAGCAAAAAATTACAGTTCTCTAACCTCAGTCAAAAACTTCTAATATAGGCGAACCCGTATCACCACTTATAGACGCGAAAAGACGATATTCAAATAACTTTTTCAGAAGTTTGCCATTGTGCACATGCCTATCTTGTCAGCACCAAGACAAACTGGTTAACAAAAGATAGAGAGATCACGCAGCGCTAAACGCAAACGCGCCACAAAGCAGACATTACAGGCACAAAAGCAAGAGCGCTTAGGTGCGGACAACAGCGGATTTTTCGAAAGTTTGCTCGTGTTATGTACAACATGTGTATACTCAGTGGAAGCTGACAGTACTTAAGTCAGCTCGGACTAACGTTTTGCACTACAACGACCGCGGCGTATTCCAACCATGCAAAAATGAAGACTACCGGGAGTAGAGCGCTCGGGTATTCGTGTTTTCTTGTTTTACAATTCTTGAAATAAGCCTTCTAGCGTATTAAGCTTATGCATTGCCAATAACGTTATTAGGGGAGACTTCGTTACAATAAAGGGATACAATAATAAGTCTATGATATTGTAAATAATTGGTGGGATGTGGGCCCAAATTTTTAATCATCGATATTTTTTGTAGCTCGAAACGGATTCTTTTGAACCGCTTTTTTATAAAAATCTGTTTCTAGCGCGTGGATAACCATACGTGCTTTCCCCCGGGCCATCAAATTTGCTAAATGGTATTGCACTAAATTCCAAATGTAACATTGTTCAAAGCGCGATATGGTAAAAAGTGTATGAAACTTTTTTGAAATTTTGATTGGTGGTAAAGCGCGATTATTATTTACGACTGACTCTGCAAAAAGCATCAGTTTATAGCTGCGGCTAATTCATGTTGTTATCTCAGTTCATATCTGACGTTTAAATCACATGTTTAGTTTGAGTGGTGGAAATTGTTGAAATAAAATGCCTCTGCATGGGAAAAAATAAAAGGCCAGATGGCTGTGGTTATCCTTTAATTCGTGTGCCTAGTCTCAGTTACGCCAAATTTTTGGTCCCCCCACGCTTTTGTTGTTGCTTGCAGACCACACTAATTATTCGTGCGGATTTTGTAAGCTAACATTACAGCCCCTTTATCATTCTGTACCATATACATCTCTTCTGCTACATCCTCAGTATGATTCTTCTGATGAAGACTCTATTACCTTGCTGAATGTTGTTGTAGAAGAAATAATTACAGAATTCAGACGCACCAATTGGCGATTGCCTCAACTTCATTTAGCTATAGTTATTGGTTTAGGACGGTTTCGTCTCACTGAAAATTTAAAAGCCATATAATTCAAAAGTCACTTGCTTTAGAAAACATGGCGATGTGAACTCAGCCTCTATTCCTCATTCTCCTTTAGTTTTAATGGGAGTTTACCATTGTGTTAAGATGGCTGTCCCTGCTTCGGAAATTTTAAAGTAAGCAATCCCCACATTAATTCTTTCTATAGTACTCGCGAAATGCAACATCTATACAACAATATCTATGCCTTCGTAGGTTCTGCTTCATTCAGGGTATTCCCAACGAATGCATTTGCCACGGCGCATCCTCGATGCCGCCTAAACGTCCATTCCGCACACCTTTTGCGCCCCGCATACCCAGAGGAGGCGGTGGTGGAATAAAAATTTGGGCGGGCGGGAGGGGCCCAGAACAAGGCTTGGGATATCCTTCGTCTGTACCCCAAATCGGCTAAGCTTTTATTGTTTCAAAGGGCAAAGGTGTTCGGAAGATGTGTGCACTATGAGGCCTACCAACGGAGTTGGCGCACCTTCCTCACATCCTTAAACGCGCATTCCGACACCCAAAAAGTCTGGACACGTGTACGAAAACTCAGAGGACAACAAACACACAGCCTGCCCCGGGTTAGTACAACAGGGGAAACACTGAAGACCAGGCTAACACTCTCGCACAACACTTCCAACACGTGTCCAGATCAGCACACTACACCAACACTTTCATAAAACACAAAACATCTTGTTAGAGGAGCTCCTTCAAAGATAATAATAAGTTGACCTCCTCTTATAACTCAGCCTTTTCAATACATGAGCTGAAGATCGCACTCAGCACTTGTAAGCCTTCGGCTCCATGCGCAGACAACACTACATACACTATGATACAACACTTACACGCAGACATGCTTGAAACACTCCTTCACCTTTAGAAAAAAATATTTCTTTCGGGGCGCCGTTATCGGAGGGAGGCCATCGTAGTGCTTTTCTGAAGGAGGGGAAGGACCCTTCCTCTCCAGCGAGTTACAGTCCCATTCCCCTGACAAGCTTCCTGTGTAAGTTGCTCGATAAGATGATCAATAGGAGACTCATGCACTTCTTAGAGTACAATAGTCTTCTGGAGAGCTGCCAGGCTGCCTTCATGGCGGGGAGGTCCACCAACGCTGAACTGGTTGCATTGGAATTATATGTAAAATATACCTACATCCATTACCAGTATTGCATAACAGTCTTCTTCGATATGGAAAAGGCCAATGACACAGCTGGCGGTACGGCATCTTGAGTGACCTGAAGTCGTTTGGTGTTTCCGGCAACATGCTGAACACCTTCGCTAGCTACATGTCGGAAACGACATTCGAGTGAGGGTTGGCAGTGCTGTTTCGAATGTGCGCGTTCAGGAAAATTGCGTCCCTCAAGGCGGTGGGTGAGCTGTCCACTATTTATTGTTAATATGAACTCGCTCTGGAAGGTATTGCCACGAACAAATTCCTGTTCTATATATGTAGATGACGTCTAAATATCTTTTAAATCCCACCACTTTTTAATTTTTGAACGCCAGGTCCAGCTTGGGGTGAACAAACGTGCTGGCTGGGTGGACACGAATGGTTTTAAACTAAACCATGCAAACAGTACTTGTGTTGTGTCGTCACGGAAGCGCGGCATTGATCCGGACCCTGATATCTCTGTTATTGGTGTACAGTAAAACCCGCTTATATCGAACACGGATATATCGAATTATTGCCTATATCGAACCCTTGTATAAATCTGGTAAAATTACATGCATTTAAAAGTTTTATATCGAACGCGATTTCGCTCACAATGGATATATCGAACTCTCCCGCGCGAAATTTTTCGCTGTCCTTAGGCATGCGGCAGGGCTTTCCCGCAATACATCGGTGCGCAGCAGTGGCGCGGGTGTCGCTTGCGACTGCCGTGGCAGAGTGGACCAGCTCCACGCATGCATGCCGCTGGAGCCGAAAGAACCACATTTGGCGCTGCGGGCTGCGGTGTCACTGAACTTCAAATCCGCGCCAGTCGCTTCCCGCACTTGCTCGGTTCGCTGGGTTCACCGTTATTCGCTTGTATCGATGCTTGTCTCCGCTCTGTCGAAGACGGCGAGGACTTCGTACCGCTTCGGAGCACGAGGGAAGCCGTCACTGGCGTGGCCCTGCTACGGCGATACTGCAGTGCCATTGAGGGCAGCGGTCTTGTGCTTGTCGACTGTTTAGATACCATGGAGCAAGCAGTCCCCAGCAACGCGTTGTGCTCCGAGAAGCAGGCTACACTCACGCAGCTCTTCCACCCCAATAAAAAATGTTTTCTTTAATAGAAAGTGACGTATCAATAGTGAACTGCAGGGTGGTAAGAGCTCTGCGCTAGCTCTTGACTCCTTCGGAAAGATTGCCCTCATATAAGTTTTTTGCTTCACTTTCTAAACCGAACTATTTTACAATCCTCGCGCTGTTTTATATAAGGGGGCGTTACTGTAGTAATCACTGCCAAAGGGGAACATAAGTTTTTGGGCTTATTATTATATAGTAAACTAACATTTATTCCTCACTTGAAGCAGTTAAAATAAAAATGCCTAAAAACAATGAACATTTTCAAAGTCCTGTAACAACAAGGCTACGGTGCTGACAAGCAGCTCTTCCTGCACCTTTATACTACAGTGGTAGATCTCGCTTGGATTATGGCAGTGTCTTGTAAGGGTCTGCGACAAAAGCGGCACTGTGGCGCCATTCGCACTAGCCCCGTTTAAAGCATCTATGCAGAGTGTAACAAACGGTCCCTATATCACGAGAGGATATACACTGACTTTTTATATGCCTCCAAAATCATTTCTATGAGAAATCATCCTTCTAATTCGACAACTCACGATGCATGCTTAGAGCGACTCTTTTTACACCGTCCATCTATTTCCATCCATTTCCCTATGAGAGTGAGAGCAGAAGCATCAGAGGTAAATGTTTCGTTTGCACACATCCAAAAGACACCCACATTTGATTTTATTGCACCGTGGAAACTCAAGGCTGTGTGTCGTGACCACCTGCCCTTTTTGCAATTGAACAAAAACAGTGCACCGAGAGTAGCTATTAGGCTGTGTTTCCTGTTCCTGCAGGAGAACCACCATTGCGAAGGGTATTAATACAATGCATCAAAGACAGCTACGGCTGTGTCTTGGGCTGCGCATGGCCTGAACTTAAATATCTGTAGAATAATGAACTCCCACAACATAATTTTAACGGCTGAAGCACACGGCATTTTACTTGTTTTACATCACATTCTATGACAACGAAACCGCCCTTGAAATGGCGGCTACTAAAACAATTTTTAATACTACAAACATACCAATATTACCGTACACTGACATGAAGCCACACATCAGACAACAGCTTCGCGTAACATGGCAAACGCACTGGAGTAAAAATACAGACAAGTTACACGTAATAAAGCCATTCTTGGGACCATTCACCATCGACCCGTGCAGCAGATACACAGAAGTTGCACATGCTAGGATATGGATAGGGCACACACGTACCACACTAGTATCAGCTCACAGTGTCTTCAAGACCTGTGTGTAGCAGATGCGGGGAGGTCCTATTCGTAGTTCACATGCTCATGCAATGCAAGGCATTCGACACAACATGACAAAACCACTTCAGAGAACTCTACAGACAACACATTCCGCTGCACCCAGCATTGTTTCTGGGTGACAATGCCATGGTTTCGGAGAAGCGCGTGTCTAAGTATTTGTCAGACGTTAAGTTTTCAAACCTCATTTCCTATCATGCATAATCAAATCCGGCCTCATACACCAGCTATCACCATTATCTTTAATTGATTTTACTGTTCCTGGTTTAGACGTTTTTATACCGAACTTTTTGTGGTAGTCACTTCTCTTCAACCATTAAATACCTTCTTCTCTGGCGCTCTTTGCCCTCGTCGGCCTTGCGGCAATAAACACCAAACATCATCATAATCATCATCAATGCATTTGCATCTTTTCTATTTATTTGGTGAAACATCAGAAATTTTCTTAATTTGAGCGAAGGCGTGTTGTCGCTTTATTTCATTGTTCTCTTGCTTGTCAGCACAAACTGTTCTTGGTTCGAAAGAAACACTTTTCTTTCAGAGTGAAGTAATTTACTGTTAATTCTCCCGAACAACTATTGGCAGTGTATAAATATACTGAACAAAATTATTGATCAAATTTAAGAGGCAGCCAATGGTACATCTCATTCAAACCGTGTTAGACATGTGAATATGTAATGCGAATACTAGTACACGGCAATAAAAATCAGGTTAAACAAAAATATTGATTCCGCAATGAATAAAGAATCAACCACTCTCGTGTTTTTGTTTTCATATCTGTAGTCTCTCTGACCTCTTACCACTCTCACCCCCTATACTTATATTCTCTCAGGTGATTCTCTTCGTTTTCGCCTTGCTTGTTGGCGTCGCCCTTGCCGACAGGCACTACGGAGGCTACGGAGGCCATGGCAAGGGTCATGGTGGGCACCATGGCGGCTACGGCAGAAGGCATGGTGGTCACGGCGGCCACAAGGGTGGCTACGGACATGGTAGACACAAAGGCGGCCACCACTACGGAGGTCATGGACACGGTGGCTGAAGGTACTACGGGTGATGTGGCCCGTTTCAATGAAATCCATCGAGAGCAGGAAGATACCTGTGTAAAAGCTCCCCAATTAATGTTCCAATAAATGTTTACACGCGTAGGGGGAGAGATGTCTCAAGCGCAAAGTTGTGTGCTATCATTCTTCACTGAAACGCGTGCATCTCGGCAATTAGGGAAACGTGTACATCACGGCTATCGTGAATAGATAGTAAGTAACAAAAAACGCGGTAATCTTACGTGGACTGGGGCGAACTTCTCGTATGGCTGTCTGTACTGTAGGACTTTTGTAGTACTGGATGGAAAGCCACACAATAAAACAACAAATATATTCACATACAATGCGCCGGAGTAATCATTCACACGAATTCTGTGTTTTCCAAGAAGTTATTTTCACGCGACATATAGGTGCACAGTACCAGAAAGCGCCATTATGAAAGACCAGCGATGACGACGATGAAGAACGTGCTTGTGTACGATACGCTGGCTGCCTGACCGCCGCCATTTAAATAATGTAAATAGATTGTTTGCCTTTTTGACGGTTGGCCTCATCTGCTCTCCCACCTCACCTAATTTGATGGAGTGTGCGGGGTAATGATTCCCGTCCTGGCTCCAGCTTTGCACCCCATCGAAATTGGTGCAATTATCGAGGGGCCGTCAACCGCGTCGAGAAGCCCCAGACTCGCCGCAACCAGCACTCGATAACGTTTTCCTTCCCCGTGTCCACTGCCCGTGACAAGCGAATCCGGAGCCGCCAACAGCCGATGATATGCGACCAGATGACGGTAACGAGCGCCGGCGCTGTGGTGCGACATGTTAAGAAGCTGTCACCGGTTCGTCGTTGCTTTGCGGACATTGCTGCTGCGGGCAGGTGTTCAATAAACCCATCACCTTCATCCGTGGTGGCAATCGGTTCCTTCTCGTGTATTTTATCGCTTTGCTCGTCTGCATCACCATCCTCCACTTGCGTCAGTTTCGACCGGAACGGTCCCCTTCGACCGGGGGATATGTCACGGGACATATAGGTAGGAAATATAGGTAGGCTGATGAGCCGATCAATTATTTCTTCTTGCAGTTGCAAGAGGATATCTTGGGCAGAAATATTTGGTCGGAAGCCGTACATTGGGGTCGGAAAATGGCCAATGTCTTCGATACATGGAAATAGGAGGTTTTGCACCATATGTTCAAGGAGCTTTCCCACACAAGACGTGAGGAAGATGGGCCGTAGGTTTGAGGCAGCAAGCGGTTTTCCAGGTTTAAGTATTAGACTGATGTCGGCATGCTTCCACTGGGGGGGAGGGCAACATGCTGGCAATCCAATGCTCGTTAATATAGTGTAGGAAAACCTCCAACGCAGTGACTTCGAGGTTCCGGAGCATCTTATTAGGAATCTTTTCATTGCCGGGCGTGGTGTTTCTGGTTAAATGGTTAACCGCTGCTTTCATTACCGCAAGCGTGAAAGGGCCATCTATTTCAGAATTGGGAGCACCCGTGTATGGTTTGTGGGGAGGCTGGGTCTTCTCGCTCCTATATTGCCAAAGTTTCGTGAGATCTTCTGTGCCGCGTTAATTGTGAATAACCCGACTGAGCTGATGTGCCGCGGCATAGTTAGATTCTTTGTTCCCCGTAAAAGACCAAAGCAGGTGCCGTGTGCATCCGGTGCCGAGAGTACCTTGAAACTGTGTGCATAAATGCGACCAGTTCTGCTGGCTGAGTTGCCTGGCATACGACGCCGCTTCTTGTGTTAGCTGGGCTATGCGAAGACGAAGTTTTCGATTTGTTCTTCGTTTTTTTCCAGCGTTTTATAAGCCCTCGCCGGGCTTCCCATCGCTGCAAAAGGTGTGCATCGATTGCGGGGCAGTCTTGGGTCAACGGTAATTCCTTGGTATATTTTTTACCTGCCGGCTAGATTCGTGCGGTCAATTCTTCAATCAAATGAATTGAGCGCGTCGGTGTTGCTTCCCGAAATTTTCGCCAATCGGTGAGGCGGGAAGTACCTATTCATTCGGGTGCAGCCTGGTGATGGGGTAGCTGTAGCTGCACGATATATTGGACACTTCCCAACGTTTTTGTGAGGCACTCCCAGCTTGGATCTTTGAAACCACATGTAAGCGTAAGGTCCCGAGTAGTGTCTCGTGAGACACTATTACCCAAGCGAGTGGGGGATGCGGGGTGTTACACAAGTGCAGATTGTTCATTCTAATTGCGTCATAGAGTAGCTGTCATTTTGGTTGTCCCTATGGTAACCCCAGATTGTGTGATGCGCGTTGAAATCGCCAATTATAACCAGTCCGTGTCTTGTCGATCTTTGTTTGACGGTCCTGAAGAGCTCGTTGAATTCGCCGAACGGTGATGATGGAGGGCTATATATGCTCAGGATGAATAGGCAGGCTTGTGTCTTGTTTTTTTGGAATGAGCTCTACGAAAACGTAGTCCAAGGTTGTGGGGAGGGTGTGTGTCTGCACTGTCTGGCTTGTCTGTACTAAAGTCGCCGTGCGTGCGTCCGAATTTGTAAGGTTCGTGGTGTATCCCGTGAGTGTTAATCTGATCTGTGCCAGTTTCCTGGAGAGCGAATACAGCCGGTGAATTTGTGTTCGCAAACAGGGATATGAAATTTTGCTTACTGCGGTATAAACGACAATTCCATTGCCAAATCGTCAGTGGTATTGAGGAAGGCGCTTAGTGTTCACCACTGTTGAATTATTCCCAGTTATCTTCAGATGGGGTAGTTCCAGGTGGGTCACTAGGGACAGGGTGCTCGGTATTCCGTCGAGCTTAGTTCTAGTTCGAGTTCTTAGTTCTAGCACATTCTCCTGTTCTAGTATATTGATGCGGGGATTATCTTGCAAAGTGGCTGGCTGTGACGGCAAAGGCGGGAAGTTATTGGGGCTGTTTCTGGGGAGGCGACAATTGCAGACCAGCTTTGTTGTCGCAAAGAAGCGTGGGGACGTTGGACGTTGACATGCGCTGTCATGTGAGGTGGTGGAAGACCTTCTCGCGCCTGGAACTGTAGCGGCCGCTCATATGTCGGGTTATTCCGAGCAAGGTACTCTCGGACGTGCAGCGGTTGCGGTGGTGGCCGGAGCTTCTTACGGCATTCTTTGCTAGCCGTAATGTGGGCAAGTCCACAAAGCTTACATTTTGGGTGCTCTTATGTTTCGGCGCAGGATTTCGCTCATTACACTGCACGCACACGGTCACCTCCGTGTTAGGGCAGGTGTCCCGTCTGTGTCCAATGTCACCACAGAGCGAGTGTTAAGAAATTAAGATCCGCAGGCAGGGGGCGACAGTAGGGGGAGTAGGAGAACAGGAAGACGAGGATCGGGGCCGCGCACTGCCTCGCTCATCGACCCCAGCACACTATCGGAAGCCAGACGCTGGTCCTCTTTCGCTACACATTTTCTGGTGACGAAACCCGGGAACCGGCACAAGAGCGGATATACGTTCGACGGCGCAGCGGCTCTGAAGCACCCGAGGCTTGCATATCTTCGTATTGCTTTATCCTGGAAACCTCGCCCTCGGCCGCCGCCCCTTTCGGCTCGTGCTCAAGCCCGCCCTTGTCCACTAGGTATTCAAAACCCCAGCGTCTTGCTTCATCGACTGGTGCCATGGACGCTCTGCGTATTCGCCGAGATATCCTGCGAGCGACCGTCTCCGGGACAATGACAGTCCTCGACGCCTTGCTCCGGAGCCAGGTAGCAACGGCCCTTGACACACAAAATGTCCTCGACCTCATTTTGCATAACCAGGTGAGCCTTCACAAACTCGACGCTCAAGTTCAGGAGAACCTGCAGGCTGAAGAGTTTGATGCTGACGTTTTGGAAGCGATCGATTATGACGAGCGTATCTGCGCCCTGCGAACGCGCGTACGTTTCTCCGTGAGCCATGACTCTTCCTCAAGCCCCATCCTTTATCCTCAGGCGGCCCTGTGTACTACCCGCACTGACACGTCCACTATTTGCTCGATTGCCAAGTAGGCACGGTGGACAATGGTCCCGGGTGACGTGCCGCCCGTCCGGGAAATGACTGGTGCGGCGGTAGAAGAACAAAACAATGACGACGTAGGCGCTGCAGCCTTTGAGGACGCCAAGCAAGGCCCCGAGGGCCTCAGCCCGGGAGAACGGCTCCAGCGGCCTCCCACCCTGGAGTTACCGTGATTGCCGTGGTGGAGAAATCTCAGGGACCCTGTCGAGACCTCGCCGTCGCTCACGCGTCTATCGTTTCCGAGATGTATGACCGGCCCTGCCGCAGCGCTGGCGTCGGCGACACGGCTCTCACGTCAGAGACTTCGCTACAGCCCTTCCGCATCCCTCGCTTCGACGACTTTACTACCGCTCTGGAGACGTCTGAGCCGTTCTGCCACGGCCCTAGATTCGATGATGCGACTTTTGTTTTGAAGACCTTCTAGTTTCCCTGTTGCCACCCTTACGTCGGCGACGCCTCTCTCGTTTCGCAAGCATTTCAGCGACACAGTTCTGAGTCAAATATATTTCCATTTGGTCCAGCAACGAAAACGCGGTTCGTGCAGAAGATGGACACGCTTCAGGGGACAACGAAGCACCTGCTTCTCCGGCGCTCTGTGAGCGAGATCCGACTCCAGAGGCGAGCAGCGGCCGCTCCTATACTATCCCGTTGGCGACAAATCCACGCGGCGACACAGGACGGTTGCTTCCATGCTCGCGACCCCTTCTCTGGCGAGCACGATTCCATGCTGGACGCGCCCTTCTGCTACTCTTACGTGCCCGACCAAAGCAAAGTCTCCTTGTCCGCGGAAGAAACAGCATTGTTACTTCAGCGCATCGATCGATTTGTGGAGGCCGGACAGGATATGAACACGACCACAGTGACACTGCATTCGCTGCATGTTGTCTGGGCACTTGGCTGCCCGCATGATCTGTTTCCTTTCGATCCTGGCGAGTGCCTTTCTGGCCGAAAACCGCGAGCACAGCCCATAATCCCGGATGACCTTATCAACATTCGTAGACTTCACTTTTAGATCTTACTCACTGTGACCCAACAACTCCGCAAGCGCTCATTGGCCGTGACGCTAGCTATGGACTTGTACTACCTCTCTCGAATGACAAGGCCGTGTAACAAGATCGACGGCAGCGAGACACCCAGCCGAAGGCCCCACTAGATCCCCCAGCCAGCTTACAAGCATCGCTGCTGTGGAATCATGCACCGCTGCGGAAGTCGGAAAACATGTCGTAGTGGGATACAGACTTTGCCACTAACCCTGCAACTGCCTGCTAGGCCCTAACCAACTTGGCGGCGCCGGGAGTATGTTAAGAAATAAAGATGCGCAGGCAGGGGGTGACAGTAGGGATAGTAGGTGAAGAGGAAGAGGAGGATAGGGGCCGCTCACTGCCTCGCTTATCGACTCCATCACCGTATCGGAAGCCAGACGCTGGTCCTCTTTCGCTACAGCGAGCAACACTAGATGGACTGTCTATATGGACGGCAGTGAGTGTACAGCCCGTGTGCAAAGATATAGAAAGGGACATGGCGGCCCTCAAATGTCAAAACTGCAGAACCGCACTTGCCTAGCATCCTTGCCTGTAGTAGCTTAGGTGATGAAGAGGCGATGATGTTCGGGAGCTGCTCCGTTGTGGTCGCGTGGACAAAGCCATGTATGACTCCCCGTACGGTTCCAAGGAAAGGTTTAACGTACGGCAAGACTTCATACCTTGCACTACCCATTTGTAGCGATGTGACGTCGCTAAGGGCATCGGCGTAGGTATCGTGGGGGGTGCTAGCCACGATGAGGTTTTGCACAGCTTGCATTTGAATTACCACGTTTGAATTTGAATTACCAAGGCTCCTTCAGGTATTCGGTTGGCTTTTTTAATGCTTGCTGCAAGTTGTCGGTCACTCCTAGCCACGATTCGGAGCCTGTTTCGCGGGCGGTATATGACTTCATAGTAGGCGTCGGGCAGTCTGGGGACTGGCGCAATTCGACCAGAGTTTTTAGGATTACCGGGAGTCACCTGAATGTTCCTTGAAAAGGCTTGCTGCTTGCTTTTACGTCTGTCGCTGAGCATTTGCTTCCACGGGCCGGGTTTGGGTAACGTACGGTCGGTTAGCTCGTCCAATTCCATTACGTTGTCATTGGAATTTGGCTCCACCTCTGCTGGAGAATGATCACTCACCAGAAGCTCCGGCGTAGCAGCTGCAGCCACAGCCACGGTGGCGAGGTTAGTCCTGGGATCTGAAGGAGTGGCGGTGCGATCTTCAAGTGCCGTTTGTGGATGAATGGTCGGTCCGAGAGCGTTGAAACTGGTGCCTATCAATCGGTCTTGACGTTAGCTAGCCGTTTGTATTAATTGCAACAGCGGTATCACAACGAAAACGCAAACTCTGACCATCGAAGTGGGAGCCTATATGCTCTGCGCCTTGTCTGCTCGTTCTGTGGAGAAGAGCAACGGACACAAATCAACGACCTCGACACTCTGCATTGCCGGTCAAAGTGACCCTTCGAGCCGCAATAGAAACAGCTCCGCCGGTTTGTAATTTGCAGCGGTTTTGTTACGGCTACATCTGTACAGTGCACTCTGCTATGCGGTGGTCTACTGCATATAGGGGGCACTGCCGCTGTGATGGCTGTTACCGTGGTTCCACCCAGGCAGCGAAGCACCTGCTGGTAAGGTAGCAGCCGATGGAAGGCCTGCTTCAGAAGTTGGGGCCTCGCACTTTTCGTGACGCCGCTGCTCTTGAACCCTGGGATGGTCGAAAATCCTTCCTGAAGACTTCTACCTGGATGCACAGAAAGTTCAGTATCTGGTTCACTTGCTTCGCCCTTTCCGATGAGCTGGCTCACTCGCTCACTTGCCTCGCACGTCCGGAAGAGCTGGCTGCACTGTCCCACGAGGATGCCCCCTTAACTTTCTCGCGGTACAGAATCCCAAGGTCGTGTGGCAGGGCCTTTATAAGTACACGATGGATGACCCCCGCGTACTCCATCACCGCCACCCCCAGAACATTCAGCGCGTTTACACGGACGGATATCTGGTCGTAGAGGTCTCGGAGCTTTTCGACCTCTGCAGAGCTTCGCACAGGGGCCAAGGCGAGCAAGTTGTCAAAATGGTCCTCAATGAGAAGGTCGGCCCGGCCAAATCGGGCGGTGAGGGTGCTTATCGCCACATCGTAGTTCGCCTCCGCGAGACGGATTCCTTCGATTGCGGCCTTCGCCTTCCCGTCAAGTAAGATGTCAAATATTTGAGTTTATCGATTTGAGCGAAGGAGGGATTGCGGTGAATGGTGGCATCGAAATGGTCTCAAAATGCTTGCCAGCTCCGTAGGTCACCCAAGAATGTCTGGATGTCCAGCTTGGGCACCGCGGCGAAGCGCGTGCTGGAGACAACGCCAGAGACCGCCGGCTGACGCAGGGTGGCGCCCGAGGTCTCGTTCGGGCGATGTCCCGTTCAGAATCCCCAGCGACAGCGTGTGGACTACCCGCGGTCCTTGTGGCAAACTCGACACACGTCCGAATGTGCACCAGCTCGGCGTCGTTATCCTTCGAGGCAACCAGGTCTGCATCGAAGTCCTCCTCGCTGAGGCCCTCCTGCATCTTCTGGTCAAGAGCGTTTATCTCTTCATACCTCATGTTGAGGAGGTTCAGCGGCCCTTGAAGAGCAACAGCAAGCGTGGGCGGATCCAGCAGTGGGGATTAAATGGCGGCAATTCCATTCGTTATAGGGGCCCGAACCACACCATGGTGGCGGCTGACCTGGTCCATGGCTGGAGACTCGCCAAAACCAGCCGACCGGGTGTCCTCCGCACGATCAGCGGCGCTCCTGAGCAGGGGCCTTTTTATTGCCATCATCATTGTCGTTCCTCCACACCGTCGTCTTGTATTTTTGGCCTCGCAGTATTTAACGCCCCGACGAGCATTTTCTTCACGCTTTCCGCTTGCAGCAGCGGCCCGATCGTCGTCGGTGGCCTCTTTCTACCACGTTCGCATAATGGTTTCTTTACTAGTGGGTATCGCCGCTCGGGGGCACCGCGAGCAGTACTTTCCCACACGTGCCCCCGCTTAATTCGCAAGTTCCGGCGATTCAAGCAACGTTTCTCTTTATACTCTGTTTATCCATCTTTATTCACATGTCGTGACTCCGCCGAACCAAAAATTCGGCCCTCCAGAACCACCACGCACCTGAGAGAGAGAGAGAGAAAAAAATTATTTCCAGTAGGTTTAAGGGGTCGGGGTGGCCGCAGGCTCCAGCCTGGCGGTTAGTAGCGAACCCCTGTCCAGAAGGGAGAGTTGTGTCCATATGTCAGAGCTACCCCACGCCCCCTCTCGCTGCTCGTCGGAGGAAATTAGAGGGAAAGGGTCTGTAGGGCAGCCCCACACGGAGTGGGGTACAGTGGAGCGTGTGCTACAGGCAGGACAATTGGGGGAGGGGTAAAGTGAGGGGTGAATGGGGGGAAGTACCACTCGGCAAGGGAAAGTGTGTCCCTGGAGGAGTCGCCATTTGCGTTGCTGCGCATGGGTGAGCTGAGAATGGGCGGGGGGTATTTGCAGTGGGCGAGGCGGTTATGAATGACAATGTCGTGGTAAGTTGTCAGTCTGTCCCTGGCTGATCTGGCCCCGTGGTAGGGAACGAGGCTGGGGCCCGCTCGAATTGTAAGTCCTCGAGTGACGACGTGGTCTTCATTTCCACCGAGGCCGGCATGAGCTGCTGAACAATTCTACTGGGGAGGCTGGGGAATTTCGAGCTAGTATTTTGAGTGTTAGTGGCTAAATAAAGCCACGAGGGAAATCTCGAACGGCTGTTTTAGAATCTGAGATTATAATCGCGGTGGTCGGCGTGTGTGACAGCGCTAGCGCTATAGTCGCCAACTCTGCCTCTTCGGGAGGAGGCGTTTTCACCGTGAGGGAGCTGATGGGAGGGTAGTCAGGCCTGTTGATCACGGCTATCGCATATGCGTCATGGTGGCAGTATTCACGTGCCCGAGAGCCAAGTCTGTTTCCCCGAAGCATATTTCCAATCATTACGCTACACAGAGCCCCACGTGACATGTCCGATGTCACATCGGGCGCTATTCTTTTCAACACCTGCTAAAAGTACCCTACTGTTCAGGCTCTATGGCCTTGATGTAGAGTACTCGAGAACTGGCGCTGACGGCTTTAGTTCGAGCCCGAGGAGGTATATCTATTCGTTTTTGTAATTGTTTACCATTCTTAACAGGAAAGGGTTGTATTCCCGGATACACCAAGATTTTGATGTCATATCCGTCACGGAAATAACGCCAGCCCAGCGAACACAGGAGAAATGCCAGAAAAGTTTTATTATTCCGGATGGTGCTGCCTTCTAGGAGAGGTAAAGCGAAGTAGCGCATTATGATGATACCAAGCACGGTCAGTTGGCGTAAGCTGCGTTGTAGCGACGGCGATGGAAGAATGGCGCGAACGCCGACTGATTTGACGCTACAAGAAACGCCAGGGGGTAGCGGAACGCATTCGTGCGTTCGCGGTTCAAGCTATAAATTATACCTCTCGCGTTCCACAAGCTCAGCTCGTCGCCACGCACCCGCCTGCCGCATAAGCCACGAAGCAGGACCGAAGTGGTCCTACCTTTCCTGTAGGGACCAGCTAGCGGGACATCGCTCGCCAAGAACATCGACAATGCAGCCGCCATCTAGAAAATCATGCTCCTTTCGCTGCAGATTTCGCTGCAAATTTCACTTTCGTGGCTTACCGACTCTTAATTAACGGGAATCGACCACAGTTTTGTTTTATCTTTTTCTTGTAAGCAGTAATCTACGGGATGTTTTTGTTAATAATAGTGATTTGGTAGGTTTGAGGCCGCTTTAGGTTTCGGGCGCAGCCAATGAAGAGATTTCAATACTGGTCTGCATTGCGCGAACGGATATGTCACGTGGGTGCTCTATGGAGCGAAGCGTTTGGAGATACGCTACCCGAACCGTTGGTTGCTCAGTCGTAACTCTCCGGCCTCCACGATGTGCTGGCCTACACCCGCCCGCAGATGCCGACGTGGCGCCTTGGTGTGCGTCTGTCGCAGCAGCTGCGGATGGAAAGGCATCCATTTACTCTCATTCCATTTCTACGCACACTAAACACTACCCTACTCCAACCGTAGACGCCAAGGCGATCTCCAACGAACCTGAATTACCCGAGACTTCTTTCACTGTAAAATCATCGTACGTGAACGCCTATGAAGGAGAACAGCTCTAAGACGACGGTATGAAAGAAACTGAAAAGGACGCCGCCTCTCACATGAAGAGGCACTCTTTGGAATTCTGGAGGCCATTCAAAGCACCTAGACCAACCGCTCAACCATCCGCACAAAGTTCCGTATCATCACTGACTCGCACGTTGCCCTCCGTTAACTGAATAGTACGTTCAAGCCTAACTTCATGGCCACCAACATTCTTTCCAAAGTACGGAACCTCTCTCATAAAGAACTCACCATACGCATGGTCTGGACTCCTGCGCACACCTCGAAAGCGCACGGCAACCTAACAGCGCACTACACTGCTACGAAGTGCCTATTAGATCTCCCCACAGCTCTGGACCCCACTTCAGCACAAGTTGACCCACAGAGATCATCTGAACAACATTGGCAACAAGGAATTCGTCAACCTAGAGCCATCCGCCGCACCGGCTAGCCGAGGCCTCACCCCCTGATCTCCACGCCCAACTAAAGACCCTTGTTTACTAGACGACGTCTTCACCAGCAAAGTTACCCCAACTCGGCGTATGCCCTTCCCCCACCCGTAATTTCGAAGTAGACGAAGCCAACGCGTTCCTCCTAGCACAGATGGTCCCACTGTGGCACCAACAAGACACCCAACTGTGTTCCACCTTATTTGATCATGCGCAACCTTCTCAGACGGCCGTGCGCAGTTACTCCCAAGCGCCAAGGTTCCGACGTCAGCGTTAGAGAAGGTCGAGTATGCTAGGGAGAACCCCAAAATATAAAACAAAATCACAAAATGTGTGCCTAAAATGGTCTCTATAAAATGCATTATTGGCTGACCGACTGTCTTTCAAGTTAACCAGTCGCCAGTGAACACCGGTGCGCTTCCCTCATGCCACACCAACCATAATGTGCCTTCAAGAACTATACCGTACACGCCCTGCGCTCAGGGGAAGAGTAATCTGGGCGTTTCTCCAATGGGACCTTGAGTGACAACTACTTTAATATACTGCAACTCAAACATTACAGAGTCACATGTACTGCAACTGATAAGTCGCGTATTTACCCATCTCTTTTTCTATCCGCTACCCAAAGTGCTTTTTATAAAAAACTTGTGTGCATTGAATTCCTTCATCCATTCTCTTCTGGTATTTACTTCACAGCGCAACACACAATGTTGGAAAGCCAGCTTACAAAGCCCACGCTTGACACAACCTTCCTAAAGTCAGCTTCACTTCTCAACCGAGATGAATTGATGGGAAGACATTTTTTCAAGTCGAGATAATGTCACGTTATATAAATTATGAAGAGGCGGAGGGGAACGGATGGCTGAAAGAAGGTGGTTCCGAACTACGCATGCAAAAAACGGGATGTTTACGAATAGCACTTCCTGTGCATAAAAACACTGCAGTACGCTTTCTACAGAACCACATTCACAATACTAGGTAGGAATCGACAGGGTTTGTCATCCGCAGCGCAAATATATATGACTTCCAATTTACGGCTCAGTTACAAGTTGTTCCAGTGGTGGTAGCACCGTTGTTGCGATAACCCTCGTGCTGCTATAATGTATTTCACCAGCTAAATATAAATAAAGCAATTGCTTATGGGGGCAGAATCGTAAGGAGCTGCGGAGCATTTTCGAAGTTCTTTATGGCTGGCCCCTGTGTAAAGTCCACTAGCAAGCTCCGCGGCCAGACGTCCGTCGCGCTGTGTGGGAAAGGACACATCCCCCCGTCTCGTATGCACGCAAAGAACTGCCAATACTACGGTGTTGTCATCTTCAGTTCGCCACGGCGCGTTGGGAGAATGCCCAGGGAGTAACGTTCCTTTGCGAAGGCCAACTTTCCCCTAACTTTGGAGGAATGCGTGTGTAGCGGATCGCGGAGGGGTAATTTCTAGAGAGCTTTAACATAGCGGATAGCGCACGTTACGTTACGGTCGAGGGGTACGGGGACTCGATTGGGAAGGTGCGCATTCATTCAACGGTGAAACGCAGCCTGACCCGCCGAACTCCCGCATTCGTTCCGGTGAAGGATGGCCCTCTCGTCGTCTCCGTGTTCGCATCAGCAGTCGGGTTCCGTTACTCGCCCACCCCAGCGTGGCGTATTCTAGCCGCTATGCTTAAACTCTATTGTTGTATGGCGCCACGGCTGCCGCGAACTTCGCCGCGAGATTCCTCTGTCGCGAATCACCGCGGGAACTGTTACACTTCGATTCCGCCCCCTTTCCTCAGTCACATTTTATTCAGTATGCTTTCTTGCTGCAGCGTGCTTGCTCGTCTTGGCGAATAACTAACAGGCTTTCGCCTGTACGCGGTTGCGCCTAATTGATTATTGAGCATGTAGCCACGCAGCCAACCCAGCAAGTCATACGTGTCTCTCTGCAGTTTCTTTCAACTAGGAAGTTACCTTTTTTAGAGGCGCTTCCGTTACCAACATAGTGTCACTCCGAGCATTCTATTGCCTGTTCATTTCTAAAGCCTTCGGCCATTTTCTAGGCCACCACTTGGCCACGAGTTGAATTTTTTATCTTTCAAAAGGAATTATGCTTTCGAGTTACTAACAGCCTAAGTGGAAGGCAAACAATGCCGCCCTTCCCTGCCCGAATGTCGACTTTGTACGAAGCCCTTAAAGGGGCCCAGAAAGGCGGTTTGAGCACGCTAAATGAACTAGAGCAATCGTTAGATTGGGTCATCAACGTCATCTGTGCTAAGTATTACCTTTTTACGCGCAGCGGAAAGCTCACACTTTTGTTGCAAAATTTGTCGTTCTTTTCTCACCCTTCCCTGCGGACGCCGCCATCTTCACATGTCTACGGCCGCCATCTTCACCTGGACGCCGCCATCTTCTCATCAATTCCCAGGTCTACGTCATGAGGTAGACATCCTGCTATTGGGCTGATTTTTCACGCATTTCCGGCAAAGAGATGTGTCGTATGCCCAGCATCGGCTCACCGGCTGATCTGCCAGCGGAGTGCCGGAGTGCTTGGACATTTTACGACTATCCAAACAAGTGTAAACAAACGCCTAATCGTTTGTATTGAATGCAACAAGGCCAAAATACGACATGAATATTCTCTTACCTGAGTACGTTCTATGAAGAAAGTGTTGAAGCCCCGTGGCACTTATTTCGTGCAATCGCAGAGAACGCCCTCAGCCGAATGCCCGGGTTTGACGCATGCATTTGATTCAACTTCAAAACAATCAAGAGAAGCGTTTCGAACGAACACAACGTCACAACATCCGCTGCAAGTCTGAACCTCGATTTACAGATGATCGGTTGCCTCCCCCTGCCCGTCCTAAATTCGGCACTCACCTCGCGAGCGATTTGCGGAGACGAACAGCAAGTCACACTGGCGCGCAAGCCGAGAAGGCTTTTAGCCACGCACAGTGCACATACCCCATGCTAGGATGAGTCATACGTAACTCGAGAAGGATAATTCGGACCATGGGAAGCACTATCCACACGCGGAAGTACAACGTCCCATTTATTCGCGAAACAAACGCGTCCACAACACACAGACCATCACCTCCTATATTTTTACAATGCGAAACGCATCGCGCGCTTCTCAATGGGAGTGTGTGGTACGTCTTCAGTGCCCACATGTTGCGACGTGGCGCCCCGAGTTGTGCCAGGATCACGCAAACGTAACTCAGTTCGAGAGCGGTTTGTGCCTTGTTGCCAAGGCAACCGATGTTTCAGATTGTCAAAGACATGGCGCTCGCGCCAGCGCTAGAAAGCTCAGACTCGCGCCTGAGCATGTTTTGCCAACGTTGCCGCTCTCTACCACGTGTCACCCAAGCTGAACTTGTCACATGATTGAAGCGCTGGGAAGGCTACCAATTGGGGGAGAGTGGCTTGGTTAGCCGGGCCGGGCTGATGCGTTGGGCATTGTAAAAATACAGGAGGCGATGCAGACACACACACACACACACACACACACACACACACACACACACACTCACACAGCTTCGACCGCTGGCTTGGCTCAGCTGCAAGCTTCTTTCGGACAGTCAGCGATGTTACGACGATACAGATCTGCGTGAGGGCGACGTGCTAACCACTCGACGTATTTAAAATACGGGGGAAAATGGCTTGGTTCATCGGGAGAAAATTACTGCCCACAGAAGAGCGCAACCGTGGTTGGTTGTCCCCCTACTTGCCGCCATGTTATAAACGCAAGCAGCCTCACGTACGCACGCTATTTTTCTCAAATAGCGCCCGCTATTCTTCCTTCCGCTAAACGCAGAAGCGTCTTAACGTACTGCGAATGCGCAGTGCGAACGATGCAAAAAATAGCGCTCGCTAACTGTTTGCGTACGGCTGCGTACGTTATTCTAAAACTCTCTATTACTACCGTTCACAAGATATGGGTGCAGCTTGTCAGAACGTGGGCGCACGCAACTCGAGTGCGGCGCTGGTTTGCTCTGCGCCTTCCCGTTCATCGCCACTAATAAAGCGATCCGAACCGGCGCGTTTTGTGCACGGGTTCTGTATCACTTTAAAATGTCTCCACATGCCGCGGGTAGGAATTACCACCGCCCCAAAATAAGACCCGGCACCAGCGGGGCCACATCTAAGACGGGCTTTTAGATGCAAAGCATCTTTTGCTCGGGGCTATGTCCGTTGTCCTTCCGGCGTCCGTCCGCACCTCTGCGCCTCTCCGCCTCTCCACGCCAGCTGTGATGAGGTCACTCTCTCCTCTCCCCAACAGCTGTTCGCACTGCTCCTCTCTCCCCTCCTCCTCGCCACTTCAGATAAGCCAGGTCCGCCCCGATGCTCCCTGCAGTTGCTGCTTCGGTCTGCGCCGTCAGATGAGCTGATGATGGACGCCAACAATTCTCGCAGTGACCCGCCGCGGTGGCTCAGTGGCTAAGGCGTTGCTCTGCTGAGCACGAGGCCGCGGGTTCGATTCCCGGCCGCGGCGGCCCATTTCTGATGGAGGCGAAGAGCAAAAAAGTTACACCATCTTCCCACGTGGGAACCCTGAGATGTAAAGCATCTCGAGTTTGCACGAGTTTGCATGGCTTTGCATCTGCTCAGAGCTCCATCGTGGGAAGATAGTGTAATTTTTTTGTATAAACAGTGCGCGGTGCATCAAAGAGAACGAGCGCACGCTCCTCCCCGTGCGGCTTCGAGTTCACCACCGATAAAAAGTCACGTGCCGCTGATAGCAACTGGAGCAACGTACACCGTGAAAGGGCAAGGCCAGGCCGCCAACATGCGGCGAGGTTTTTCCTTCGCTTTTCCAGCCTTGAACAGAGTGCGGGATCAATGGTGTCAACAAATTTGAAAAAGGCGAAAGAGCTTGCTCGTAGCAGACGGCAGCCTGAGGAGCGCTATAGCCGAAGCACGTCACCGCTGAGGAACGCAGCATCATGGGAGGGAAGGCCCGCGCGCCGTCAACGACGGAGAAAAAGTTGAAAGGAGGAGGAAATGCGGCGCGACGATAATACGCGGTTTTTGATTTACGATTTTTCAGCTAATACTCATCGCTTTAACAAAATTCTTGCGGGAAGAGATTTCTAATACATTGCTTTATTTGGTTACATGTACATCCATGCATCGGCGGAAGGTATTTTGGGACCCCTTTATTGAAGGACAAGCAGTATGTAACGTAATGACCTAATGATTAGGCCAATTTGAAGCACTACTCAGCTGCACGATTGCAAGGACTCGCTAAACGGTTATAAATAACGTCTATCTTGTATCTCTTCACAATCATTTTGTTGTTTCTCTCACTACCAGTTTAGCAGGCCAGTCACACAATGTGTTGCCCCAGTTCTAGGATAATATTTTGAGAATGACATATCGCTGAACTGGATTTCACAGCCGCGGGCCGCACCACCCGTAGTGCCTTCGGCCACCGGTTCCGTGGTGTCCAAAGTGGTGGCCCCTTTTGCGACCGCCATCTCCGTACCCGCTGTTGAGGCCACCATGCCCATTGCTGCGTTTTCTCCCGTAGCCATCTTGCCTCCTCGCTCTGCCTATCACCCCTTTTCGATAATCCCATATCTCCCTCCCATTTTATTCTCCGCCCGCTGTTCTATATTTTAATCCGTTTGTTTACTCCCCCGACGTACCCATCTCTTCCAAACCTTTCCTCCGAAACCATTCCAAACACCTCTTCATCACCTCTCTGGCCCTGAAGTTGAGGCTGCCCCTCATCCAAAATACAAAGCCTCCGCCAACGTCGTTTCACTACCGCGCCATGTCGGTCGTATCTCTGAGCAGTCCCTGACGATTTGGTCTATGGTTTCCCGATCTCCACTTTTCTGTCTTCTACACTTTACGCCATGTGGTGTTAGTATCTTTAAGCTTGATGGGATGTGCCACAATCCTAGCCTTATACTTTTGGTACGTGATATGTACATACACAACAAGTAACTGAGGAAATTCAATCAAGGATTTAAAAGGACTGGGTAACTTCATTAAAATACTAAACTGGTGTTATTAATTGCTCTAGCTTGTTTTAGTGCGATATCTTTGTTGCTCTTTTAGATCCAACGCATCTCATGCTCGCCCCTCTGTCCTTCCTGCGTCTGTCCAGCGTTGTCGGCACAGCTGCGCCTCTCCTCCTCCCCTCTCTCCGATAGCTAACACTCTCTCCAAAACAGCTGCGGGTTGGCGCAGCGCGCTCTCACTCCGTTGCTAAGCGCCGGTGGCCGGCGCTGCGCTCGCCGCTGCGCGTGCTGCGCATGTGCATTACTCTCTCTCGCCGCGCTCTCCTCTCCTTCGGGCCCTGTGAATATAAAGCGGCATGCCGCGCTCCGACGGCCTCAGTCGACGGTCGTCCGCGTTACGCTTGCACTCTCGCAGTACTCGACGATTGCTTGATGCAATCGTAGAGCCCCTAACTGTGCACTTTACGGACCACAAGGCACTCATTCTCGTCTGCAATAAAGACCGTACCTGAGCATACGTGTACTGCATGTGCAGTGCATGGTGAAAATGAAAAATTACGCCCACCTCCCCTTCGCGTGAGAATCCCTGCTATAAGCGTAATCAATACGATGGAAAACGCCAATGGAACCCCCCATGAGATTTGTTGCATCACACCAGGGTTCCCGCGAGGGCAGGTGGGCGTAATTTTTTTCATTTATTAGCTATGCTTCTAGTGTTACAAAAGACCTACAGTACTGCCTGTCAGACGACTAGTTCGCGCTTGTCCTCATCATGTTACCACGGTTTTTGTTTCTTTTTATCTATTCATGACGTGGGTGACGAACGCGTTTCACTAATAGCTGATGTATACGCATTTCAGAAAACAATGATAGCACAGAATCATGCCTTGCTGTTACAGTGAGATATATCACTTAATCTACGTGTGGAAAACATTTATTGGTACATCCTTTGGGTGGCTTCCAAACGAATATCTTCGGGCTCTCGCTGAACATCGTTGCCACGTGCCACATCACCCGTAGTGCCTTCCGCCAGTGTACCCATGACCTCCGTAGTGGTGGACGCCCTTGTGACCACCATGTCCATGGCCACCCTTGTGACCATGACCGCCGTGCTTTCTACCGTAGCCACCGTGGTGTCCACCGTGGCTCTTGCCGTGGCCTCCGTAGCCCCTGTAGTGCCTGTCGGCAAGGGCGACGCCCACAAGCAAGGCGAACAAGAAGAGAATCACCTGCGTACAGAAGTGACAAAATAAGAAAAGTGGACATGGTTGATACTTAAGAAGGCCGGACTACAGGAATACCGGATGGCCTCCCCTTATGTTACCTATTCGGTGTTGGCACACAACCAACTGCTGCGGCAGAACTCATAAATAGGTTTTAGGCTGACGCTGTGTACAATATACGCATATTTCAGAAATGAACTCGCGGACCTCAACGACGGGAACATTGCCCTCATCGTAATCTGGGGGTTAAATCAAATTTGCCCTATATCATTTGGTTATAGGTATACTTCCAGGAGCATCGAACACAGCTTCTATCAAGTCGCACATCGTTCAGATTCAATGAAATATCAGAACACATAGGCTGCGGTTGAGCTTCTTTCGGCGATCACTAGCTTACCTAGTAAGATTTGTTGGGTGCGGGTTGTCCAGCACGACCCGTAGTCCGTCACAGTTACTGAAAAACTATGAACTACAACTAAGAATTTGAACTTATCCTACTCTATATCCCCCTTCCGCCAATATTCCAACCACCGCCTGATTGGATTCGGCCTTCCTGCAAAATAAATCTGCAACTAACTTACTAGTTTATACTTCCTTTACTGCTTTAGTTATATCGTTTGTTGAAACTTAGTTTTACAAGGTTATAATATAAAAGGTTATAATTTGGTTAAAAAATACCAGAATCAAACGATGTCAAATTTGCTGTCATTACCTATTTAGCATACGAGTGTAAAAAAGACTCGATGACGGTTAGAACGTGGGTCAATAAATTTTCGTTCAAGCGTGGAAAAAGCGAAGAAACATACCATGTGAGAGGAAAGTAGGCGAATGCGTGTTCTCTTGTCTGTTGATTGTCTGTTATTGCGAGGCACATGTCACTTAAATGAGTTCAGGGGAAGTGAACGCTGCTAAGTGTTGTAGGAACAGAACTAAGTCTTGGGACTTTTATATGAAAAAAGAGCTCACGCTGCGGCAAAAATTGTGCTTTTCGGGGGCAAAACCAATAAAATAAACGTTAACAAATAGTCTCCAAATAAAACAAAAAGCTACTATTGTATGCCTGAGAAATAAAAACTACGAAAATAACATTCGTACTCCATGATACACTGAAGGAAGCACAACCTGCAATCGCTCCCATTATGTAGCCGTCAATTTGCATTATGGTATATTGTTTGAACGAATCTTTTGTTGACTATTTCCCCAACTTTTTAAGAGGCTTAGAGAGCGTGCAAACCCAGAAAAAAGTGGCAATGAAAAGACTAAGCTACGTCCGAGCTCTAGCTCGGTGTTATTTCCTTTAGTTATACTTGTTCCATTTTATTATTTCAAATTTATTGTGTTGATTTGGTTACTCCGTGAGAAGACAGCCACAGGTGCCAACAGGTAGAAATTTACATAGTTAAGGCTCTGGTGGCTTCCGGTATGGCCTCTTGTAGTCACGTAAAATTAAGTAATCGATTCCTGGGCAAAATATATAATTATACAATTACGGTGACTCCTAATTATGGCGCGTTTAACTTTCCCTTATAAGAAGGTCCACATTTAAATTCTAAACGCTGTGTGATTCCCGTCTGTTTACAATACATGGGATCCCACGGAATCAAACTGCCAGTTCATGTTTTCTGCCAGGGTACAGTAGCTGTCCTTCTAATTGTTAAGCCAAATCCTTTGCACTCGCTTTAATTACCAAATGCTCAAAAATAATGGGAGTACGTTTTGCAGGCAACAGCGTTATGTGTAATTCATACAGCTTCACAGGTCACCCACCTCCACAGACTGGAACAAATTGTTTTAACGACATTACACGTCAAACACTCTGCGTTGGCAATATGGTGTATAAACATTCCAGGCCTCCACGTACCAAACTGAATTTACCTGCATTTTTCACCAATCTCCCAAAAATATTTTTGAAGGCAGTTTATCTCAATACCATGTCCATTTACAAAAACAAAGATATGTAAGCTCCATACTTACACTGGCCTTCATGGTTGCACGCTTGGAATGCTCGGCGGGCGTTGTAGTGCAACACTCTAACCCGACCTCACTTAAATACTGCCCAGTTCCAGTGAGCGGACACGTGTGGTACATAAATCGCTCGGGGTTTCCAACATTCCGCTGTTGTCCGCAAGTATGCCTGTTACGCTTTCTGTGCGTGATGTGTTTGTTGGGGATCCTTTTCGGGCTATGCTATGCAAGTTTCTCAGTTTTTTTTAACTTTGTGGCGGCTTGTAAGCAATAGCGGAATGCCTCCTACGTAAGCATTGTGTACGAACGACCTGTCTGCATGGGTTTTTTTCTGCTTATCTCAATGGCAAAGAAGGACACTGATCTTATGGTTCTGTTTCACCCTTGAGTATCTTCGCATTATTATCTTCTATAGCAACAACCACATCTTCCCGTGAAAGTACGATAAGATTTTCCTCGTACAAAACATGTTGAACAAATAGTCGCATGGTTCACATCAGCTGTAATCTCTCTGAAATGCCTTTGTCTCTCGAAAATACTTTCTGAAATCTCGTCCGTTACTCTACAAGGATACGGTAATTCCATTGTAGCGTATTCTTGTTACAAGTATGCATGATTGATAGCAGTAAAAAGTTTGAACAAAAGTACATAAGCACAAAATAATCCCTGTGAGAAGTCTGCGGAAACAGCAGATCTGTTTGTTGCTCTCTCGTGTTGGCTCAAACGTCAATCTGCGCTCGCCCGAGCAAGGCAGCGCCGTCGCCGCATAAATTGTACGGTTCGCGCTAGGAAATCACAGATAAACACGGGTGGTACGAGCCCCCCTCTCCTAGCATAACGGAAAAAAGCCAGCCCCTGCGAAACCCACTGCTACCACTATCGATGGGTTCCTGAACCTGCTCGAACCTCTGCATGACGTACCACCTGTACACCACTCAACCCGTCTTCACCTACAAATGCTCCGCAAATCAGTAATTTCTTTCAGTGACAGTGTATGAATATAATCTAGCTGCAATACCGGGTGTCTATAGACAATTCCGAGTGTTTCTTCTCGGTGTGGCTTTAGCCCTGTCATTCACAGTGCCTACGGCTGGCAGTTGACCTTTCGATAGCTGATTATTACATTGGATAAAGAAACTGGCGCACAAATTGCCTGCGCCAACCATGGAACGGAGTGCAAAGGCTGAATATAAAAAAATGTCCAATACTGCACTGGAAGCATGCAGGAAACACAAACTATCCCGAATGCAAATTTTCTTAAGCACTGAATGAAAGATTATTTTTCATAGACTCCTAGCCATGAGTAATTTTAGGGAACATTTTAATATTGACATATCGAAAAGGTGTTTTATTGTCATGTGTTTTAAGGACTTCGCAGTGACTGTAATCCCACTAATTATTATCCAGTGGGCTGATATGTTCCAAGAAGGGCCATTTTTTGTTTACTGGAATAAAAAAACATTTGCTGTCTTCCACTACGTGAAGAAGGCCGACCAGCGGTGCGTAACTTGGATAGTATTTACATTTTTGTGGTGCATAAGTTGGACTAGCATTAGCGGCTCTTTACAAACTACATTTTTCACCGAATGTTTTGTTGAAACAAGTTACAGCCGTTTTGTCTTACCGTACTCCCTCCGTAGATCTCCAAGTATGGACAAGATACAGTAATTGTTTAATGTTTACAGCTTCCCCGTGAAATGATTTACGACAATGAAATGAAACTCCGCGCAATGCTACAGTAACCTTACCGCTAGTTGTCATATCATTGGTGGATAAGTTTGATAACACAAGAGTCGGGGACGTATTCTGTAATCCCAATCTTCCTCGTAGACTGACAGGCTTTACTGTGAAACACACAATGTGGAAAAGAGAGCTCAGAAAGGCCAACCTTACACAAATTCTCTACCAGTCAGCTTCACCCGTAAACACAAATGCACTACTTCTAATACATTATTCCAGGGGAAATATAGGCCTCCTTATACGGATACATGAAGGTCCCAGTGCCCCGTTACATTTGATGATTTTGTATAAGCGGACGTGAGGCACACAATTTTGCGATCCCGGGTGTTTTAGAGGGCTACCCAAGGTGGCGCTCACTCTCGTGCGATTGTTCTTTTTGTCGCTTTGTTACCTTGGATAATATGCTGGATGGTACCATCAAAGATATTATAAAAAGACCTCTGGGTCTAGTAGTTATGATTGCGGCTAGGACAGCACAGGGCCTAATTTCGACTTCCGCAACAATCAAGTGAGACTACGGCCTTCCTTTCTAAGTTCCCATGAACATAGCACGAGAGAGACATGATATCGTGGATCATAGCCATAAACGCGCTGGTTGCAGAAAACCCCAAGTGCCGACTAAATATGATAGCAGCTATGAAAGCACAGGACCTTATTTCGGCTTCCGCAACAAGCAAGCTATACTATAATCGTCCTTTTAAACTTCCAAAGAACATAGAACGATAGACACCTGGGCTCAAGCCACACCGACAAGAAATACCCCGAATAATGAAGTATTTACAGCCTACAGTATGCTACAGTATGCTTATTATTTCCGTATTTCCTGCAAAAAACAGCACCGAAGCTTTGAGTTCCCATTCTTTCACGAATGTTTTGTGACCGTGGACAAATGTAAGTGACCAAATATTCAGCTCCCAAATTGGTGCAAAAACGCGAGATGTTCTATAGCTGGAGGCATTTGTGTGTGTGCGTCTCGGTGTTTCTTTATGTGCGTGCTTTTTTGTTTTTGGGTCTGCACTCTTTTTATTCGACAAATAACCGTTCTCTATTTGGATGGTCAGTTTTGTTCAGTCATGGACCCTGAAAGTAGAGGTGTTGCAAATTTGCATTCCGGCGAGACGGGCACACCCTCCTGTGATAAAAAGTATGACGCTACGATTATCTACCGCAAATGAATATGTGTACCCCTTCTAAAAAACGACCGAAATTGGATGGCGTCTATAAACAGTTATTCGCCGGACTAATTCCTTAAAGGTTTGCATCTTTGGTCAATAAGCTGTGTCACTTCGTCTTCGCAAGTCGTCCGCCTTCACGTATTTGAATGGCTTGTAAATTTGTTGTTGCGTGTATATTTTTATTTTCATCACTTTTATAGAACGTTTTGTAAATTAACCGAAGCACAGATATGACAGCGCACCTAACGTAAGCCTGTTAAAACACTGGCGAGATGTGATTAGTAAGAACGTTTTCTAACGAATAAAACTCAGTTCAAGGATGTCAGCATTTGTATGAGGTTTTTTGAGTAAGCAGTTTTATTTTCCAATTTATAGGAAGAATTGGCTTGCGTGAGTCATAAAAAAACTATTTAAATTATCTGACCTCGGTCTAAAAGTGCTAATATAGGCAAACCTGCATTACCACTTATAAAGACTCGAAAAAGAAAAACGACATTCAGACAACTTTTCAGAAAAAATTTCCCCAAGAGCACAAGCCTATCTTGTTCGCACCGACCCAAAGTGCGCAACAAAAAATAAAGAGAACACGCAATGCTGAACGCAAACGCGCCACAAACCAGACAATATGTGTGCGAAACGGAGAAAGCTTAGGTGCGCACAACCGCGGATTCTTCCAAACTTCGCTCGTCTTATGTGCAACACGTGTTTACTGACTGGAAGCGGACAGGCCGCTCGGACTAAGGTTTTGCACTACAATGCCTGTGGCGTATCCAACCGTGCCACAATGGAGACTACTGTGATTAGGGCGCATGCATATTCTTGTTGTACGATTCGTGAAATCAGCCTTCTACCGTAGGAGGCTTCCGCACAGCCAATAACGCTTTCGGGCGACTTTAGGGGATACAATAATAAAGCTATAATATGGTAAATAGTTGGAACGATGTGGGCCCAAATTTTTTGTCATTGAAATTTTATTGTAGCTCGAAGGGGAGTCATTTGAACCGTTTCTTGTAAAACCCAGTTAGCAATGTGTGGAGAACAATACCTGCTCTAAACCGGGCCATCGAAGTTGCCAAATGGTACTACAATAAATTCACAACGTAACACTTGTCAAAGCACAATATGGTAAAAAGTGTATGAAACCCTTTTGGAATACTGCTTGGTGGTTAAGCATAATTTATTATTTACGACTCGCTCTGCCAAAATCATCAGTTTATAGCTGCAACTAAGCCATGTTATCTCAGTTCATATCTTACGTTTACACCCCAGGTATGGTTTGAGTGATTAAAATTGAATAAAAGGCGATAGTCCACGAAAAAACAAAGTCTAAATTGTTGGGGTTAGCATTTAATTCGCAGCGCTACCCTTAATTTTGTTAAATATTTGCTCATCCCAAACTTTTGTTGTTGCTTGCAGACCAAACTAAACGTTCATACAGAGTTTGTAAGCTAACATTGCAGCCCCTTTATCATTCCGTATCATACCTAAAACTGCGCATTCGGACGGGACAAAGAAAAGAAGACACAGGACGGGCCCGTCCTGTGTCTTCTTTTTTTTCTCTTGTCCGGATTCGCATTTTTATGTAACAATATGAACCGACTAGCCCAACAACATGCTTTGCTGAGCTTTATACCGTATCGTATACGTCTTTTCTCTACATCGTCAGGTTAATTGTTCTTATGAGGACTCTATTAGGTTGCTGAATGTTGTTGAGAAAGAAATAATTACAGAATTCAGATGAAACAATTGG
This sequence comes from Haemaphysalis longicornis, assembly GCF_048455015.1. NCBI lineage: Eukaryota > Metazoa > Arthropoda > Arachnida > Ixodida > Ixodidae > Haemaphysalis > Haemaphysalis longicornis. The sequence goes on from NW_027526361.1 coordinate 220,117,073, forward strand.
CACCGGCCTGAACTTCATTTATCTATTGTTATTGGTGGAGGACGCTTTCGCCTCACTAAAAACCTAAAAGACAATGTACATCAAAAGTCACTTGCTTTAGAAAACATCGCCATGTGAACTGAACCTCTATTCCAAATTCTCGTTTTTACTACTGTGTTGAGGTAGCTGTCCGGGCTTTGTAAAGGTTAGAGTCAGTAATGATCACGTTAATTATTTTTACAATCTTCGCAAAATGCAACATCTATACAACATTATGTTGGACTTCGTAGGTTGTGCTTCATTCAGTATATTCCCAACGAATGCGTTTGTGTCTTTTCATGTTTATTTGGTGAAACGTCAGAAATTTTCAAATTTATTGAGAGTACCGGTTGTCACTTTATTTAATTGTTGTTTTTCTTTCCAGTGCACATTCTTTTTGGTTCTAAAGAAAGGCTTTTTTTTCTCAGTGAAGTTCTTTTCCATTTACTTCTCCCGAATAACTACCGCCAGCGTATAAATATACGCCTTCTACAGCCTCTTGCCTGCTACAGCAATTTAGTCTGCAACAGAGTGGCCAAAGTGCCAGGTATGGTAAACTGAAGGCACTGACACATTTACCAGGATGATCAATGACCTTTTTGACGCTTTGAACGCCAAGCTAGAATCGAGAGGAGTGAGGCACCACTCGAAGTAAATACATTTGATAACTGGACCTCTTTCCAATTGACTGAGCCTTGTATGTTATTCAGCGATAACTTCTGTCAGGATGTCAACTTCATAGCACTAATTTTTCCAGCTCCTAAAAGACTTCCACGAGATGCTCAACATGACACAGCGTAATAATAATAATAATAATAATAATAGTAATAATCAATCAATCAATCAATCAACCTTTATTAATAACAATAATAATCAAATTATTAATATTAACAATAATAATAAATGTATATATAGTGCAAGGAACAGCGAAAGCCTTCGTGCCGGAGCACTGAGAGTGAAAAATGCAGCTCTGAAGTACATCAACAATTTGCTAATAAACATTCATTCAGCAAAAAAGAACTACAAATCCGGCAAAACAGATTAGAAATAAAAAAGTGTGATCCAACCGACATTACATAATCAATTCATGCTGGCGCACAGAAACGGTATAAGGCCGCAATGAAATACATCAACAGCTGTCAAATAAACAGTCAGCGAGCAAAAAATAAGAAACTACAACTGGAAAGAATATTAGAAAAACAATAGTGTAATTTACCCAGCATTACACAATGAATAGAAACTGTAATATATGGTCCATTTAAGGAAATGTAAGTGAAAAGAAGAAAATCTTTACAAGACCCGGGAAGCGTAAATTTTCAGTTTTAAATGGACGCATAAATGAATACGACAACCTATTATGAATACGACAACGAGAAGAGGGAACAGCGTCAACCATGACACGACGCCCGATGTCACGTGGCTGAAGGGTAACCTGAACGCGACGTGGCGGGACGAAGGCACGGACTTCGGATCCGACCACACCATAATCGGCATAGAAATAAAACGACCGTGGTTTCTACGTACGCTCGGCAGAGCCCGAATCGTGGACTGGGACAAGCTCCGCAAGGACACAGACGGGGAACCCCTCGACGAGGAAACCGAAGGGGAGCTCAAAGAAGACAAGCAGACGTACGTGGAATGGGCGCGCGATCAGAAAACAGCACTCGCCAAATTTGCACAAGAGGTCACAACGACTGTGCAGACGCCCTTCGTCGACGCGAGGCTGGCCCACATCTGGGAGGCTCGGCACTCGCTCACGAGGCGGTGGAAGCGCCAGCATAGAAACAAGAAGCTAGCTCGGCGTATTGCAGTCCTCAACAGAGAGATTGCAGAGTACGCCTCCTAACTTACCAGAGAGAACTGGTTGAGTATGTGCGACGGACTGCAGGGCAAGCTGTCTACGCGCAAGACCTTGGGCCTCCTGAGGCACCTGATCGACCCGCTGGGCCGCAAGACGGCAACGCATCGCAACCTCACTAAGGTTCTGAATACCTACGACGGAGACGGCCGCAAGCTCGTCGCAGACCTGAATGCGCGTTACCTCAAGACCGATAGGGGTAAGTTCCAGATCCCCGAAACGTACGACGGCCCGGCGAACGACAAACTCGACGAGCCGTTCACGCTGGCGGAACTCTGGAATGCCATCGATGATAGCAACAGACGCAGTACTCCTGGCGGAGACACGATCACTTACACGTTGCTCGGCAATATGAGCGACGGGGCGGCCAAGAGGCTCCTGGGCCACATCAACAGGACCTGGGAGACCTCGCTGCTGCCCATGGAATGGAAAGAGGCGCAAGTGCGGTTCATCCCCATGCCGGGCAAAGCCCTCACAATCGAGAACCTGCGACCCATCTCCCTCACGTCGTGCGTAGGGAAGGTAATGGAGCACATGCTGCTCCGTAGACTCCAAACCTACCTAGAAGTGAACCAACCAAATGCCCGAAACGATGCACGGCTTCCGGCAGCGCCTCGGCACGCATGACGTCCTGGTGCAACTGCAGGAGCTCGTGATGAAGAAAGCCACTCGGAGTTCGTCACGTGGGATACTGGCCCTCGACTTAAAGGGGGCATTTGACAACGTCTCCCACGCAAGCGTTCTCGGTAACCTCAAGAAGACGGGATGTGGCCAACGCATGTTCGGCTACGTTAAGGATTTCCTGAGCAAGCGCATGGCGGTCATACAGATTGGAGGAGAGAAGTCGGACCCGATAGAACTGGGAGACTGCGGCACCCCACAGGGCTCCGTCCTGTCGCCCCTGCTATTCAACCTGGCCCTCCTCCCGCTGCCAAATCTACTCAAACAGATCGAAGGCGTGGACCACGCGTTCTACGCCGACGACATCACGGTGTGGACGAGTCGCGCGGGATCCGAAGCCTGGACGGAGGAGGTTCTGCAGAGGGCGGCAACGACGGTCCATGAATACGCCAAGACCTGCGGGTTGTGCTGCGCACCCCAGAAGTCGGAGCTCCTCATCGTGCAGCTCAGAAGACCCAAGAACGATGCCGAGCGCAATGTGGTCGTTACCATCGACGGCGTAGACGTCCAGCCCACGCAGCAGCTGCGCATCCTTGGTCTCTTGTTACAACGAGACGGCAAGGCGGCAGCGGCCATTGCTAAGATCAAGATGGCCTCCGAAAAGGTCACCGGAATGATCCGATGCGTTGCGAACCGGAACAGCGGACTTAAAGAAGACGACACCTTCCACCTGGTCAGAGCGTTCCTCGTGTCTCGCATCACCTACTCGGCCCCGTATCTCCAGCTAACGAAGGCGAACAGGAACACGCTAGACACGATCGTAACGAAAGCCACCAAGACGGCTATGGCCTGCCTCAGTACTCGTCTACGCAGAAGCTGCTGGACATGGGTGTATATAATACGGTAGACGAGCTCATAGAGGCTCATCGGTCTAACCAGACAGTGCGACTGAGCCAGACTGAGCACGGCCGAGCAGTCCTCTGGAAGATTGGTTGGCCCATCGAACCACAGATACCTAAGCACCGTCTACCTCCGCCGTGGAGGGAAGCGCTCAAGACCAAGCCTCTGCCGCGCAATATGCAGGCAGGCAGGAACGACGAGAGGCGTGCCGCGCGGGTACAGGCACTCGCCCGACAGCTGGAAGCAGACCCCCGGATCCTCTACGTGGACGCCTCACTTCCCCAGCACAGCAGCAAAGCAGTGGCCGCCGTCACCACCACATCGACAAGCTGGTGACCAGCGCTTCGCTACGGACGACAGACAACCAGCCAAGCAGAAGAGGTGGCCATCGCTCTCGCCCTCACGCATGGAGACGTGCATGCGGTCGTCACAGATTCCAAGACGGCTTACGGCAACTACCGCAAGGGGATCGTCTCCCGCGCGGCCCTAGCAATTCTCGCAAAGCGCAGCCCACCGGGACGAGACGTAGAGCTCGTGTGGGTTCCGGCACACTCGACAGTGGAAGGCAACGCCCTCGCCGACCACTACGCCCGCGAACTAGCAGACCGGGCCGAGGACGAGTCGGAGCTACCGCACCCAGTTACGCGCTACCGCGAGATTACCGGGTTGTACAGGAGCGCCAGGTGCAGGCTTCCCGTGCCGCACCAGCAACTCGACCGCAAGCAACAAACAATAGTGCGCCACGCACAAGCGGGGTCAATGGCGCACCCAGCTTTATTGAACAAGATGTTCCCGGCAGCACACAACCCCATCTGCCCGTTCTGCAAAAAGACTGACGGCACCCTGCCGCACGTACTGGCAGAGTGTACTCAGCTCAAGAATCCCCTACCTTCCCTCCCCCTTCCCCTTCCCACCCTACCCGAGCGATGGGAGATCTTGATGTCCAGCCCAGACCTGTCGACGCAGCAAGAGCTCGCGTCCAGGGGCCAGGAGCTATTGGACTCATATGCGACTCGGGAATAGGCTTCCCCCCCTTCTGACGCCTGCGAGCGTCACCTGAAATGGGCTCAGCGACAGTTGTTTCTCTCTCTCTTTCTCCTCCACGCCTTCATGGCGGCCAGGCCAGCCACGGGCCACGATGTGAGCTTGTGTTTTCATGCAAGGCGCGTGCGAGTGATTCGATAGTCATTTGTACGGCGATAGCATTGGTCCCGAGAAAAGTCATGGTTCCACTCATGAGTGTAATAAACTTATCTAAAATCCTACCCCAGCTTTTGCGTACACCTACGAGCGAGTGTGAGGTGGTACTGGCACAAAGGTTGCAACGTGAGCGAAGTGGTCCGTTTGACAGTAGGAACTGCATCATTTCCAGACTGTCGCCCACTGAATGCAAAGTAAAACCTCGACGACAAGTACTGTTGAGTGCAGCACAGTACGATCTACCCATTGCCAGACTCGTATGAAGTCGCCGCCGCAGCTCATCTGATTGCCAACCGCCGCGCTGTAATGTCAGAGGTGAGTTGTTTTACTGAGTGTCAACCATTTATCGCACCAGGAAGCCAGCGCTAAATCGGCGTACGCATGAAACATTTCTCCAACTATAGTTTTCGGTTTTTGTACTCAACTAAATCATGATTATGCTTAGTGGCCTCCCCTGTGTAACGGGGTGGCGTTGCACAGAGGCCTTAGTAGTTGCGCCACTGTACAATCACCTGACCAAGAATTTCAAAAATAAGTTATTAAAAAATAAAAAATAAAAGAACGATAAAATACCTTTACGAAATTTTTGTGCTAGTCTTACTTCTTTGGACGCATGTCTTCCCATATTGTTATCTGCTCTTTTCCAACCAACATTCTAACATTCTTTTACTAACCTCTACTGCTGTCCAATTCACATTTCCGCTAACCTTAAAGCCAAGGGCTTCCAGAAGCTGGATGGATCCCTCAATAAGGACTGGACGGATACTTTTGTACTACTTTACAATATGTCGCATGGTTTCTAGCTCCCTGCCGCAGCCTGCGCACACTTCTTTGTGTACCGGCTTGCGGATAAGCGTTTTTGTCCGCAAGAAACCCGCCCGGGCTTCAATAGGCAATTCACGCTCTTTGGTATTATCGAAGAATTTTTCGATTGAATCTCCTGCTTCCCGGACCTGTAGATATCTAAGGACTCCTTCGCGTCCATCGTCGTTTTCCAGGTCATTGTCTCTGATTATTTCATTTCATTTTTCATTGCCTTGGTCGTTTCCCCTGCACTCCCAGGTTTCATATTCTTTGTCCTGAGCCTTCTGGTTCTTTTCCTCCACTGTGTGTCCACGCTTTTCGTGTAAAGATACCGTACACTTTGGCCACCCAACTCTGGTGATCAATATTTTTAAGCCTTCTTCAAAACTCATCTCGCTCTGTGCTTCTCACACTACCAAAGCAGGCCAGTCACATGTCTCCCTGCACTACCTCATTTGCTGTTTTACTGTGTGCTCCTAATGCCAATCGACCTGCCGCCCTCTAACTGGCTTCTAGCCATGATTGAGTGTCTGAATATTTGATTTGACACACAATACCGCGTTTGAAAAGGTGAGTGCTGGTACCATTAGTCCCTTCCAGATTCGTCTCACTACTTCATATCCCTTATATCCCCACAGTGCTCTATGGTTTATGATAAAGGCGTTTCTTTTGCCTTTCATTCTTACATGCTCCTCATCGGGTTTTAGATACGCCTGACCTTCATTTATCCAAATGCCTAGATATTTGTATTCCGTTACCCGCGGCATTGGTGCTTGTTGAACGGATGCCGATTCGTTATTGGCGGTGTCATTAAAAACCTAAACCCCCGACTTTGCTGTGTTAAACTCTAACCGCAGTTCAGGGGCTTCTTCTCCGCTTACATCTGTGAGCTGTTGCAGACACTCTTTCCTATCTGCTAGTATTAGTATGTTATCTGCACATATCAGTCCTGGGATATGTTGTTCTACTTCCTGTCCTTTGCGGCTATAACACAGACAGAGCGCCACCACATAATGTGAGTGGGAGTAATATTATATCTGTTGATGCCACTACCGGTAATCGGGTTTAAACGCAGACAACGCTGGACGCTGGCGCGTTTTTGTTTTGTGCGAGATCCGGGCTCAAAGCGCATGCGCTGGTACAGTGTCCACGGATATGGCGGTTTTCAGTGTTGCCAAGCGAAGTAATCGCCCGCTAAACGTTTCAACGAATAGCACCTATAGAAGTTGCACCATGGTGACGGTTCGCACTCCCGTTAAAGGAGCCATGAAGAGAAATACAAATTCGGTTAACTTGAAAGAACTAGGATTCAGTATCTCACTCGGCTCCATTAAAGCCACAAAAGATGTTCTTTTAAAGAAAAAAAGCAAGAAGTATTTAAAAACTTTCAAATTGTGCGCCACAGTGACGTGTTATGAGCAAGAATGACGTCACACTGGCCAACAATAAAACATAATTTTCAGTACGTTAACTGCACATTAGCATTCAAGTGATGCAGTGAAATGGAACTAGAGGCCCCATTACAGACGTCCAGTCATGTGTCGTCGCGACAGGTTAGTTAGGCCGCCGCCAATCGCACAAACAAGGTTCAGTGACGTCACAGAAAAGTTGCGGGATATTGGCTAGGGGGTCACGACTGCTTCACACGTTTTCTTTCATATCTCCGTTATTTGTTCGAAGATTGAGATGATATTGGTATCTTTGTTATCAGGACTAAGCAGTCTTTCTAATAAACCCAACTTGTATTTTGTCTTCATGGCTCCTTTAAGTGCTTGATATGCTTGGTTGCCGCGGTCGTGCTGCAACAAATAACCGACTCACTAAGGTTCTCAACCAAGCCGCCGCAATAAGACAAAATGGCAACTGGACAAGGCATGAATTGGAATATTGCCGCGAACCATGCATTGGGTTTGTTTACTTACGTTTTGTTTTTGCCACCCGGTTGCGCCGTTCTGTGTTACCTGTGTGCCAAGTGATCCGCGTGTACGATTTTTAATTCTTACACCGCGCGTGTTATCTCTTTTGATATGGAGATCATTTCGAAGCCTAGAATACTCTTCTCTGGTTTACAGTGTTCTGTATGAAATTTTACGGTTCGACAGACACTCGCGACCAAAGATAAATTCCCTCAGAGCAGACGCCGCGGCATTCGATTTGCAGACACTCCCGTGCGCACATCACTTTGTTGACTGCTGGTTCGCCACCTGTGTATTATTTGAGTTGTTAGGGGAGCACACGTTCGCTCCAATAAAGTTGTTTTGCCTTCAAGCCAACTGCGTCATCTTTGGCTTCATGACAACATATAGAGTACCGAGGGGACTCTCACATGAAACCGCGTTTTTATTAAAATGAGCCGAAAGGCTTAGGTGCCCCGTGCTCTGAAAAAGCAGCGTGTTTGGTGCCCGATCAAGAACATTGCCGCCACTGTAAAGAGTAAGTACGACACTAATGTGTGATCCGATAGAATTGGAATCTCGGTGGCCACAATTGCAGCCCAATGAGCAGCCCCTGCGCAAACGCCGCATATTTCGTGACGTGGAGCAAAAGTTGTCGTCGTAGCTGTCAATTTTTTCGTAGCACACACCCACTTGGGGTACATCCAGGAATTTGGAGCTTTGAGGGGCTAATAGGCAGGTTTGGAAACCCACAAACACTAAGATTTATAAATGAAAAAATTGCCGAAAAAGTTTCCGAAAACTGCGTGCCGCGTGAAACCTAGATGTGATGGCATGTCAGTACGATAAAAAACGCCGGTCCAAGTAATTTGCGAGAAAACTAAAAAAAAAAACGAAGGCGAAGAGGGGGACGCAAATGCGATGCAGCAGTAAACAAGTAGAAGTAGAGAGACGTAAGCATAGTTATTTCCCGAGAAATCCATTCCTAATTACAGGAAAACTACATAATAAATTATAACGGGGTGAAAACGGGCTTCGGTGGATTCGGGCGCATAAAACATTCATTTAACCTTCTGCATTTTACGACCCATGACCAGACACAGCGTTTTAGCTTGAGGGCCTTTTATACTTACACACCAAGCCTTTTTGTGTGGTGCAAACGTCTGCTATTATGTTTTACGCGCGTACCAGGCAAAACTCAAATCTACCTGGAAGTACTTTTTACCTCGTAGCCCTCTCGCAAAAAAACACAACCACGTAAACATAAATTTTTTTAACGTAGCAATTACTGACTGCCTTATCAATTGCGAGGGCATTCTCCCCGCATCGTACAGCGGTATTTAGTCAGTCGGTTAGAACAATGCATGCACTATGTTCAACAAGTACTTCACTAAGTGTACTTTCCGAACCAGCATAGCTTTTACTACCTTTCGGGCAAGTTGAACACTAGGTAAGGGCTACTCGTCCACTAATATTCTACCGCTTATGCACGTGGTTTCTTCGCAAGCATTTGTGTGAACAGCTTACTATACTTTACTAGAAATATACTGTTATACGAGAATTGGTATCATTTAGCCATGCATTTATATAAATAAAAATAATTTATTCCGTTTAATCAAAGTCCCTTCACGACAGTGAAGGAATAAATATTTTAAAGCAAAGCTTTCTATCTCTACCAGCCAACGGTTCTTTCGCGTCGTGCGGGTCAAGACCGTCCCAACGCGGTTGCGGAGGCGGAGGGCGCTTTTCACTCACGCAGCACAGTATAGATGGCGCGGCGATAGGGGGCTATTACCCAGCGTTCCCAGTGCTCACCCCGGGTGTAGCCTTGGTGGGACGCTTCCATCGGCTTTTTCGTCTGCTTTAGCGACATTGTCGGGCCTGTTTTTTCGCAGCTTCACTTCCATTGCGCGCTTAATTCGCAGGGCTTGGTTAACTCGTTCGACAGCACCTCCCGGCTAACCCCGACCCGAAGAAATTATTGGTCGTACAGCAAAGATACGTTAAGGATTGGTTTGCAAGGTGGGAAAACAAAATGTAGAGTCCACTTACAGAAATCTGGTCGCTAGAGAAACGCCACCTTTTGTGCACTTTTTGTGACAAATAGGACTGCGTTTTCTAAATTGCTGCATACCAGTTCAGTTGTGTTTTAACAGGTATTAAAAAAGTCGAATGGAGCAACTGATTCTGATAAATACCTATTTTAAAAGTTCCCTCAGCTTTCTCGCAAATATCAAACTTACGAAACTATTTACTTTAAGTATACGCCTCGAGCGCTGCCTGTAGGGGCGCCACTGAAATCCCCCTTGCGGCCCGTTTGGAAAGCAGCCACGGGAGTCTCCGTCCCGCTTCCCACTGTCGCCGCTGCTTTTGCGGCACGTTCACGACTGAGATTTACCGTTTGTGGGCGTTGGAAGTCCATGTTTATGTGGAGCAGTCACTCTGTTCGCAAATGGGTGTGTTTACGGCAGTGTAAATATTTCTGACGCGAACTTAGTGTGGTACATTCGGTCTGTATGAGCGCCAGGTGTGTTTCGCAGGCCAGCATCGCGGAACCTGCATATGCATGGAGCTAATTGTAATTACACTGCCCTGAAATTTACTAACAGTGCCTCCGTAACCAGCGTTTTCTCAAATGTTCATCCAACGGCTATACACTACACTGCAAATTGGTTTCGCGCGCTTACATAATCGAGCGGAGCACTAATACCTGGCCGCACGCCAGTTACGTTTGCCAATACCATACTTCATACATTGATCACCACCGTTTACAATCCAGTGCGTCTTAATTTCGCGAAAATTCAACCAAAGTACGATGGATAATGCAGAATTATACCCGGGGATCAGCACACGAGGAATAGTCGTCTTGTCGTGTGGTAAGCGCCCGCAAACCTTCATCTTCTTCCTATATCCTCCTCGAGCAGCGGAGAGCCGGGCTTAGACTATAATCCGCGTCGGCGACTAGACAACATCGTCATATGGCACACGGAGCCTGCAGAATAAAGCACAAACAGAAATCTGAGGGCCTTATCAGGTACCACACTCATCCAACGACACGTTTTATCGCTTGTGAACTGCCTACCCTTCAGACTTCCATAAATGCGTCCGGCGAACGATCAGCTGTTCGTTGAAGTCGAAAAACAGAAGGAAAGTGAACGCGAGATTTCTGTGTGTGATTACTAAATCTTTCATTGCTTGATTTCGCTCTACATTTGTACACAGCGTCGCCCTCCCTCCCCCCGCCCATGTCTCGCGAAATAACAGTGCATTTCGCGTCTAGTTTGTCTGGTGAGTCCTGCCTGGCTTAAATTTTGACGAATGTCTTTAGCATATCAGTAGCTGCACTGGGTTTTTTTCCTTCCCGTTAGAGCTATTCTGTTTCTACCGGACCTGCACAGCGTTTTTTTTTCGTAGTTTCATTAACTTTCCTTTATAAGGCGGGAGTGGGCACATATTTAACGAAGCGCAGCCTTGTACTATACTTAACATTTTCGCATGGCTTATATTTTTATAAAAGGCACAAGTTATTGTGCTGGATTCAGTAATCACATATCCGAAACATATTTTTCTACTACGTATATATGCGGAACGAAGCCGCATTCATAATCCGCGCTGCAAAAACAAACCAACCTATCACTGTGCCAGTATCCGGTCTAAACGAGGCGACAGTAGAATTGACTTGTACAATACGTATTCGTTAGTGACACTGGGGTTATGCTGCTGCCGCCGCCGACGCCCGGAAACGCGGCGACGAAGCGAGTAGAACCTCGTCCTGGGGTAGCTGTTGTTAGAGTTCGAGTACTGCACGAAGACGCAGCTACTTTTTGAAGCCGTCACGGACAGAGCCCTGGACGTCGCGGGGGCCCTTTGGGCGTCCGCCACCCCCCTACCCTGAACCCTGTGCAAAATAAAGTGACCCTACTACTACTACTACTACATTTTGAGTGACCTAAACGTACTCTTTGCCTATATACGTCACCATAACAAGTTTTATAGGGCGCGGAAATGTGAAAAAATTACGCCCACCTGCCCTCGCGGGAACCCTGGTGTGATGCGACGCTGAGGGGGGCTCAAGCGCAAGCGGAGAGCAACCGTCGACTGAAAGGCCGCCTGGAACTGACGGCACCCCGAGCAAAGAAGCCTGTATAATAAAAGTAGGGGTGCCTGGTTGGCCGCTCATCCGCTATGTTGCACGCGCCGGCAAACATTCCTAAGGAGAAAAGACAGATTTAGAGAGAGAGATAGAGTAAGAGCGAGAGAGAGAGAGAGAGAGAGAGAGAGAAACTTTATTAGAAACAGGCGGTTTAAGGCGATAGGGTGGCCACCAGGATGGTGGCGACTAAAGCAGCTCGTTCCACTAAGAAATATTAGGTGGCATGAGCTGCCAACACCTCCTCCGACTGCTGACGGCTGGTGATTGGGGGAAGGGGTCGTGAGGGCATTTACACTTGCAATGGATTAGTGATGCATACGCACCAGAAATAGGACATATAGGAGAGGGGAATTCTAACGGGCGAACGTGATGGAGCAGAGATCTCGTTGAGAAGGCTCCCGTTTGAAGGAGTCTCCTTGTTCCTACGTATATTGCGGAAGAGATGCATGGACTGGTGGGTAGAGACGACTGAAGGAACATTTTGCAGAGCCATCCGATATTCGGATATGCGTTATAGGAAAACTGCACTCAAGGGGAGGAGGGGAAAACTTTGTTTAACAATTAAATCGATCAGGTTAGCCTGGGGAGGGGCGAACCATGCAGTGTATAAGGGTATTCAAAAATTGCAGGTCTCTCTCTTGCCACACGGCGTGTTTCAACCCTTCCAGGCGCGAAGAACAAATCCTATTCTACTCGGGATGGCGTTCTATGATTTGAAGAAAATTACTTTTACTATCTTGTCCTGGACTGACGACCCGGCCCACTAACCAGATCGATTTAATTGTTAAACAAAGTTTTCCCCTCCTCCCCTTACTCCTCCTCCTCCTCCTCGTGAGTGCAGTTTTCCTATAACGCATATCCGAATATCGGGAAGATGTGGCTGTGCAAAATGTACCGAAATATCCCTCCAGGTCTTAACAAACATATATGTGTTACTATAAATTTAACGAAGACGTGACTCGTTTTGCTCAATAAACCTCCATACTGGTTAGATGACTGGTATAGAATCAACACGCGCGTATATACACACTGGGTTATTTGGAACTCAACCTACAGTTTTTGCTGTTTATAGTGCATGTCGGCAAACTTTCATGCCTTGACAACGTAAAGTGATGTGACAAAACGCGTTCGAGCGTTCAGCAAGGTTGCAAAAACTGTTTTACCTTACATATGATTACCGGGAATCGTGATGCCTTCTGCCAAAGCCGACAGCCCTGAAGGCCTAGAGTTTGTTTTTGTCTTCCATTTTCGCTGTTGTCGGTTATTCGCAGCTGACTGTTCCTTTTGTTCGAATGCTTACATGAGAAGCTGACGGCTAGCTCCGACTCTTCGCGCTCCGCACAGAACCGGCTTCGCAAGGAATGGGGTGGCGCCGGCAATGTTTCTCCCGTAGCGGTATCCAAAACTATACTTTAATTGACACCATTAGCTAGTGTATGCGATTTTAAGCCTATTATTATGATAAAAAGTTACCTACACGCCAATTCTGGTGCGGACAAGCATCAGTCATTGACCGAGCGCTAAGAAACAGCAGGGAGAGCGATCCTGAGTGAAGCAGACAACAAACGCGAGAATCCCTAAGCTGACGTCACGGAGGCGCGCTTCGCAGCGCCGTCTGTGTTCGCGCTCACCGCCAATACAACGTTCATGATAGGAGCAGGAAGGTAGTCGCCACCAAAAATGGTGGTAGACATGTTGAGGGGCAGCTTGACTCGGCAAGCAAATATGTTTGGACGAGCACAGGTGCGGCGGCGATGATTCGGCAGAAGTCAGCAATTCGTGACGCAGAATCCCTGTAGAGCGATCGATGAGTTCCGCGTCCTCTGTCAAGAAATCGGGGCCGAGGATCACGTCGTGAGGGCATTTGTCCAAGACAGAAAAACCGAACACGGTGTTTTGGCCAGCGATAGTGACGCGAAAGATGCGCATGCCAGCTATCGCCGGTGCACCACCGTCGGCAACTTGAACATGCAAAATACCAAGCGTAAGGTCTGTGCGTAAGCGGGTCCGAAGATTAGCACCCTGTGTCAATGAATGGCCGAACAGGCACGCCGTCAATTTTCAGCTCAACTTTCTCTTTTCGGCAGCGTCAAAAGAGGATTTTATGTCGTGGTGCATCACCTCTAGGAGCTGCACTCGCTAGATTTCCGAGTCGAGGGAAACGGGGATCTCGGGTTATGGGGATCGACAGAATCGTGGGGCTGAATAAACGGCATGGTCGGCGTTGCGTTGCTGGTAACTGGGATCTGAGCGGTTCGTCGTACAGTTCGGGACACCGTCTTTTCAAGTGTTTCGAGCATGAAAAACATCAGCGGCTATCCAAATACCGAGCACCATGGCCAACACGCTTGCAGGTATAAAGCACATAGGCCGGTCATCGGATGTCCTCTATTGAGCAGGGTTTCTGTAACACAATGGCCCATACTCTTGGCGGAAAGAAACCAGCGACGACTAAGCTCTCCCATATACCTGCACGAAGCGGCGTTGGCAGAAAGTTGACGAACGACATGTGGCAGGCTGGCTGCAAACCCGTGCAGGCAATTTGATCACGCACAACTGCTTGTATGACGGAGAGCGTACGCCGATTGACATCAGCTACGGAGTGTTACGCCGTGACCGGTGTCATTGCCTCTATCTCGCGGTGGAGCATACGGGTCACCATTGACGCAGTGGTTTCTTCTGGTGTTCGGCGCGGTGGTGAAACCGGGGCCTCACGTTAAGACATTACGGTAGTATTTGGAACGCGCAGGAATTGCTGAGTGATTTGACGGCTTTACCCTTGTTCGAATCGCTTGCACTGGGTTAAAATTGTGCTTATCTTCGAGCATTCCTTGCACACGAGTAGAATAAAGGGATAAACTGGTATTGCTTTCAAAATGTAGAAACCTTTGCCCATCTCGGTTCTGTGGTCATCAACTTTGTGGGTTGACGTCTGCGCTCGTTACACTGGTTCGTTTTTGGAGGCGAGCTGGCCACAAGCCGGCTTTCCAAAGACGTTTATCATCTCCGCCTTACAGCTATCCCGGCTACTAAGTATTGGTTCGTTTGTATCGTCCCACGTACGATGCAAACATCCGTACCATTCAGGTAGAAGATGAGGTTAGCAAGCATAATGGTGGGGTTCCCGCGATTGTAGGCCCTCACACGCTCGTAGATACTGACCCAGTCCTCCATGTCGACGTCGTTGGTGCCCTAGAAGAAACTAGGATCTTGAGGCTGGCCCACGATGACCAGCGGTGTAGCGGCGCTCGTTGGTTCAGACGGCGGTGACATAATGGAACTTGGAGATTACGTCCGCTTCGAAGATACCTGATCAGGACCTGTCACTCAGCCATGTCCACGTCTCACTGGGGCCGAGGAAGGGTTGAGTAGAGCAGGACGGAGCCGAAGCAATACTCTCCCCCAAATTATACGCGGTAGAGCGGTATTTACAGAAGTAAATTTACAATAGTTATTTACAAGTTGTTTAGAAACGGCCCGGTAGAAGAGAGCGCCGAGCAAGCGAGGGTGGTGGTGGTGGCCAATAAACTGGCCCATACCCACTTAGGGTGATTCCCCAAGATTTTTTGGTAAAAAAACCAGGTATAGCAAAACATTACCGTCGAAGAAAGAAATTTAGTACGTAGATTCAAAAAAGAAAGCGCAAAAAGAAAGAGGAACGAGAAGGTCTTATTCAAATTATGAATCAAGGCAGACGAGACGTCTTCCGAATGAAGGAATCAATGGCGTTACAAACATCCCCATGGCAGTGGTCCAGCTTCGTGTCCCTAAAAGACAAAAGCACTGGCAGAGTTAATGGCAGTACGGCAACCTTCTTTGATGATTAAAGAATCGGCGGAAAGAAAGGAAGAATTGTTCTTCCGATTCAATTTCGTGGCAGAGAAGTGGCACAAGGGTGAGATTGTCAGATCTGCCCGATATAGGCACCGATTAAGTAGGGGAACACCACAATGAAACGAGATTAGCAAAACTTCGCACGAGCGACTTTGGCAGAAGCCTATTTTCCAGCTGAACCTGAGATTTTCAAATGAAGGATAAGTGTACAGACACGTCTGAGGCTAACAGGTATTGGCTATTACGGGCTAGCAACACGCAAGCGAACGGGGGAAGCACCTGCACAATCTTTAAAGCCAATGCCACTTTTGCTAACTAATCAGAGGCTTCATTAAGGGATAATCCACAGTGGCCAGACAGCCAAACTAGCCTAATTGCCTGCACATGAATGGGATAAGCGGTTGTTAGCATAGGACTGACAGGTTCCGAGGAAATGACCATACACACGGAAAGGGTCATATTCTTCGACGTTAGGTTAATTGGTATGGCCCTTTCGGGTTAAAACCAATGGAAAAACGCCTTAAAGTCACAGGTACAATTATTGTCTGGGAGGGAGTCGTTTGTGTCACTATGTAAAGCTATTCAGTTTGAGTCGCGATCAGGGTATATTATGTGCCAGAACTTGTTCGGATACGTTTGAAGAAGAGAAGGTATATCATGATTGAAAAACCGCTGCTTAGACACGAAGACGAATGAACAGACGCAGGACGAAGCGCTCTAGCAACTGTATTTTATTTGAAAAAAAAACGAAGATATATACAAGGAACGAGGACATGAATCTGCGGCATCACCGTTGATACATTTGGAAAATACTGAAGAACCTCCTTCATGTGCGAAGGGTTCGCGACCCTGACCGCGCACGACTAACTGACGCGACATGAAAGAAACAGAAATCAGCGGTTTATTACGGGACGGCAAAACAAAAACGACATGAGTAAAAACAGCAGCTCGGAACACATACGGTCATCTAATGGCGAATTCCATTGGGCGAACAGGAGCAAGTGCAGCGACCAGCCAGAGCAGCACACGGGAGTAACGGGGACGTGTGTTTCGTTCCGCGAATGAAACATTCGCGCTGCTCCGGGAGCAGAGAAAAGAGAGGGAGGGCGTGATCTCAATGTGACCAAACCAACCAAACTTTTCCCGCACTTGCTCCCCGGAGCATTTTGCGCGCTGGCGTTGTCCGCCCGCAGTTATATAATCCGCGCCAGTTTTGCCAGATACGTGCCGGTGGTTTTGTGTCTGCCTTCCTCACGGCGACGAATGATAAAGTAGGCGACGAGTGATAAAGTAGCAGCAATTCCTCGTTCAGACGGCGGCGCTTAGCTGCTGCCGTACGCACTGAACGACTATCGCGGCTGCTGGATTCCGCCATTTTTCGTCCGCCACCCCGGGGATAAAACCAGAAGTGACGTACAAGAGGTCATGTGACTTCCTCGGCGTTCCCTGTTACTCCGCCGCTGGCGACGGGGTACCGAGAACTGCTCTCGGCTGTTCTCGGCGCCAAAAAAGTGCTCCTCCTCGACCAATAAAGCACAACGTTCTACCCGACCACTAGAAGACGCCAGACCTCGCGAGAGCACTTTGAGTGCAGTTAAAAGTTCTCCTGTTCGCCCAATGGAAAGCGCTATAAACAACGCGACACTGAAAAACGCACTGCACCGGTTGTGCAGAAAAATAATACAACGCTTCGCTCTACACTCACGACAACGTTCGAGTCCTTGTACCAAGCCACTCCGTGTGCGCCCACCACATGGGCTGGTTAGTCGGAGCTGGCCAATGGTCGTCAGTCCGGTTGTCTGCCCCTTGCTGCTCCCATCCTGGTTCTGCTGCCGCTGAACTGTTCCTGCGAGGAGCTGGGACTTGACTAAAGCCGTGCGAAACGGAAGCATGCGATCCTTGAGATCATGCGGAAGGAGAACGTAACGGCTGAGGAAGTCAATGAGGCCAGGGCTGATATCAAAGAGTGCCGTGACCGCGAAGAGGCGGAATGGCTTAAGCGGAGGCAGGAAGCCGAAAGGCAGGAACGGAGAGAGCTAGCCGAAATGGAACTCGAGTTGGTGAAGATGGAGATGAAGCTTCGGGAGCGCTCGCCGGCGTCTAGCGTCATTTCTCAAACGGTTCCGGCGAGCGGTCCGAGAAGTCGGGATTAATGGCTGCCATTCGTTGTTGAGAGGTCAGGGCCGGAAGACGGGAGCGTCCGAGGGCAAACGCGAAGCCACCGCACTCGTATTCTCTGACAGACAAGCGAGCCAGGATTACGAGAAGGGCGCAGAGGCAGAGCTTGGAAATGAGGATTTTGAAACACGCGCACAGTCCACGAGTAGCGACCATTGCATGACACTCGCGCGTTCGCAAGCGGGGAAGCTGTCGCAAAAACTTGACTCTTTCCCAGCGAGCGAGACGCTAAAGGAAGCTGAGCAGCGTAGCCCGAACTACGAGCCGACCGAAAACTTCTCGCGGTAGGTTAGTGGAACCGCCATCAGCAGAACGAGGTTGCGTGAAATCCCTCGCTGGAGAAACGCAGCCGGGCGAGACGAACAGTCGTACGTTGTCAGCGGTTTCCGATCAGCGGTTGCGTGAAAACAAGTTCAAGGTCGAAGCGCTGCCTTGAGAGAAATCCAGTGAGCTCGTAGCAAACGACGTTACCTGGGAGCGTACCGCCGTCTCGTTGAGCGAAGGGGTACCAAAACGAGATAACGCACTTGCTGAGACGTCCGATAGAGGGCCGTACGAGTCCGCTGATCGCGTTCATGTGACCGTCTCGGCTTCAACGATCTCGCCAGAATGCTCAGAATCACGGGAGGCCTTGAAGGTGGTTTCCGATCGGCACGCGCTCAGTGCACGAGATATCGAGGTTTCGCAGGGGAGTGTGATCTGTAAGGCTAGCGAGACGAAGACGCAGGAGGCCTCGGAAACAGAAGGTGTTCCTTCGGGTTCGAGCTCGAACACGGGCGATGTGGTGGCAAAGCCTGCGAGCGGTACACGAAATATGCGCGAGCAACGAAGCCTTACAGACGGGCGGACCGAAAGCTCTGGCAGTAGCTTAGTGGGGTTGAGGACGGCCGAAGCGGGTTACGTCATCCCCATCGGCGGGGAAAATCAGCTGGTCGCGCCGTGCGAGGCCAACTCGACATTGTCCCCAGTCCTTGATAGCTGGCATGTAATCAAGGTAGTGCACAGTTCTAACTTTCATCCTCATTCTAACCCAGTGAAGCGAAGGCACTCGATGCGAAAGCGTAAAGTGAGAACTGCTTTTTGCGAAAACTCGATTGGGAGGCTTGCGTGCCGGCCGCTATGTTGGCCTTGAAGTCAGCTCCGCGCAGATTACGGGCGTCAGCTTTGCGAGGCTTGTATATGACCGGGGAAACAGAACGCGTTTTGAATGACGAAACTAGCCTGTGGGGAAGAGCTAGTTGTAACGCTGTGTTCGTTTCCCCGTTCGGCCAGTCAGTCCCGTCATGTTTAGGTTCGGTCTCAAAAACGCGCCGTATGCTTCTAGAAAGTAACGGATCGGTGTTTCGTGGCCTGTCTGAGTACGCGGTCCTTACATCGATGATGTCGCTGCTTTTCTAGCACATGGGTAGGAGCATGTAGGGCACTTACAAGTCGTGCTGAGCAGGCTGACAGAACCAGGCCTACCAATCAAACAGTCGAAGCGTCACATAGGATGCGCCGAAGTGACGTATCTAGCGCATGTGGCGGTGGTTGCGCGGCCGACGCAGACTGTCGGAAATCGATTGATTGATTGTAGGGTTTAACGCGCCAACGCAACGCAGGCGATGAGGCGCGCCGTAGTGGAGGGCTCCGGATTAATTTTGACCACCTGGGGATCTTTATCGAGGGCCGAAATCTCGTGCACACGGGCGTTTTTGCTTTTCGCCTCCATCAGAAAAGCGGCCGCCGCGGCCGGGTATCGAACCCGCGACCTTGTGCTCAGCAGCGCAACGCCTTAGCCACTGAGCCACCGCGGCGGGTGAGACCGTCGGAAATCAGTGGCCGCAGTCGTAAACTACAGCCGACCGACGACTAAGTCAGAGATAAGGACTTTTTCGGGTTTGTCTGGATATTACCAGCATTATATGAAAGATACCTCCACACTTGGTAGTCCTTTGACTGACGCTTTCAGAAAGACTGAGCCAGTTAATGGGAATTGGACAGAAAGGACGAGGACACGTTTGAAACACTGCAACGGGCTTTGAGCGAGGAGCCAGTTCTAACGGTCCCCGACTTTTCCAAGGGTGTCGTGATTCAGTGCGATCTAGCGATTGTGGCATGGGAGCTGTAGTATGCAAAGAGGATGCTAACGGCCGGGAACGACCAGTTTTGTACTTCAACTGCAAGCTAACTTGCAGGGAAGAGGCTTACAGTACATCCCAAAAGGAATGTGGCTGCGTCGTGTGGGCAGTGCAGAAGTTTGTGTGCTATGTAGCCGGTAACGCTAACGCACTAAGCCGTGCGTTCTAAATAGCGCTGCCTTCATCCTCCAAGTCTCTTTCGTTTCGTCTCTTCGTGAGCCTCTTTTATATGAGCAGGTAGATGGGAGCAAAATTTTTGCCCTCATTTGCTGTCTCAGTTGATTATTTCCGCACCACATGATTTCAAGTTCTCAACTTTAGTTATCATTATTTCGTGTCAGGTGTTATCTTTGACACATAGTGTGAGTTCTTTTAAGAGTGTTACGTCCCGCATGAGCCTCTTGATGGAGAGGGTTGAAATTGGGGATAGACACTTAACTAGGGCAGTTTTATCACGTTTATTGGTGTCTGGTGTTCTGACAGAGGGGAGAGGGTGCTTGATTGCGCTGGGTGTTGCCTGTTGTCGGCCGGTTCTTTGCAAGCTGCAGAGCGGTGAGGAACCGGTGCTGAGGAAAGAGACCGGAATAGCCGGGTGAAGTTGGCCGAGACACGTAGGCAGCACGACGATGTAGCTGTGATCCGGACCGGGAAGGTGGTACGGGTTCGTGAAAGGAGCGTGTTGGAGCCGCCCTTTTCCTGGAGCAGTGGAGGTGAACCTGTATAAGCCTGGCGAACGAGCGCGCCCGGAATCCGAGCCACGTGGAGGCAGCTCGCCATCCTGGAGCATTGTCTGGCGGCGGGGGTGCTGTTGTACGCCCGGGGGTCAACTGTACCAGGAGTGCCGCACCATTACCTCACGTTTTTCAATCAGGAGGCTCCTCATTGTATGATTTTATTGCCTCGACGAAACTTTGACGTCTTTCCTGTTTATTTGGCTCCTTACGTGGTTGCAATCAAAATACAACACAAGGAATTTATTATGCTTTTGATTGCTGCATATGCTGCGCCGTCCGTTCCACTAGATTACATACTCACTCTACTGAATGATGTCATCGAGCGCTACAATTGTGTCAATATGGTACTGGCAGGGGATTTCAATTCCCGAAAC
Organism: Haemaphysalis longicornis; assembly: GCF_048455015.1. Lineage (NCBI taxonomy): Eukaryota > Metazoa > Arthropoda > Arachnida > Ixodida > Ixodidae > Haemaphysalis > Haemaphysalis longicornis. The sequence continues at coordinate 220,137,762 of NW_027526361.1, forward strand.
CCCTTGTGGGGTGGCACCGTATTAAACACTCGTGGGCAGCAGTTAGCACATTTTTTGCTTGCCACTGGACTCCAGCTACTGAATGATCCGACATCGCCGCCGACATTTCTGAATCAGTATGCAGAGTCGTGGATTGACCTGACGATGGTGCTTGGCCCTGTTTGGGAAGGTGGTCATCATTGGAAAGTCCATGACACGCCTTCTTTGTCAGATCATCGCTTAATAGTTTTTAGCCCTCTGTCAGTTACGTTTCCTCGTAAGAGACGCCTAACTAAAGCGGCTACACGTCACATGATTGAGCACTTGACAAGTGATCCTTGGTTTCACGATATCGATCCGCTATGCTTTGCCACGCCCGAAGCCCTCGATTCTGCAGTTAATGCATTTTATACAAAGTTTGATCGTGTCAAAAAGAAGTACGAGAGCGTCCCAAAAAAACACAGTGGAAACATGTGGTGGACCGATTCCCTTGCTAAGGAGAGGTCTGCAGTCCGTGTTCTACGTCGGCATTTTCAGCGATGCAAGGATGCGCTTCAACGAGCACATCTCAAGTTTACCTATTACAAAGCCCTCAGTGACTACAGGATTCACATAGAAGAAGCGAAGGTCACTGCAGCAAGACAGGCGTGTTCATGGGAAACAAGAAGAAGCTTATTCGGGCGTCCCTTTGAAGCCGCATTTAGCCGCTACACAGTTCCAACAGTATTGCCTCCTCTTCTGCAAGCTGACGGCAGCTCTACAACTGGCACCATACAATCTGCCGACCTTCTTCTAAAGACACTTATATCAGAGGATACGAGAGAGACTGATACGTTGGCTCACATGGCGTTACGCACGTTTGTTGCCCACACGCCATATCAGACGGATCACCAAGACGTTTACTTCACCCAAACCGAATTACGAGCAGCCGCCCGCAGCCTGAACCCTAATTCAGCCCCTGGATTTGACGGTATTACTACTCTTATGACCCAGCTATTAATTACCCACATTTCCCCATTCTTCCTCAATCTGTTTAACACCTGCCTTCAGCTTGGACACTTCCCGTCCCAGTGGAAAATTGCCCGGGTTACGTTCCTTTTAAAACCTGGAAGGCCACGACATCAACCCTCGTCATACCGAACAATTTGTGTTACATCTATGCTGGGGAAGCTGCTGGAGAGGATGCTAAATTCCCGTTTATACTTCTTCCTTTATCAATCTGGTCTCCTCCATCCTCACCAGTATGGTTTTACTAAGGGGAAGAATACGACAACTGCCTTGGTGGATCTCCGTCGCTCCCTGCAAGAACGCAGGGATAAAGGTGATTTATCTTTGGTCATATCTTTGGACTTTGCCGGCGCCTTTGACTCAATTTGGCATCCAGGGCTTCTATATTTCTTCCGGTCGCAACGGTGCCCTAGCAATATATACCGGCTATTGCATTCCTTTTTGGAGGGCCGAACAATGTCATTTCTTTCCCACTCCGGAAGCATTGCCCATGCAGCTACAAAGGGAAGCCCCCAAGGTTCACCTTTAAGCCCGCTTTTATGGAATGCTTATATCCATGGTCTGCTCTCTCTTCCGATGCCTGATAACGTATATCTTCAGGCATACGCGGATGACACGATCGTTGTCATACATGGCCATACCCGAAGGCAGCTTGAGACAGCGGCTCGCCAAGCCTTGGAGAGAATTACCACTTGGAGCAACAACGCCAAACTTCGGATTAATCCGACGAAATGTTCCTGCTTACTGGTTTCGAGAGGAGAACGAGGAGCAAGCCGAAAACCCACAGTGAGTCTTTACGGGACGTCGTTACGATATGTGCCTGAGATGAGGCTCCTTGGGGTTGTTTTCGACAACCATTTAACCTTTGTCGCTCACGTTAATCACCTCAGAACCATTGTCGAAAACCTTGCGGTCTCCATGATACGCTTCAGTCGTATGCACACCATTGTAAATAGACAGCATCTTCGCCTATTACATCATTTGGTTGTGATGCCAGCCGTTTCGTACGCCGCTCCTGCGTGGTGGTATACGAGTCAACACTCCATGCTTCGGACAAGAGTACGCTCGCTTCTCAGATCTACACTGTTTGCGGTCACAGGAGCGTACACGACAACAAGAACGGCTGCTCTGGAGGTAATAGCTAATACGTTACCTCTAGACATACACCTAGACATCCAAGTACTTATGTTTCTCCTGTTTTCTGAGCGGCAATCCATCACGTTCAACTCGATTAATTGCGAACCATCCGACGTAGACCTTCCCATTGACTCTCTCACTCATCCAGCCAGATTGATTCGAATTAGCAGCGGGAGGCTTAATGCTGCCGATGCTAACCAAAGATTACGAATCCCTGGCCTACACGCCTACACAGATGGGTCGCATACTTCTACTTCAGCTGGTGCTGGCTTTGTTATCATGTCTGGGCCTGATTCTATTACAGCAGTGCGCCGTTACCGGCTCGTTACCCCAACCTCTTCGTTCGACGTAGAAGCACTAGCCCTGAACAAACTACTTCAGTTTTTGCTTGATAATCCACCTTCTTCTCCGGTTCACATCTACACTGACAGCCTCTCTGTCCTAACCGCCCTTGACAACCCGTTTAATCAATCCACCGTAGTTCACCAATTGAAAATAGCCATCCTTTCTCTCGCGAATGTTGTTTCTGTACATCTTTATCACGTACCGGGACACTCAGGTGTTTGGGGTAACGAGCTGGCGGACATGGTGGCGGCAAGTGCGGCTACGAGAGGAGAAGATGCCCGCGGTAAACTGTCCAAACGCATGATGAGATCTCGATTAACAAAAGAGGGTCACCTGCAATGGCAGCGAAGGTGGTCGACGGATAATACTGACACAGAACTGTACAGATGGATACCCAATGTATTGGACATTCCCTCCTTCTTCCCTCCGCCAAAAAAGCTAACTCAATTGATCACTGGACATGGACGGTTCCCACATTATTTTTATAGGTTACAACTGACGGTAACATGCCGATGCTTCTGTGGACAAGACGCACCTTCCATTTCTCACTATTTACAAGATTGTACAAGAACAGTTGCGTACGTTCGACGACTCCACAATGTAATAAGAAAAGCACTGGAACCACCTCATTTACGGACAGTATTGAATGACTGTGTAGCAGTAAAAATTCTAACGGAACTCGTTGAGTTTATTTCAAAAGCACTGCCTGAAGTGTGACAGATATCCAGCAATCCGATCAAGGTGTACTTTTCTGCGAGTGATGTGCTCAGTTTTTTTTTTGTTTTTTTTTCGTGTTAGTGTGACTGGCTTTTGTTCTTTGCAGTGTGCGGGGCTGAAATATCACATGAACAGCATTTTCTAGTATGATGTGTGCAGTGTGCGGGGCTGCAGAATTGTGCTGGCTACCGCATCCTGATTCGCTGTGGGACTGGAGTTCTCTCGTGCAAGCGCAACATGCACTGAGTTTTGTCTGTCTTTTTCTTATGCAGTGTACAAGGATATAGCGTCATGCTGTTTCTCCCCGCTTTTGAAACTTTGCGCGATATGCTTTCACAAGCTAGTCATAGGTGCCACTTTTTGTTGACTGGTGTCAGCTATATAGCGTTGTAGACCGCTTTTCGATACTGTGCGATGCCACATATGTGCACTGTTTACCTTTTTCTTTTCGCAGTGTGCGGGGCTGCTTTAGTGTGTATGTTTTATTTGTACTGATTCTGATTTTTTTTTTTTTGTCATTAGTGCTTAACCAGTTCGCTATTAGCTTGCTCCCTGTGATTTGGGTAAGCGTGGAGAGTTTGGTTTGGTGCTAAGTATCATTTTTTTTTTTCTCATCTACAAATTGGTTTCTACAAAAAAAAAACTATTTTTGGGCCGTCGCTCCTTTTTATTTATTTTTTATTGGCTGTAAACCTGCCATAGCTTGGCTGGAGCGGGTTTCGTTCCCCGATTTTTTTTTTTTTTTTTTATGGGGAACACGGAATTAATAAAGGAATAAAGGCCGCTAGGCCCAAATGCATTGCATAGAGCAACGCGCCGACAGCGGGTCCGATTCACGCCTCGTCCAAACCAGACCGAACCGCCCGCGGCGGACAAGCTAAAACCAGCTGAAACATGCACCGCCGAAACGTCGCCTCTCCTTTTGCGTCGCGGCGGCTCGGCCCAATCCTGCATCGGGTGAACGACCGGGAACGAACATGAGGTGACCTCGCGAAGACGGCGTAAGCGTCGCCTCTCCTTTCCCCCTCGGGCGGCTCGGCTGACTGAGCTGGTTCGCTACCACTCGTCGGATTTCAAACTTCAGCCAGCGAGAGTTCTGATTGGAGCCATTCAAGTTTCTCGGAGCCACAACGGAATTCCAAGGGTATAAAAACCCGCCCGGATCACCTATCGTCGGCTTACTCCTGCGGCAGTCTTCAGCGGCACTTTTAGGAGGCACCGAGTGGAGAGGTGCTGTCGCCTTTTTGCGAGCCATGTAACATTTGTTACCCTTGTACATACTGTACATGAATGCTGCTTCAACTTTTCGTCGGCTCGAAAAGTTCATCGCTCTGCTCTGCGCCGCATCGATAGCGGATGGAGCAAGGAAGCGACGCGACAGTGGTGGCTGCGGTGAGAGGGCCCAGTCCCAACAGCGGTGACATCGTTGGGATGGCTGATTCCCAACCTTAGTGCCGGCGCTGGGAAGGTCATTCCCGATACCGGTGACGGCGCTCGGATGGGGGTGGTGAAGTTGGTGTATGTTATTGATGTATGTTGCCTTGCTGTGGTGCAAATTTGGCGAGTAGGGGTCAGTGTACGTCCTTCCTGTACCCAGAGCCGCTTTGCAACGCGACGGGAGAGGGCATTGTTCGCATCTCACCGCTTTCACTAGGACGGGGGCTGAGAGGAAAATTGCCCAGGAGCTCTGCCTGGAGCCTAAAGCCGGCGGCGGCTGCGGCGATGCTTTGCTGCTTCCCGCACTGTTGTTGTCGGCGGAGGACGGTGCCGGGGCGTGGGGCGGCGAGACACGCCGAGTGCTTCTGTCGTTAGCGGGAGGAGACGTCGCATCTATGCTCGACGCCGTTTGACAGCGGACGCGGCGCGCATTTGCGGCGGCTAATCTTAGGAGCTGGAATTGTCTAGTAGTACTTAGCCCTCAGTAATCCACGCGCCGGCGATGCCGGCGCGGTAACGTTCAGTGGCCGTCAGGGTGTTGACTCTTTCCCTCCCGTGAGAACGTCTTTCCTCGACCTAAAGGGGCAGTAGGGTGAGGAGGTGACGGGATTCAGGCAGGACCAATGGGGAGGAGGAATAGTCGGGGCGAATGAAGAGTACCTGTGTTCTTGGCTGTGATTGGGCAGCATATGAACTTGTGGTTTGTGTATGCTGTGTTTGATGTTGATCGGGGGATTTCGGGGGAGACGGCGGTGCGACGACGCGAGGGACGGTTGTGTTAGTGCATGCCGGGGTGAACGCCGTCGTCTCACGCATTGTTTACATCCGTGACTCTCCGCACATTAAAGTCTTCTGCCACTGGATCAGGCTTCGTTGACTTCAACGGCACCACCGATTCTCGGATCATCGAGGGGGCGCCAATTCAAGAACAGAATTACCACCAATCCATCTATCTACATTTACCTGGGGTCATTCCAGACACCGGTGAGTGCGCTCGGATGGCCAGTCGCAACACCAGCAAACCGTTTCCTCATTTAGTTAGCGCGTCGCTACTCACGTATTGTTCCAACAGGCTAGACGCGCCAATTCTGTTTAACTGCAAGGTGGTCTCTCCAACGGTCAGCGATGACTTCCGCAGGCCACTCTTTTTGTTGTTACTAGTGTACCATTTCTACAACAAGCTGCGCCACAGCAGGTGCCCCCTTGTTCTGTTTCAAAGGAGCCCCAGGACTGAGCATCGCTCCTAAAGAACAAATCATGCACACGTCCGTATAGCGACTTTGATGGTTGAACACAAAGCTTTCTCGTGGTGGTTGACTAATCCCACACTGCGAGTTTGTGCTATTCCGGAGGAGCGCACCTCTTTTCTAGAATACCCGCAACAACTCTCGGGTGTGCACTCCGTAGGCGTAACATGCGCGGATCGGTACCGGCTGCTTTGGTCTGTCTGTATTGGTCTATCTGTCTGAATGTCTGTCTGTCTGTCTGTCCGCCTGTCTGTCTGTAACTCAATTCAGCCACCCGGCCAAAGTAGATTTGATATTGCGCAATAGTCTTATATACCCACAGCCAAATGTAAACGTCTAAGCCCGGTTTATATGTTTATACTTGTCAACTTTGTTGAACAAGAACAAGACATTACGCAAATATAAGACAGGAAATTAGTGCACAAGGGATATTTACAGTGTTCCTTTATTAAAAAATTCATGGATGCTTGGCTTTTGGATAACAAATGATATTCTACATCTACTGCAGAAAACCGCCGCCTCTTGGTGGCATATGAAAAAATTGGCCGCGTATCTGCTCCTTTTGTTGCAAATGCCGTCAAAAGACGATAGTCTTTATCGGCTTTGGCGAAGTAAATGCCTCCCTTCGCTTTCCCGCTTACCTCTCAGGTTGTTCCTCTTGCGTCGCGCTCCTCCTAAGGTAAATACGCCAAATGTTTGCTTAAATCATTTTAAATTTCCCGCGTTCCACTGCTCCAAACCGGGTGTCTCGATGCGAACGCTGCCGTACGGTGAAGACTAGCGTTCATCGAGGCGCCCTACTTCAACGTTTATAGAACCGCGTTTTCCTACTCCACGTGCGTTGCAAGCAGAACGTGAAACCTATCTAGTGGAACCTTGCGTAACTGTTGCCGGTTGATTTCTTAAAATGGCGCCAGAAGCTGTAGTGGCGCGGGCGACAGCAGGCGACGGCGGAGTGAATTCTTTTTTTGCAGTTGATGAAGTATTTAATTTCGCAAAAGTCAAGCATGTTTGGTTTTTTATAAAGGAACACTGCAAATATGACTTCTGTATTGTTTTGTTGTCTCATATTTGCGTGATGTCTTGTTCTTCTTCAACAATGTTGTCAAGTATGAGCATTACACCGGAAATAGACGGGTATTTTTAGCTCTGACTATATAAGACTATTGCACAGGCATTGTTTTGCTTTGGCCGGGTGGCTGAATCGGTCTTATAGTTAATAAGGCAGTTGGAAAAAGAGTTCAGGTGCAGCGATCGGTGAGGCAAGGATGCCCGATATCCCCACTCGTTTTCTGCATATATATTGAGACGTTTTGCTTAAGTGTCATTAAAAGCAGTAACATTAAATGTTTTCGGTTGCAAATGGCGGAAGTTCGACTACTAGCGTACGCAGATGACATTGCAGTACTCTGCACTACTAAAGAAAGCATTCTCGATGTAGTAAAAACCGTGAAACACTTTTGCTTAGCTAGCGGTAGTGCAGTAAACTGGTCTAAATGCATAGGCTTTTGGCATGGCGAATGGCAGTCCACGCTAAGCGTTTTCGCCAACATCCAGTGGGTCACGAGTCCTGTTAAGCACCTGGGGGTGCCACTAGACAGTTATCAAGACAGTGACCCTTACTGGGCCAAGCAACTCAAGGAACTTCGAGAAAAGACAGAGAAGTGGAAACGGTGGGGTTTATCAATGTTTGCGAGAGCCACAGTTTGCAACTTGTTTTTTATAAGCAAGCTGTGGTATGTAATGCAAGTTTTGCATTGTTCAAGGGCAAATATTCAGAAACTTCATCGTGTGTTCGCCGTGTTTATCTCGAGTTCATCATGGGAAAGAACGAAGAGAACGAACCTCTTTCGGAAAGTGCGTGAAGGCGGACTTGGTTTATCGCACTTATTTTTAAGGCAAGTGGTCAATAGATTTCTGTTCTTCGTGATGTTGAAGACGCGTTTCTTAGGACAGTTTGTCAGCTACGACTTGGAAGACTTTTGCCTGAATTTGTTGTGAGCTCTGAGTAGATGAGGGGAACTGTACGTGGATTTTTTAAGGAGGTGGTGTGGTCATACCGTTTTCTTTCTGTGCGTTTTTCTTTAGAGTACTTAAGCGGGGTAAATCGGAAGAAACTGTACAAAGATATCGTCGAGAGTGTATTGCCAGTGCCAATATACCGCAGCAAGTGTAATCTAAGGCCTGAGAGAGATGTACTTAAGCGAGTGAAAAGAATGACAGTCCCAGGTGGAGTGAAATCTTTCTTTTTTAAACTCCATACTGGAACACTGGAAGTAAAGACGTGGATGGAGGAAACGGGGTGGTTTGTGCCATGGGTTGTGCACTGTTTTCTGTGTCGAAAGCCAGAAACAATTGAGCACGTGTTCTTGGACTGTTGGGGAGCGGTGTTTTTTTGGGACATCCTACAGCGAACACTCAAAAAAGATTTGCCTGTCAATGCTTACGGTATTAGGTTTTTGGATATTGAAAATGAGGACTGTGCGCCGCTTGACACAATTATGCTGTATGGACTACATAGCATCTGGAGAAACAGGATGGCGGTACGCTACTCCGACCCAGATGCCACTCATCAGACACTACTTCAAAAAGTCAATAGGTTCTTTTGTACAGATACAAAAACTTCAGCCCTCTAAACCAGAGTGGCTACCCACAATTGAAGCATTGTTGGTAATGAAAGAATATTGAAATCACCCCGCTTGCCCAAGAAGGGCTGCAGTTCTAGTGTTTGTATTGAGTATTGAGTGTACAGATTATCAGTTACGTGTGTCTTTGTTTTGTCATCCTGTCAAAGAAGGCAATAATAAAAAAAAGGGTGGCTGAATCGAGTCACAGACAGACAGACCGACAGACAGACAGACAGGCCAAAATTTCTGGGTTCAAGTAGCCCAAGAAAGACTATCATCTATAAAATCACGCGGCAACAGCAACGAAAGGTTTCACAAGCTAGGTTCCCCGTTCTCCTTGGAACGCGCGTGGAGCACGGCCACGCGGTTCGGAAAACCTTCTAGTCGGCCGCCTCGATTCACGCGCGTCTCCGCCGTACTGCAGCGCTGGCATCGAGGAACCCGGCCTGTAGCAGTGGAACGCGGTAAATTGAAATCGCCTTGCGCAAACCTTTAGTGTGTTTACTTTGGAATGAGCGCGACGGTACAGGAACAGCACTAGAGGTGAGCGGGAAAGCAAAGGGGGGCATTTCCTTGGCAAATGTCTACAAAGACTATCGTCTTTTGACGATATTTGGAACGAAAGGAGGAATTTTTTACTGGGTTTCGGTTTGAGGTCTTAAACCTCATAATTGTAACTTAGGCCTTACGTCTTCAACCTCAAAATGTGAAGCTAAGTCTAAAGTCTTGTGGCTAACAGCCTTACGGCTCGCAGAGCAACACCATTGTTATCGTGGCGGATTCTTCGGTTGTCTTTTGGGGTTTTCAAGCCGCTTCGGTAACGTCGAAACAGAGCAATCGGATAGACGCCCGATTCATAACGCGAGGGACACAGGTTTTATTGCCGCCACGGGTACCGTTTTTGTAGTGTAAGCTAGAAGTGTTCCTTTTTTGGCACGGCAAACTCGTGTCGCCAGTTGCCGTCGACTGTAAGGACAGTTGCCTCGTCAAGCTGCCATGCAGTGCAGCTTTTTGTGACTGCCCCCTTCTTTTAGGCTCAAGTAAAGTAAAGTTGGATTTGATTAAATTTGATTTCGTTTATTTCAATCCAAGCAGAGTCCACGGACGACGTAAATGTTTCCTGTGGTATATGGGAGTCCAATAGGGACGATTTCCAGTTTACCGAAGTCGTTTACTGATTTATCGTTGACCCTAAATTAGTTCTTCATGCCCCGACATTCCTCTCCGAGGTTCTGGTAACGTCCCTTTTCCAGGAACTTCCGGAGGCGCAACAGACGGAAATGGCGGTCGCTCAGCCGGCAGCGTAGGCAAGATCATGTTGGGTCTCTTGCTTCTTGCAGCTCCCTTCGAATGGCGTCTTTCGACGTCAAGTAAAACGGCCGTTCCGTTGGTCTTGTTCTTTTTAGCTTCCAAGGCATCTGTGCTGTTGTAGTGTATCTCTGCAGAAGCAAGAAAGTGCAGGTTGCAGTCAGTATATTGCACGAAGTTATTCCAAAGCTTGTAATTAGGGGAAACTAGGACCAACTCGCCAAGGATGGGTAAAATTGCGATGGTGTTTTAAGGTTAAGTTTTCTTTTCAAAATAGGGCACAGCTTTGATATACATCGTTAAAAATCCTCAGGAGTAAATTTGTCAGCATCTTCAGCATGGGTCTCTTAAGCACAAGATCTGAGCCTATTGAAGTGGCGTCAATTTACGTCAGGCTTAGGTTTGGCAAACAATACCTAAATTTCTCACTGATGCTTCATCGTTCATAAGGCGTTTCTCGCAATGCAAAAATTCTGCAATGGTGCGCAAATTTTTATTTATTTTATTACTTGTTAGGTACAATAGCTATCAACATTTCTGGAGGAACGTTACGTACTTTCTTTACATCATCTTTTGATGGAGCCGATCATTATTTATCGGTCATAGTGTGTTTTTCCAAGCTTCGGGTTTTGAACGGCGTTGACTGGTGTCCGCGCTACGCCACCAATAGGGAAGGCTAGCGCTTATATTTCGAACGTCCATGAATGCCAAAAGGATCTGTAGATATTTTTGTTAGTTAATCACAATTAAGGTTTAGGATCCCAAGACTACAAAAACACCGTCCCTCTTACGTGGCTGATATTTTTCCCTTTGCTCGCAATGCTAACCCTTCGAACAACAACAAAAACCGCCGTTGCAGCTACCTCGCCAACACTCCTATGTTTCATCAACCTAGTCTTTTTAAAGAGAAAGGTAAAACGCCACAAAAATGTTGAGTTGTTTGAAAGCACGGCACGCCAGAGTACGAATAATACTTTTGCTTGCTCTAATTTCTATACCTAAGCTGGATAAATATTTGAAAGCAAAGTACCCAAATTAGTTGTGGCTAACCGACCAAACATAACTAGTCCAACGTTCCTGTTCACTGCAGAAATGATGACCTTACACATATAACAAACGATAGAAATAAATACCTATCTTTCTTTTTCTATGTTCATCGGAATCTAAAAAGGCTTCTCGGTCATTTTCTCTAGTAAAAACAAATTTAATCTAAGGCTTGTTGCCAACATATATTCTTACTTTAAGAAAGCAGAGAACAACTGTTTCCAGCATTCGCCTAATTGGGTATTAGGGCGCACTTCGCCACACATTTTCTTCATTCACAAGTATCGTTTACCCTGTGATAACCATTTCATTTTTTCATTGTTTTAGCATAAAACAACATTGCATTCAAAATTGCAACGATTTTATTTTTTCAATAGCGCTTCGGGCTGTAGTTTCGCTGAAAATCATAATAAAGTTGACACGTACAACAAACATAATTTATGTCGATAAACAAAATTAAACTACGCATTGAGGTTGGTGTGGCATGCGGAAGAAAAAGACTGCTATAGTGCACCACGTTTAATTCCCATGAGCTTGATTTTATTCTCAGGAAGCCGTTTGCTGTCGGAACTTTAAGTCTATTTGATTTTGATTTGCGCTGAGTATACTGGACCCCTATATCTAGCCTTCATAGATTATGAGAAAGCATTTGACTCGGTCGAAACCCTAGCAGTCATTCAGGCATTACGGAACCAGGGGGTAGATGAGCATTATGTAAGAATACTAGAAGATATCTACAATGGGTCTACAGCTACCATCATCCTCCATAGGGAGAGCAGTAAAATACCTATAGGAAAGGGTGTCAGACAAGGAGACACAATCTCTCCAATGTTATTCACAGCATGCTTACAAAAGGTATTTAGAACGTTGGATTGGGAACAGGTGGGACTAAGGGTTAATAGAGAATACTTCAGTAACCTCAGATTTGCTGATGACGTTGCCTTGCTAAGTAACTCGGGGGACGAATTGCAAAGCATGCTTTCCGCACTGGGCGAACAGATTAGAACCGTGGGCCTTAAAATTAATATGCAGAAAACTAAAGTAATGATCAATAACCTCGGGACAGAACAATAGTTTGAGATAGGTGGCGAGGCAGTGGAAGTGGTAAGCGAATATATCTACATAGACCAAGTTGTGACCCCAGATCCCAACCATGAGGCAGAGATAATTAGAAGGATCAAAATGGGGTGGGGTGCATATGGCAGACATGCTCAGATAATGAATAGCAGACTACGATTGTCGCTGAAGAAGAAAGTGTATGACAGCTGCGTCTTACCGGTACTCACCTACGGGGCAGAAACTTGGAGGCTCACTAAGAGGGTTCAACTTAAATTGAGAACGACTCAGCGGGCAATGGAGCGGAAAATGATAGGTGTAACATTGAGGGACAAGAAGAGAGCGGACTGGGTCAGGGAGCAAACTGGTGTTAAAGACATATTAGTAGAAATTAAGAAGAAGAAATGGACGTGGGCAGGGCATGTAATGCGAAGGCAAGATAACCGCTGGTCATTAAGGGTAACAGAGTGGATCCCTAGAGAAGGCAAGCGTTGCAGGGGGCTGCAGAAAGTTAGATGGGCAGATGAGATCAAGAAGTTTGCGTGGATAAATTGGTCACAGTTGGCACAGGACCGAGGTAATTGGAGAATAATGGGAGAGGCCTTTGCGCTGCAGTGGGCGTAGATCGGCTGGTGATGATGATGATGATTATTATTATTATTATTATTATTATTATTATTATTATTATTTTGATTCTCAGCACACGAACGAAATCGCGCTAAGTATTTTTGATGGTTGGGTGGTTTCGAGAAAAGGAAATCTTAGAGACTTACTGATGGTAACAACTCCAAGGGCGACCAATAGAAATACAGTAACTAATAAAATGACAAATACGTAGCCGAGAGCAGCGCAGCTGCAACGGCAGTAATCCCTGTGAAGGACAAAAAAAAACATAAATGACAGGATGTTGAAGCACAGCAGACTAGCCATCGTGTGTTTTAAGAAGCAAGATTTGCGACGTTTTTTGCGGCCAAACGTTTTCAAATGTGTGGTTTATTTGAGAAGTAAATTTATTCCGCTAAGCAATGGTTCCTTAATGGGGGACCTAGTTGGACAAATTTTGTCTATGTTTTGAATTATACGTAATATAATAAAGTCATGTTGCGTAGAAACTAATAACAAATGTGGCATTTAACCCAGAATTACCGGTATTGCTACACCGACGTCTCTATACATAGGCAATCAAATAAAACTTGTTTTGTCTATGCGTAGAATTATTCAATGAGTAGACTGCCTGTCTCATTGCTCAAGTTGCGTATCCTATTAACATGGATCTGACTCGTGTTTAAATGGTTAAATACCGAGCATCCGGGGTTGGGTTGTAAATACATCGATCGGTTTTAGTGCGGAACACATTGGCACCCGCTACTGTAGTTTGTCGGCGCCGTTGTCCTCGTTACCGAGGGAATGATAGGAGAACCGAATACCGAAAGAAAACGGAAGAAGAAAGCATGGCAAAGGTGTGAGGGGAAGGAGGTGGGACATGTTGAGCGGTGCCCACGCGCTTCGAGGTAACGCCATAGAAGCGCGTGCCGCCGTGCGCTCGACGACGACGCCCTCACTCCCTGAAACGAAGTTTGCGGTTTCTTCCCGAGACGCAGATTGCGATCACTTGCATGGACACAGTTCCCGCGGCCGACTCAGAGGCTTACTATCGCTGGCATTTGCGTCGGAAGGTAAAACATGAGTTACACCAACATGCTCTGCGGCGGCGACACGTTGCAAGATAACGCCAAAGCAGCGCGCGCCGCCATGCGTTCGCTCATCATGACATCACTTCTTGAGACGCAGCAGTTATGCGCCGTGAACCCCCCCCCCCCTCTTCCCCCCAAAAAGAGTGGAGTTACCGCTGCGTACAAATACCACATTAGGGAGCATACAACTCGTCAGCATATTTTAAATATTTTAACCATGCTTCGTCTCACTCGTCTGTTCCCTATTGTTATATTTGGGGGGTGGGAGTTTCGTGGTTATCTCAATCGTGGCCCCCTCTTTGTGCCTGCGTAAACTCATTCGTCGGGGGTGCGTCATCCGTGCCGGGGTGCTCTAGTCCCTTGCTTACAAGAGCTCGAACATGCCAATAGCACCCTGTAACCAACCATTGAGTTGCCGGTCCAGCTCAGCTGACACAAGTAGGGACGAGACCAGCCGCCATTCCTGTTTTCTCGCTCTGTCGTCCGACACGGATTCAAGCCTTTTCACAATTCTTGATTGTCTTTTGGAGATTGTTGCTTCGAGGGCAAATTTCACCAACGCTAACATTTTCATATATTGCAACACGGAGGTCGCCACGATTTCTCATCAGTTCTCCTCACCGAGCCCGTCCGTTACCATGCTCTCGGCCTTCAAGGTTGCCTTCCAAGCTGCGGTCGTATCGCTGGAGACCGACGAAGTTCATTGTGCGTAACGCTGGGGTACTGTACTCCTCATTAAGTTAAAACACTGTACGGCGTGTATCCTTACCCCGGCTGTCATACAGGACGAGTAAATACTCCGCTTCATTTTCATCCATAAGCCGCCTCACATGTAATTCTCGTGGAACATTACAACAACAACCGGACCAACAGTATAAAACACCACAGTCACGTGTATGTGCCAACTACCTACTGTGGTAACCATATTTCACCACGGGCATCTTCCGTGACTTAGGCTGAAACGCTGGTTACACAGGAAATCGAAGTTGCTTGAATTTTAAAGCGTAGTATTCTTTGCCGAGTGCCCCCCCACCCCCCACTTCCAGCCAAGACCCAGCAACGCCCCGCATTTCCACAAGACTGCCGACATCGTGGAAGTTCCACCTGTAAACGTTTTAATAGCGTAAACCGAGACAACTGGTCGGGCGCAATTTTGGAAAAAAAAACAAAAAATAGAAAAAAATATAGGAACATTAAGGAACATGGCAAACCGATGACGACCTGCATTCCCACAGTAATGCCGATTTCGCCAAAGTTTCACCTGTATGTATACGTTATAATAGCGTGAATGGTCGAAAGAAATTTTCAAATGTTAAAAAATAACGGAAATATAAATAAATTCCCCTAAACGGCAAACACGCTATAACGAGTGGCATTCCTACAATATTGGAAATTTCCAGAAAATATAACCATTAATCACTAAAATAACGCAAATATATATGTTTATTCTGAGAAAATTTCTAGAAACTAAAAAAAAGGAAATTACGCAGAATGGTGACCCGTATAACATCCCGCACTTCCACAATAATGCGGATTTCGCAATAGTTGCCCCTGTAAACTTTATAATAGCGGAATGGAGATAATTTGTCTAAAAAATTGGAAAAACTATAATATAAGAAAAATATAAGGAAATTACGGGAAATGGCATACCGTACAACGCTCTGCATTTCCACATAATGCCTGTTTTGCGGAAGTACCACCTGTAATCGTTATATTAGGGTGGATGTGTATATTTGGTCGATGAAAATTTCGAACACTAAAAACAAGTAAAATTTAAAAACAAATTATGGGAAATGGCGAACCATGCAACACCCTGCTTTTCTACAATTAAGTGGGCATGGAAGCACTGAAAGGATGGCACGCTTACACCCTATTTTCTTCGTTGTACATGTCAGTTATACTCTAAACTGCCGCGTTATTGTTTCAAATTTAATGATGTGTATCTTATAGTGCTTCTATGCCCTGAAGCCTAGTGCGAACTGTTTTGCTCATTGCTTTTGATGTTATGGGCAGATGTCAGAGCTAACCCGGGTCCTAACGTTGATCTATTGTCAGAAGTCTTGGAGACTGTCAGGAACGTAAACGCACGTGCTATCCTTATGGAATCATATTAGAATGCAATATCTTCGGTCATCGCAGAATTAGAGCAACAGCAACTAAATGATTCAAACAAAACAACTGAGATTAAAAGAAGAATTGCAAAAGTCGAAAATGAAACCGCAGTACTGGACGACTGGTAAGAAGAGCTGGACGAATTGCGTCAAAAAGTGGCCGGTGTCGGCAGTGACAGATGCGCACTTTGTTTTAGACTTGATTAACACCATGCGCGCAGTGATAACCTGCTCGTTTACAATATTCCGGAGACTAAAATTGAAACAGCGATCAAATCGGCTGATGATTGACTGATTGTAGGACTTAACGCGCCGACACAACGCAGGCGATGAGGCGCACCGTAGTGGAGGGCTCCGGATTGATTTTGACCACCTGGAGATCTTTAACATGTGCCTAAACCTCGTACACCCGTGCGTTTTTGCTTTTCGCCTCCATGAGAAAAGCAGCCGCCGCGGCACTGGAATCGCGATCAAATCGGAAGAAAAACATGTACACGTTCATACCAATACGCTTTGGCTGAAAGTATCTGGTGAGGATATATCCCCTGCGCATCGATTTGGTCAATTTAATCCACCAAAGCAACGTCCACTCATCGTGCAATTCGCTAACTATAATACTAGAGAACTGGTATTTTCTAAGAAGTCTCAACTTAATAATAGCGTCATTACCATGAGCCACGACTTCTGTCCGGCAACCCGCCAAGCCAGGAAAAAATTCATCAAATATGGGAAAGAGATGGAGGTACCATTCAAACTTCCACGAAATAAGCTGGTTGTCAACGGCAAGCATTATGTGTACAATGCCGATGACGATGCCTGTTACGAAGTCCCCGTTGTTCATGCAGCCAAGCATTTCCTTCAACCCACCGGTCTGGACGCGCCAGGTACAAATACAGTAGCTAGGACCATGTGAGGGGTAGTAGTCAAAACGCAAACGCGTCGAAATTTCCGGTTTTTTTTAACAAACATACGCAGTCTCATTCCCGAAAGAGATCATTTTTGTGCACTAATCAATGATACTAACTGTGATTTTATTGCACTAACTGGAACTTGGCTCTCGACAAAAGCGAAAAATTCGGAGTTGTTGAACAGCGACAAAACAGTATGTTGTGTTTCGTAAAGTACGCGCTGAAAAAAGTCGAGGTTGTGTTCTACTTGCTATTAATCAATGTATCGAGTGTTCTTTGTTGCCAGTTGTTTCTGACTTGGAATCAATATGGTTTTGTTTAAATGTCAACTTATAAAAAAAATTTTGTTGGCTTCTGTTATCGATCACCATCAAGCCGAGCGTCTTTATGTGACCAGCTGCCTAATTGTTTGAATCAAGTCGTTGCACGATTTCCTGCCCCAAATATTATTCTTTTAGGGGATTTCGATTTTCCTAGCATATTTTGGTCGCACGTATCTTCACTTACTTTCTCCTCACCCGCAGAACCTAGTCATTTCGTCACACTTTTTTCCGACTTTGGTTTGTCGCAAGTTGCAAGTTCGCCGACGTCATGCAGAACATCATAATCCATTTTGAATTCAGTTGTTTCGTCATCACCAGATGCTATGGCAAGGATTTTCCACTTGCCCGGTCTTAACGACCATGACGTATTACATCTTGAGTTGACGCTACGGAAAAGTTTTGGGTAAATGTTTTTAAACAATTAGAGACTGCGGCAAGGGTAATTATGAAGGCATAATTAACAAGCGTTCCTCATTACCTTGAAAGAACGGTCCATGATAACTGGTTGATGTTCAAAATAAAGCTACCGGATTTTGTCAACATATATATAGTCTTGTACTACGAGTTTTTTTAAATGCTACGCCCCCTGGTATAACTGTATTTTAAACGACTTACTAACAAAAAGCAAAGACTCTTTAGAGAAGCAAAAGTATCCCTCGATGCTACACAATGGTCAGCATATAAAACCACCAGCTAGAGGTATTCGTCCGCACTTAAAACGAGTAAGCTCATGTTTTGAACGCCACTCTGCTTACATAACTAAAAAGTAATCGGAAACCAATTTCGAATATTGTTAGGACACAGAATACCAGCAATATAGCATTAACTACATCTAATTGTGACCCTGTACCCAGCCATCTCTGAGCTTCGGTGCTAAACGACACATATGTTACGGCCTCTTCATCTAAAGGAACCCTCTCTGTGCCTCCTGAACTTCAGTCAAACGTTTACATTTCAATGGATCCGATTATTTTCAACGCAACTAGTGTTTCAGTCATCACAAAAAAATGAAACGAAATCATCTGTCGGTGTGGACGAAATCAATTACAAAATTCTAAAAAACGCTCGAAAATATTGTTCAATAATACTATAATGCATGTTTTGGCAGTCTTACCATCTCCACGCGTTGTCTCAAGATTGGGCAACTGTGAAACTCAACTTTTTTCACTTACTAGCGATCTGCATAATAATCTAGATACTCGTTTTGCAACTGATTCTGTATTTGTTGACATCGCTAAAGCGTTCGACAGAGTTTAACCTTCCGTACTTTTACATAAAATAACTGTTGTTAACATAGATCCATTAATACTGGACTGTATACACGTGTTTTTAATCGCACGTGTCCAGTTTGTCTGCGCTAACGACCCCCACTCTCCTACAGCACATGTTAGTTCCGGTGTTCTTCAAAGCTCAGTTTCAGGACCTCTCTTATTCCTAATATATATAAATGATTTGCCAGCTAATATCGCATCTGGAATATGTTATTTGTAGATGACTGCGCAATTTACCGAAAAAAAACGAACGACACTGACTTTATGCAGCTTCAAACTGACTTGGATAGTCTCTCCGCTTGGTGTGAAACATGGCAGATGCAGTCAAACGTCTCAAAATGCAGGTCAAGGCGAATTTCCTGCCGTAATGAGACACCGCCCGCTTACGTTCTTAACGATTCCCCTTTAAAGGCTGTGCTCTCTTGCAAGTATCTTGCCATTAGTATTACTAACAACCTTTCGCGGAACATACATATAGAAAGCATAACATCCAAGGCTAACCAAACTCTGGGCTACCTCCATAGAATTTTTTCTCTCGCACCCTTGTCGTTAAAGTGACTTATATATACTACGTACGTTCGCCCTAAATTTTAGTATGCTTCTTCCCTTTGGGATCCGGCTCACATGAAATTAATACATTCAGCCGAGATGGTACATCCCGCAGCCCGTTTTATTGTGTCTATCACACCAGAGCCAGCGTCACCAAAATGAAAAAAAAACCTGAGGCTTTCTGAAATTCTCGACTCGCCGCAAAGACTCACAACTTTGCATCTGTCATAAAATGTATCACCATAACTTCACGTAGCACAATTCAGGGATTGGTTCTGTGCCTTACGTGTCAGCTGGCCGTGATGCCTCATAGAAAGTCGATGTGCCTCATTCGACTGCGGTCACGCAGTCCACATCATTCTTTCTAAAAACGCACAAGGATTCGAACAATCTACCAGTCTAACAATCTAACCAGTGTAAAAACCTCGATATATTTAAGGACGCTTTAAGAAAAACTCGGAATAAATTCTAACTCAGTGCCGGAATTGTATACCGTAGAGTGTTTTGCCTGATTATTCTGTTATTTTTTACGACCATATTTATTTTATACATGCTTTAACTATTGCTGAATAAATTCGCCGCGGTGCACCTGAATTTCATTTGCGTTAGTGCTTTATAAGCGTGTTATATGGCTGCTGCTTCATTACAAACAGTGCATCTGTAATCAATTTGTCTGTTGTACCCCTCCCCTCTATAGCGTATCCTACCCTGAGGGTAAAATGAAATGAAATGCAAAAGCAGATTTCATGCAATTCTCAAATGAAATCGTTGTAATAGCCTAAATGCAGATCATTAGTCAAACGGAATTTGAAATACTAAAAAATAAAAAAACAATATCAAATAACACACAATTGAAACCATATAATGCCCTGCATTCCACAATAATGCAGATCTCGCGAAAGCTTTAACCGTAAAGGTTATAATACTGTAAATGGAGATAAATCGTCGAACGAAATTTTCCAAATATAAAAAATAAGAAAAACATAAAACAATTATAGAAAATGGAAACCGTGTAAAGCCCTGCATTTCCAAAACAATGCAGATTTTGCGGAAGTTCCTCTTGTAATCGTTATATAAGCGTAAATGGAGATATAATTGGTGCACCGAAATTCCAAAACCATTCAAAAATAAGACAGATATAAACAATTTACGAAAAATGGCGAACTGGGTAATGCCCTGAATTTCCTCAATAATGCAGATTTCGCCAAAGTTCTAACAGTAACCTGTATAACAGCGTAAAGGGAGAGAAATGATCACACAGAATTAAGACGAAAACAAAGTTTGAATGTAAAGAACTCATACTCAAGACAAGCGGAATAAAAAAGCTGCGCCTATGATACACAGCTGTCTCAACTTAACTGTCTTAACTGTCTAACAAAACTGTCTTAACAGCTACTAGGTTGGCTGTCAAAGTGTTATGATTGCTCGTGGTCGCTCCGCAGTTTCCTGAACTGTGCTCAGTTCAAAGTGAACCTTCATCCATTGCGTGTGTACCCCTTCTATTATTTTTAACCTGACCTTGTGATCTCATGACCACGTGTAGTCGCTCCGCGGTTGCCTGAACTCTGCTAAAATTGAAAGCGAATATTTCCCCAGTGCGTTAGAACATTTCTCTAGTGTGTTTTAACACTTCTTTCATTTTTACCTTCAACTACTGAACTCGGTCTACAGACCGCTTGTCGTTTTTTGTTTTTCTTTTTTCTCCATTTGTGTCATTATTCACCTGACGTAGCATGTTAGGCTATCTGCTGGACAGACCTCGTCAGTACCATTAAACTGCGTTCTTTCTCTCTCTCTAACTTCTGCAGAATCTTTTTGCGAGTGTCTTCGGCCTGTTTGTAGGAGGATGTTTGTATTTTTCTGTTAGACACGTTTGTAGTCGCAGTGGGCCAGACGGTATTGCTCTTTTTAGGAGTTTGCTATTCCATTCGGATCATACAATAGGATTCACCTGGAACCCTGTATTGAAAATAGTGTTCTGCGTCTGCTGATATTCTAGGCAACAATAGAAATCCGACAACAGTGTTATTCAATATTGTTTCGGTGCATCATTTTGTCAGATACAGTGCAAATGTTCCTTCTGAGGTACATTCTTTGTAAAAGCATTTTGAAGCATTCTTTGTAAAAGGTAGGAATACTTACTGCGAGCCCACTGTAACGAAAGATGTATTTGTTGCTGAGCAAGGGTGTGAACAAACTAAAAGCTAGGTAATGTTCCAATTCCGAATTTATGCTTGAACCCGCTTTGATTTTTATTCTCACCGTTCGATTTCTTTATTCACACGTTCTATTCACGAAAGGGCAATGTTTATAAGCTATATACAGACGCTGGAGCTGCAATGCCTGCTGAATTTGACTTGACTGTAGGGTTTAACGCGCCGACGCAACGCAGGCGATGAGGCGCGCCGTAGTGGAGGGCTCCGGATTAGTCTTGACCACCTGGGGATCTTTAACGTGCGCCGGAATCTCGTACACACGGGCGTTTTCGCTTTTCGCCTCCACCAGAAAAGCGGCCGCCGCGGCCGGGAACCGAACCCGCGTCCTTGGGCTCAGCAGCAAAACGCTGAATTTATACATAATTTTTATCTTCTTCACTCCAAAATCGTGCTTCGTCTTGGTTTTACAGGTTTATATTCACTGTATTTCAAAAAAAACGCCAGAGATATTTTTTTAATCTTTCTTTCGAATTATAGCGGGTATACGGAAACATTGTGTTTACAGCGCTTTTTTACTGCAATTCAAATTATAGCACACAGCTCAAACACTTAAAACGTTGGCCACGAGAACCAGAAACATGTAACGGTGTTAGAGAGAAGTCGACAATTCACGCAATTATCCTGTACTCCGCCTTAGAAGTCGGAGTAGTTTGATTGCTTTTTGATGCGTAGAATTCTCTACCGAGTACCCCTCGCCCTCCTCCCGACCCGCCCCAACAGTGTAATGCTCACTTTCGGCTTAAATGGCATAATTACTGTCATAATGTTTTAATCGCTATAGTAGCGTAAATGGATATGATTAGTAAAAGAAAATTAAAGAAACCAAACTATACAAACACAAAAGAAAAAATGAGGCAAATGAGCGAACGAGGTCGAAATCTTGTGTCTTGCACATCCAACTTGCAAAATGAATAAAAAAACATAATATGCCTAAAATTGTAAAAAAACGACAAACCATTTGACACCTTACAATTTTACAAAAGCGCGTAATTCGCAAAATTTACACATCTGAGCGACATAGCATTTAAATACAAATATTTGCTAGCATGCAATTCTAAAAACTGGCAAATAGAAGGAAGAGCAAAAGTAAAAACTAGCTTTGTTTAGGGGCTGAGCACAAGAGCGCGGGTTGGATTACCGGCCGCGACGGCCGCTTTTCTTTTCTAATGGAGGCGGAAAGCAAAAAATGCCTGTGTGTACGAGATTTCGTAGCTTTCCGTAGCCCTCCACTACGTCGCGCCTTATCGCCTGCATTGCGTCAGCGCGTTAAATTCTATACAATCAAATCAATAAATATTTTCAGGGAACTACAGAGACAGCTCCAATACATTCTACACTTTAAGTGCGCATTTCAATACTTTTCTAGATACGAAGAAAACACTCGAACATAGGGCGCCAACCCTATTGCACCCTGTCTGAAGTTACAAAGCCGGGATCATAAACTAAATAAACAAATACCAGGAACAGGCTGCACGAATACCAAATAAAACGTATCAACACTTAATTTGTTGTCCTGGTATGGGTTTCTGAAATAAATGGTAAGCGCTTTCTTGAAAAAGACAGAAAAAGTGCTAAATATTAGCCTTGATCCAAGACGTTACACAAATGGCCGCAATGTCACTACGGCAGGATGACTGCGTTAGCGCATTACTGTGATTGCTTACACTGCTATATAGAGCCCTGATAACGGCCAAGATAAACAACTTCTTCTGTTAAAGGGGCACTGACACAAAATTTTGAAGGTGAGATAACTTCGGAGATAGATTGGTGGGAACACGTATACATCATCTGCAAAATATCAGCGGCGAATACAGCCTAGAACATATTTAAAATCAATTTTAAAGTGTGCGAAACGCAACCGAGCAGCCAGCAGAGGACCACGCGCAATCGACATCCCGAGGATATTGTGTAAATAAACAACATCGAAACACGTCACGAGCTTGTGTTTGCCGCTTCCGCACTGCCGGCGTTTTTCGCCGGCTCGCCCGGCTCGCCGCTCCAATCGGAGGGCCGGAGGGCGGAGCTTCTGCTCTCGAGAACGAACGACCCGATCGTTGGCGGCGGAGGCGCCGTGATTTCGTCAGCTAATCGGGCGGCTGGCCGCGACCAAAGTTCTACAGCGATTCCAGGCACTCTGTTTCAATTACTGTTTATTACCTTTGGATGCGAAAACGCGCCGGAGGTACGAAAAGCCCACTTAGCTAGCCGCACGGTCGCTGTGCAGGCGGCGGCCACGGCCGCGAAGGGGCCCAGGCCGGCGCAGATAGCTCGAGTGATAGCGTGTTACCGCTGCATGAAATTGTCCCCAAGTCCCGACCATGGTGGCTTACATGAGAAAGGAGTTAATGATGCGATGGCGGGTTGCATTGAAAATTGTCATCTGCACCGCTTACGAGAGCGGCACTCGAATATCCGCCGCAGTGCTAAGCCGAACACATCTGTAGGCGGACCTGTAGGCAGACCGGCCGGCTGCTCCCAGCGCGCGTCTTGCCACCCACCGTCTCGAGCGTCGCGCGTCGTTCTTTAGCCGCGGTAGCATTTGCACTCGCAGCGCCTGCGTCACATCCACGGTCGCTTTTTGATTAAGCGCCTCACGAGATCAGTACGTGGGGGCATTCGCAGAAACTGCCGTCGATGCGGATTCAACAGTGCTGCGGCGGCTCTGCTCTGTGATATCCCTCGACGGTCACGTGGTCAGCTTTGTTCACACAAAATCCACAAAATCCATCGTTTCACGGCACTCGCTGAAACCGAAACTGCGATTGGCCGCATTTAAAATGCCTCTAATTAAACAACCATCGCACGCTGAAACAAATGAGGTTTCTACAGGTTATAAGTAGGTCACTAGCTACTTATCGCATCAAAAAAAACAAGATGCAAAATTTTTGTGTCAGTGCCCCTTTAACATAGGCCAGTTGGTCTGAAACGTTACGAGTAATTTCGGGAACAGCAACCGAGGCGACGAATACGTGTGATGTGGTATGTGGACTTGCAGGTTCGCTGTATCCTATGCCGCTGACCTTTGTAATTTGCGAGGAGTAATCGCTTGTGGTTGCTGATCACCGGTGTCTTAAATCGATAATGTCGGCGGAATCTAGCAGAAAACGTG
The DNA here is from genome assembly GCF_048455015.1 of Haemaphysalis longicornis. Taxonomy (NCBI): domain Eukaryota; kingdom Metazoa; phylum Arthropoda; class Arachnida; order Ixodida; family Ixodidae; genus Haemaphysalis; species Haemaphysalis longicornis. The sequence goes on from NW_027526361.1 coordinate 220,161,848, forward strand.
TGTTTATCCACCATATTGAAGAAATACCGGCAGAGTACGAGCAATGAACCTATTGCCCTTCGAAGCGGACGTTGCCTGTTTGTTCGAGTGGAGATATTAGTGCCCAGTTCGTTTATCTGCAAGCTTACGAGAAAATCGAAATTTTTAGGTTCAATAGCCGCTTCTAAAGACTTACTCTTAAAATGGCGGTTGGAGAACCAGTGTTAAATATCCATTTGCGTCACTTCATGGGACTATAGCAAACTGCCGTTGCTTCTTTTTCTGTCCAAGAGTGCAACGCACGCCCAATTTGAGGAATTGGCCAACGGGTATTGGTGTTTCGACGATTGTCACACTTTTCTGTTTCTTCCTGGGTAATTACTGATATAATCAAGCAAAAAGAAGTGCACTCTTACCACCTACGGAAACACATATGTTCGAGATAATTTGAACGATAAAACAACAGTGCTTTTGGGCAACAAATGTAGAAAGAGTGTTTCCGCTCTTAAGTTTTGATTTTCAATAATTATTTATAAATATTTTAGGGAAGGAGCTCTGTCACGCATCGAAAAAATTGGCGCAGCATGTACTAGTGGTGCCAGGCTGGAGAAACTGTGGAGTTTGTCGATCCCTCTCCCTTCATCGGAGACCCGGTTGTTGCGCGTCATGTTTATTTCCCGAACCATTTCGTCCGCAGGCGTTCAAATGTCGGCAAAAGAGACCGCGAGCATGCGCTGAAACACGCGACCAAGTACAAAGCCATGTGCCCGCTTCAAACTCAAACAAAATGCTATGCGCTCGGAATGCGATGATTGCTCACTCGGATAGTCGCTAGATTTTTAACGCCAGGGAACCAGGTTTGATTCCGACCAGGGGAAGCGTTTTGTTTTTTTTCAACTGCCTGCGCATGTTATTGTTCCCCGCGGCTGCTGATCCCGTTGCTCTCGGTTCTTCGGGGTTGCGCAGAGATTGGGTAGCCGGTTTCGCGTTGTAAAGGGTCCGCATCGACTCGTAGGACCTGCCTAAGCGCATTTTAAACCAAAGCTTCCTACCTCTACCAGCCAACAGATCCTTCGTGCGTGCCGACAGGAAACTCCAAACGCGGCTGGGATGGGGGAGGGCGGTTTTCACTCACGGAGCACAGTATAAGAGCGCTATTACCGAGCCCTCCCCGCGCGCAAATGCCGCGCGCAAAAAACATCGCACACTCCTTTTCACCTTATTTATTCAGTTTTTGTCAATCGCTTTTAGTAACATAGTTGAGCTCTCTGCTTCAATGCAAGCTTTGTTGCGTTATCACCTTCCAGGCCGCCACGGCCGCCACGCCATCGTCTGCTGCTATGTTACAAGTTTATGGCGTGATCACATAAAAAGACGACGGCGACCATCGCTTCTATGACACATAAGAGCAGCGAAGCGCTACGCCTGAAACCGCGGAGCGCACCGATGTCACTGATTCCCTCATTCGTCAAGCTCGACATCAATCAGCGCTGTAATAAACAAAAGACTCACTATTCTTAGTTATTTTTCTCGTGAGTTCGATCATATGACCCACCAGCTTACTAGAAGTGTGGATACATGCCATGGATTCGGTTCTCGTTGTCATGGAGAGGCTTGTACTGCCCTCGCATGTTCCGGTTACGCCAAACAAATAATTTTTATTTTATTGCCAAACATAAAACCAAAATACTGCACGTTATTTGTATGCTCCGTGATCGCTGATCTGAAAACAGTAAGAACTTTTATTTCTTTTGGTAGAAGACATGCTTTAAACGTCACGTCATGCGAAACTGCGCCTGCTGCAAATTCCCGGACATTTCGAGGCGGCGAGGATCGGCAAAATTTTTAACACGACAGTGTTTTATGCCAGACTACACAAAGATTTTGGTGACGAGTTATCCGTCGCGGAAGTGACGTCGCCAGAAAACCCTAAAGCGTGGCAAACTGTTCGCAAGGCGACGCAGTGAAACATCCCCCTCGCGAGGGGCACGATCAAATGCAGAGCATTTCCGGGGGCGCACGACGTTAAGTGGAGTTTCTCATGGTTTGCCGTTTCCTGATTAATCTCCACCGCAGCTGACAGAATAGAACTAGCCGAGCTCTCGAAGTTAATTAATAAGCGTAAGACAGCTGACATACGGAAGTATAATATGGAGAGGATCGAATACGCTGTAAAGAACGGAGGTAGCCTGAAAACAGTGAAGGGACTTCTTGGCGTGGGGAAAAATCAGATGTATGCACTTAAGGATAAGCAAGGCAATGTCATCACAAATAGGGATAAAATAGCCACAGTGGCCGAGGAGTTCTATAGGGATCTGTACAGTAGCCGGGACATACAGGATAATGCCGAACGAGACAGTAGCTCAGAGGAGATAGACATCCCACCAGTAACGACCGAAGAAGTAAGGAAGGCTTTAAAAGAAATGAAAGGAGGCAAAGCACCTGGTGAGGATCAGATAACAGCAGACCTCTTGAAGGATGGCGGAGAAATTGTACTTGAAAAACTGGCAAACCTGTATACGCAATGCCTAATGACCGCAATGGTACCGGAATCTTGGAAGGACGCGAACATCATCCTAATCCATAAGAAAGGCGACATGAAGGACTTGAAAAATTACAGGCCGATCAGCTTTCGTATACAAGGTATTTAGCGAGGTAATCGCTAACCGAATCTCTGCAACCTTAGATTTCAGTCAACCTAAAGAACAAGCAGGGTTCCGTAAAGGTTATTCAACAATGGACCATATTCACACGATCAATCAGGTGATAGAGAAGTGCGCTGAGTATACTGAACCCCTATATATAGCCTTCATAGATTATGAGAAAGCATTTGACTTGGTCGAAACCCTAGCAGTCATTCAGGCATTACGGAACCAGGGGGCAGATGAGCATTATGTAAGAATACTAGAGGATATCTACAATGGGTCTACAGCTACCATCATCCTCCATAGGGAGAGCAGCAAAATACCTATAAGGAAGGGTGTCAGACAAGGAGACACAATCTCTCCAGTGTTATTCACAGCATGCTTACAAGAAGTATTCAGAACGTTGGATTGGGAACAGGTGGGAGTAAGGGTTAATGGAGAATACCTCAGTAACCTCAGATTTGCTGATGACGTTGCCTTGCTAAGTAACTTCGGGGACGAATTGCAAAGCATGCTTTCCACACTGGCCGAACAGAGTAGAACCGTGGGCCTGAAAATTAATATGCAGAAAACTAAAGTAATGATCAATAACCTCGGGGCAGCCCAGCAGTTTGAGATAGGTGGCGAGGCAGAGGAAGTGGTAAGCGAATATATCTACTTAGGCCGAGTTGTGACCCCAGATCCCAACCATGAGGCAGAGATATTTAGAAGGATCAGAATGGGGTGGGGTGCATATGGCAGACATTCTCAGATAATGAATAGCAGCCTACCATTGTCGCTGAAGAAGAAAGTGTATGACAGCTGCATCTTACCGGTACTCACCTACGGGGCAGAAACTTGGAGGCTCACTAAGAGGGTTCAACGTAAATTGAGAACGACTCAGCGGGCAATGGAGCGGAAAATGATAGGTGTAACATTAAGGGACAAGAAGAGAGCGGAGTGGGTCAGGGAGCAAACTGGTGTTAAAGACATATTAGTAGAAATTAAGAAGAAGAAATGGACGTGGGCAGGGCATGTAATGCGAAGGCAAGATAACCGCTGGTCATTAAGGGCAACAGAGTGGATCCCTAGAGAAGGCAAGCGTTGCAGGGGGGGGGCAGAAAGTTAGATGGTGAGATGAGATCAAGAAGTTTGCGGGGATAAATTGGTCACAGTTGGCACAGGACCGAGATAATTGGAGAATAATGGGAGAAGCCTTTGCACTGCAGTGGGCGTAGATAGGCTGGTGATGATGATGATGATGATGATGATGACGGTAAGTAGTTTGCGTTACGTTAATGTTCTTGCACTTGTGGCAACGGCTGACGAGAGAGCGCGGCGATGAGTGCGTTCCAGCCTCGCCGACACCCGCCTTTATCACGCCACGATTGCGCCACGCGCGCGCGATGCTGACGTCACGATCACGCCACAGATGTTGTTGATCCCGCGACGCGCGCGCCCCCACCTGTTGGGCGCGAACCGACCGCGGAGAGAGCGCGCGATGCGAGCGGAGAGTAGGCGAGGAGCGGGGGAGAGGGCGCACCTGCGAGCGATGCGGACTACTACGGATGCCTAGAACGGGTGACAGCGTGAGTTAAAGAAATGCTCTGCATTTAAAAGTGCCATTGATGCGCCAACGCCCGGTTCCGATCCCACGACTCTCTAGCCGCAACGGGAGGTACGCGGCGCTCTTCCGACTGCGCTACGAACCGACGCGTAAATGGGACGAAAAACGCGCCTTATAACCTTCCTTTCAGATGGTGCTGCGTGGCCTCCTCAATCTGCTGCGCCGCCGGCAGCAGATCGCGGAGGCTATGGGTGCTGCATCATGACGCTAATGAGCGCCGACAGTTGTTGCCTGGATGCCAGCGCCTACGTGTACGGGGGACGCGCAGTGGAAGCTGCGGAGAAGCCGACTTGCGTATGTCGCGCTCGTGACCCGGTCCGCTGCTCCTTTGCTTCTGTCGCTGCACCGGGCCGTGTGTTCACGAAACGATTCACTCACAACCCGTTTCTTTTCATTTGCAACGACGGCTTGCGAGCGCATGTAGTTTCAGTCGGATTTATGCAACGCTCCGGCGCGCCTAACGGTGCCATTCTGACGAACTGGCACCGTTAGACAATGTATGTCTCAACGAAATTTGAAATAAAAAATAAAAATACAAATAGCGACGTGCAAGTTCATACGATGCACAATAAACATTAAGCTTGTCCTGTGAATGCACACTTCACTTTCGTGTTTTACCGGTTACTATGGAAGAGGAAACAACCACATTTTCCCCCTATTTCGCGGCAAAACCAGCCGCCGTTTTCAAGCTGTTACGTAACATTATGTCACTTTTACGCAGGCTGAAGTTGCCAATGTGTGACGTAATCGTTTCCGCCAAGTGTTTAAATACGTCACGTCTTTTCAGCCAATCACAGAGAAGGTGTGTATTACGAGCAGTACTGTTGTTGAATAGGAAAGCCAGGCCTACGTTGCCATGTCTGGTGGTTTAAACTAGTTTTTCATTGCCGCGGAATAATTATGCGCTTTCAGAAAAGAGAAATAAGGCGAACTTTAGAATGGTTGACAGTAAACGTCATGAAACGTCAAAATCACAAAGACACACAGAACCACTTTGTCAACCGGAAGCACGTGACCAAAACTGAAGGCCAGTCAGAAAATACTTCCGGCAAATTCCCAGTTTTCTCGGCAATTTGTCCAGTCGAGAATAGGCCCCTATTCTCGACTGCACTAAATCTTAGGCAATTCGACATGTTTTCTTGCTTAGGCACAACGTAAGCATTCAGTGACGTATTGCATGTATAGCTATGACGACATGCAGTGTACTTTGTCGCTTCACTCATAAAGATCACAACCAAGGTATCAAATATTTCGCATAAAAGATATAAAAACACTGGAGATGTACTATAAAAATTAAGATGGTAGCTGGGGCTGGCAAGAGAAATACATTTTTCCAGGTCAAAATAGCCTTCAGCTCTACAATTCAAACTAACTAAGCCAAACGAGATTAGTCGTTAAAATAACGTTTCGTAAAATCTCCAGTAAGTTTTCCTTGCCAAGTCTTCCAGAGTGAGTTATCATTATCAAGCCTATCGCTAAACTGCGCCGCTAATAACCACCCTAATGAGAGACGACAAAAAAATATTTCCCAGCATACAACACTGGGAACATACCTGAGCGGCTTTACTGCATGGTAACTGCGTTTTTAACAACCTGGTTGGCGTAAGGCTGAATATTTTCCCCAATGGTCGCAGGGCAAACAGGTAGTGGAAACGCACAGGTTTGTGGTGATGATGATAGTTAGCGCGACATAAAAAAAAACTAAAAATCCGCGATGTAAGTTTAAACTAAAATCATTTTTACGGAAATTTTTGAAGGTTAGGTATAGTTGAATTTAGGTCACGACGATTCAAAAATCGTGAAATGATATTATCCTGGCAAGTCGAAATATCTTTTTTCTCGAACACAGTTGTCACTCCTTAGAATATTCTATCGCACGCTAACGGGAGCTACAATTTCGAGCTTTTTTTGTGGTCATATCAGTGCTTGCCCTATACATCTGCCCTGTAAGGCATATATACAAATCACAAGAATGTCCGTGACTAGTCCAAGGCACATTAATAAAAAGGAAGCACAAATACCTCTTCTTCGGCACGGGGATTTGTGTATGCGAGATTGAAAAACAACCTAATTGATTCGCAACGCGTACTGTCGCGTCACAGGATCTGCGCAATTTTCTCAGAATAAAACAAAACAAGCAAAAGTTATATATTCGCCTTAGTGTAGATGAAGTAACACGATAGCCACGACGAGCCCATGCTGTATAGGGTTTCACTGGCCGGAATATCCGCCAGGCAGGCACGTACTGCTTCCTTCAATGCCTCACGGTAAAACTCGCACGGGTTTAGTGAGGCACGAACGTCTACGGTCTGCTGCACGGAAAAATAAAGGTGAGTGAGCAGCGCAATGCATGCACATTCGTTCCAGTTTGAGGTCTAATCATTGTGAGAGTAACAACTGTAAAGCGCTAGTTTACTCGCAGAATTGACATCTTGAAAAGAAAAAGTAAATACTGCAACTTTCGACATTGCTGTTACTTCAAAACATACGCCATCAGCCATCTAGGTTTACTTGTTTTATCACCTGTTGTCGTGTTTTTAAAACTGATTGCTCAATATAACGATCCTGTAAGAGGGCGTATGGCAGCTAATGGCATGTCTGCAAAGCACATCGTGCGATTAGCAGCAAGAAGCACGCCGCTCCTATTGCTCGACAATAATAGTGTGTGCCTCATGGAGAGTTTATGGGTTATAGCTTATTTCTTTGTTCTGGGATCCCATTAGGCGATATAAGGGGTTCCTTTGTTTGTTTTGCTATGTCTACATAGGACGATATTCGACCCAGCGCCGTGCCTACGAAGTAAATTAGCCGACTAGCCGCAAGAAAAATATAGCTTGCTTAGAAATCAAGGGCTTGTTTATGGGCTAGTCGGTAAATGAGGTTAAAAAAGCCAAATATTCCATTGTCGTTAGTAACATTTTAGCTTGCTTTGGCACTTTGAAAGGCAGTGACGGGTTTTATACGTTCCTGGTTCTTGCTTCCTTTTCACGAAGTGAAGAGAAGGGGTTTGTTTTCGCGCAAGCAGCCTGGACCATTTGTGGTAATATGCTTGCGGCGACGTAACCATTCACAGGCGCAAAGCGGTAAACATTTTTAATACAAGAGACCTCGGACACAAAACTGGCCT